>NC_073313.1:24406538-24721538 GCF_027595985.1 Sorex araneus
CTTTCCTTCCTTCTTTCTTTCTTTCTTTCTTTCTTTCTTTCTTTCTTTCTTTCTTTCTTTCTTTCTTTCTTTCTTTCTTTCTTTCTTTCTTTCTTTCTTTTCTTTCTTTCTTTCTTTCTTTCTTTCTTTCTTTCTTCTTTCTTTCTTTCTTTCTTTCTTTCTTTCTTTCTTTCTTTCTTTCTTTCTTTCTTTCTTTCTTTCTTTCTTTCTTTCTCACCCAGCAGTACTCAGGGGTTACTCCTGACTCTCTCTGCACTCAGAAATTATACCTGGCTGCGCCTCAGGGGACCATATGGGATGCCAGGGATCAAATTGGCTGGTCTATTTTACCCTGCTGAATGCTAAAGCTTCTGTCCGGAGTCTGGCTGGTTATGGACTACGAAGAGCAGAGGGACACCATGTGGAAGGAGCTCCTGAGGAGGAGGACAGGACGTTCAGTGGCACAGGTGCAGGATTAATCTAGCCTGTCATCTTCTCTAATTCCATTTGTCGTTACTGGCTCCAGAGTGGGTCACGTGTGGGGAGATGTGCTGCCTGAGTACCTTCACCCACAAGACAGCATATAGAAGGTAAGGTGCTTGAGGCAGACCTGAGTTTGATCCCTGGCATCCCATATGATGCCCCTGAGCACTGCCAGGACTGATTCCTGAGTACAGAGCCAGGAGTAAGCCCTGAGCACCGCTGGGTGTAGCCCCTGAACTCACCAACTGAACAAAGGAAAACTGTTCAGGTTCTGTTACCCGGTAGGGACGCAGAACTCGGGGTTTCGATTCTCCTGCTCACTTAGGGCCTAGGAGGCGGAGCATGATCTAGGCGAGCCAGGCCAGCCAGTGTAAGGGTTTTGAATATGTTAACCCATGATTACCTCTGTGGGAGTTCATCTGGTTATTATGTATGTGGTGGTCATAGAAATTGTTGAAATTTCTTGCATGCGGAACACTGAAAGTTAATTTTTTTAGAACACTGAAAGTATTTTTTAAAACGTTTTATTCAATTACTGTGAGATAGACCATTACAAAGCTGTGCAAGATTGGATTTCAGTCAAAGAGTATTCCTAAACCCATCCCTCCACCAGTGTACATTTGCCAACACCAGTGTCACCAAGTTCCCTCCCCGATCCCTTGCTTCTATGGCAGGCTGGCAGGTACTATTTCTTTTTCTATCTTCTCGACTCTTCATATTCTCTCTTCTTAAACTCTCCTCCTCATCCTCCTCTTCCTCCTCCTCCTCCTCATCGTCTTCATCTTCTTCTTCTTCTTCTTCCTCTTCTTCTTCTACATCATCTACTTTTTCTTCGTCTTCATCATCATCTTCTTCATCTTCTTCTTCTTGTTTCTCTTCTTCTCATTCCTCTTCCTCCTCCTCGTCCTCCTCCTCTTCTTTGTCTTCTTCTTCTTCTACTTCATCTTCTTCTTCATCTTCATCATCATCTCTTCTTCATCATCTTCTTCCTGTTTTTCTTCTTCTCATTCCTCTTCCTCCTCCTCGTCCTCCTCCTCCTCTTCTTCTTCTTCTTCCTCTTCTTCTACTTTTTCTTCCTCTTTTTCTTCTTCTTCTTCTTCTTCATCTTCTACTTTATCTACTTATTCATCTTCTTCATCTTCTTGTTGTTCTTGTTCTTGTTCTTCTTCTTTTTCTTCTTCTCCTTCTCCATATCCTCCTTCTTTTCTCTTTCTCCATTTCCCCTTCTCCTCCTCCACTTCTTCCTCCTTCTCCTCCTCCTCCTCCTCCTACTTCTTTTATCTGATTCTTACTCTACTTCTTTGTTATATGCTTCTGTTTCTATTTCTTACACTGGTTCTACTTCCTCTGCTTCTGCTTTTTCTGCTACTTATATTTCTGCTGCTGCTTATACTTCTACTTCATTCTCTACCTCTTCTTCTTCTTATGCTACTTATTTTTCTGACGTTTCTGATCCTACTGTTTCGACGTCAGCTTTTTCTTCTTCATCTTCTTCTACGTGTACTCCTACATCTGCTTCTGAATCTTTTGCTCCTGCTTTGTATTGTTTCTCCTCCTCCTCCTCCTTCTAGTCCATCACCTGCTGCTCATCCTCCTCCATTTTCTCCAACTTCTCCACCTCCTCATCCTCATCCTACTCCTCCTTCTTCTCCTTCTCCTTCTCCTCTTCCTCCTCCTTCTATTTCTTTCTCCATTTCCCCTTCTCCTCCTCCACCTCCTCCTCCTCATCCTCCTTCTCCTCCTTCTCCTCCTTCTCCTCATCCTTCCTCCTATTTTTCTTCTTCTTCTCCTTCTTCTTCTTCTTCTTCTTCTTCTTCTTCTTCTTCTTCTTCTTCTTCTTCTTCTCCTTCTTCTTCTTCTCTTTCTTCATCATCTTCTTCATTTATTTGTCTTCTTTTCCTTCTTCTTCTTCTTCTTCTTCTTCTTCTTCTTCTCTTTTTCATCATCATCTTCATTTCTTTGTCTTCTTCTTCGTCTTCATCTTCTCCTTCTTCTTCTTTTCCTTCAACTTCTTTTTTCTGATTCTTTCTCTATTTCTTTGTTATATGCTTCTGCTTCAATTTCTTACTATGGTTCTACTTCCTCTGCTTCCTCTTCTTCTGCTTCTTCTATTTCTGCTGCTGCTTATACTTCTGCTTCATTCTCTACCTCTTCTGCTCATTATGCTATTTCTTCTCCTGACTTTTCTGCTTCTTCTGTTTCTATGTCAGCTTTTTCTTCTTCATCTTCTTCTGCGTGTACTTGTTGTTGTTATTGTTGTTGTTGTTCTCCTCCTCCTCCTCCACCTTCTTCTTCTTCTTCTACTTACTCTTCTTCTTCTTCTTCTTCTTCTTCTTCTTCTTCTTCTTCTTCTTCTTCTTCTTCTTCTTCTTCTAGTTTTCATTCTTCTAATTCTCCTTCTTTTCTCCTTCTGCATCTCCTTCTCCTCCCCCTCCTTCCCTCCTCCTCTTCCTCCTTCCCTCCTCCTCCTCCTTCTCTCCTTCCCGCTCTTCCTCCTTCTCCTCCACCTCCTCCTCATCCTCCTCCTTCTCCTTCTATTTCTCCTTCTCATTTTCCTTCTCCTCCTCCTCCACCTCCTCCTTCTTCTTTTTCTTCTTCTATTACTACTTCTTCTTCTTCTCCTCCTCCTCCTCCTCCTCATTCTTCTTCTTCAAATTTGCTTTAAATCTTCTGATTCTTCTCCTCCTCTTTCTTCTTCTTCTTCTTCTTCTTCTTCTTCTTCTTCTTCTTCTTCTTCTTCTTCTTCTTCTTCTTCTTCTTCTTCTTCTTCTTCTTCTTCTGCTTCTGCTTCTGCTTCTTCTCCTTCTCATTCTTCTCCTTCTTTTCTCCTTCTCCTCCCCCTCCTTCCCTCCTCCTCCTCCTTATTCTCCTCCTTCTTTGCTTCCTGCTCTTTCTCCTTCTTCACCTCCTCCTCCTTCTCCTTCTATTTCTCCTTCTCCATCTTCGATTTTTCCTTCTCATTCTTTTTCTCCTCCTTCTTCTTTTTCTTCTTCTATTACTACTACTACTACTTATTCTCCTCCTCCTCCTCCTTTTTTTATCTTATTCTCCTTTTTCTTCAAATTTCCTTAAATCTTCTGATTCTTCTCCTCTTTGTTATTCTTCTTCTCCTTATCCTTATCCTTCTTCTTCTTCCTCTTCTTCTTCTTGTTCTCCTTCTCATTCTTATTCTTCTTCTTCTTCCTCCTCCTCCTCCTCCTCCTCCTCCTCCTCCTCCTCCTCCTCCTCCTTCTTCTTCTTCTTCTTCTTCTTCTTCTTCTTCTTCTTCTTCTTCTTCTTCGTCTTCTACTTCTTTCTGATTCTTCCTCTATTTCTTCATTATTTGCTTCTGCTTCTACTTCTTACTCTAGTTCGGCTTCCTCTGCTTCTGCTTCTTCTGATTCTATTTCTGCTGCTGATTGTACTTCGGCTTTATCCTCTACCTCTTCTGCTTCTTATGCTACTTCTCTCCTGACTTTTCTGCTTCTTCTGTTTCTAAATCCGTTTTTCTTCTTCATCTTCTTCTGTTTGTTCTGCTACATCTGCTTTTGAATCTTCTCCTTCAGCTTCGTCTTCTGCTACTCCTCCTCCTCCTCTTCGTCCATCACCTGCCTCTCATCCTCCTGCTCCTCCTCCGACTCCTCCTTCTCCACATACTTCTCCTAATCCCACTCCTCCTACTTCTCCTTCTCCTCCTCCTCCTTCCAGTTCACTTTCTCCTTCTATTTCCACTTCTTGTCCTCCTTCACCTCTCTTCCTCCTCTTTCTCCTCCTCCCTCTTCTTCTTCTTCTTCTTCTTCTTCTTCTTCTTCTTCTTCTTCTTCTTCTTCTTCTTCTTCTTCTTCTTCTTCTTCTTCTTCTTCTTCTTCGTCTTCGTCTTCTTCGTCTTCTCTTCTTCTTCTTCTTCTTCTTCTTCTTCTTCTTCTTCTTCTTCTTCTTCTTCTTCTTCTTCTTCTTCTTCTTCTTCTGCTTGTGCTTCTTCTGCTTCTTCTGCTTCTGCTTCTGCTTCTTCTGCTTCTCCTGTTTCTGCTTCTCCTACTTCTGCTTTTTCTTCTGCTTCTTCTTCTGCTTCTTCTATGTCTGCTGTTGCTTATACTTCTGCTTCATTCTCTACCTCTTCTGCTTCTTATGCTACTTCTTCTTCTGACTATTCTGCTTCTTCTGTTTCTACGTCACCTTTTTCTTCTTCGTCTTCTTCAGCGTGTATTGCTTCATCTACTTCTGAATCTTCTGCTCCTGCTTCGTCTTCTGCTTCTCCTCCTCCTCCATCACCTGCTCCTCATTCTGCTGCTCCTCCTCCTCCTCCTCCTCATTTTCCACCTCCTCCAACTCCTCATCCTTCTACTCCTCCTCCTCCTTCTATTTATCTTTCTCCTTCTATTTCCCTTTCTCCTACAACTCGAATAGCTTCTCCTCCTCCTGCTCCTCCTTCATCCTCTGCTGCTGCTGCTACTGCTCCTCCTCCTCCTTCTTCTTCTTCTTTGCTTCATCATCATCATCATCATCTTCTTCTTCTTCTTCTGCTTCTTCTCTGCTTCTTCTTCTGCTTCTTCTGCTTCTCTTCTTCTTCTTCTTCTTCTCCTTCTTCTCCTTCTTCTGCTTCTCCTGCTTCTCCTGCTTCTCCTTCTCCTTCTCCTTCTCCTTCTTCTCCTTCTTCTTCTTCTTCTTCTTCTTCTTCTTCTTCTTCTCCTTCTTCTCCTTCTTCTTCTTCTTCTTCTTCTTCTTCTTCTTCTTCTTCTTCTTCTTCTTCTTCTTCTTCTTCTTCTTCTGCTTCTTCTTCTGCTTCTTCTTCTGCTTCTCCTACTTCTGCTTCTTCTTCTGCTTCTGCTTCTTCTGCTTTTTCTTCTGCTTCTTCTTCTGCTTCTTCTATGTCTGCTGCTGTTTATACTTCTGCTTCATTCTCTACCTCTTCTGCTTCTTATGCTACTTCTTCTGACTTTTCTGCTTATTCTGTTTCTATGTCATCTTTTTCTTCTTCGTCTTCTTCAGCGTGTATTGCTTTATCTGCTTCTGAATCTTCTGCTCCTGCTTCGTCTTCTGCTTCTCCTCCTCCTCCATCACCTGCTCCTCATTCTCCTGCTCCTCCTCCTCCTCCTTTTCCACCTCCTCCAACTCCTCATCCTTCTACTCCTCCTACTATTTATCTTTCTCCTTCTATTTCCCTTTCTCCTACAACTCGAATAGCTTCTCCTCCTCCTGCTCCTCCTTCAGCTGCTGCTGTTATTCCTCCTCCTCCTTCTCCTCCTCTTCCTCCTCCTCCTCCTCCTCCTCCTTCTTCTTCTTCTTCTTTGCTTCATCTTCTGCTTCTTCTTCTCCTTCTGCTTCTTCTTCTGCTTCTCCTACATCTGCTTCTTCTTCTGCTTCTTCTATGTCTGCTGCTGCTTATACTTCTGCTTCATTCTCTACCTCTTCTGCTTCTTATGCTACTTCTTCTTCTGACTTTTCTGCTTCTTCTGTTTCTATGTCACCTTTTTCTTCTTCGTCTTCTTCAGCGTGTATTGCTTCATCTACTTCTGAATCTTCTGCTCCTGCTTCGTCTTCTGCTTCTTCTCCTCCTCCATCACCTGCTCCTCATTCTGCAGCTCCTCCTCATTTTCCACCTCCTCCAACTCCTCATCCTTCTACTCCTCCTCCTCCTTCTATTTATCTTTCTCCTTCTATTTCCCTTTCTCCTACAACTCGAATAGCTTCTCCTCCTCCTGCTCCTCCTTCATCCTCTGCTGCTGCTGCTACTGCTCCTCCTCCTCCTCCTCCTTCTTCTTCTTCTTTGCTTCATCATCATCATCATCATCTTCTTCTTCTTCTTCTGCTTCTTCTCTGCTTCTTCCTCTGCTTCTCTTCTTCTTCCTCTGCTTCTCTTCTTCTTCTTCTTCTTCTTCTTCTTCTTCTTCTTCTTCTTCTTCTTCTTCTTCTTCTTCTTCTTCTTCTTCTGCATCTGCTTCTCCTGCTTCTCCTTCTCCTTCTTCTTCTTCTTCTTCTTCTTCTTCTTCTTCTTCTTCTTCTTCTTCTTCTTCTTCTTCTTCTTCTTCTTCTTCTGCTTCTCCTACTTCTGCTTCTTCTTCTTCTGCTGCTGCTTCTGCTTCTTCTGCTTTTTCTTCTGCTTCTTCTGCTTCTCTTCTTCTTCTTCTTCTTCTTCTTCTTCTTCTGCTTCTTCTTCTGCTTCTCCTACTTCTGCTTCTTCTTCTTCTTCTTCTGCTTCTGCTTCTTCTGCTTTTTCTTCTGCTTCTTCTTCTGCTTCTTCTATGTCTGCTGCTGTTTATACTTCTGCTTCATTCTCTACCTCTTCTGCTTCTTATGCTACTTCTTCTCCTGACTTTTCTTCTTCTTCTGTTTCTATGTCACCTTTTTCTTCTTCGTCTTCTTCAGCGTGTATTGCTTTATCTGCTTCTGAATCTTCTGCTCCTGCTTCGTCTTCTGCTTCTCCTCCTCCTCCATCACCTGCTCCTCATTCTCCTGCTCCTCCTCCTCCTCCTTTTCCACCTCCTCCAACTCCTCATCCTTCTACTCCTCCTACTATTTATCTTTCTCCTTCTATTTCCCTTTCTCCTACAACTCGAATAGCTTCTCCTCCTCCTGCTCCTCCTTCAGCTGCTGCTGTTATTCCTCCTCCTCCTTCTCCTCCTCTTCCTCCTCCTCCTCCTCCTCCTCCTTCTTCTTCTTCTTCTTTGCTTCATCTTCTGCTTCTTCTTCTCCTTCTGCTTCTTCTTCTGCTTCTCCTACATCTGCTTCTTCTTCTGCTTCTTCTATGTCTGCTGCTGCTTATACTTCTGCTTCATTCTCTACCTCTTCTGCTTCTTATGCTACTTCTTCTTCTGACTTTTCTGCTTCTTCTGTTTCTACGTCACCTTTTTCTTCTTCGTCTTCTTCAGCGTGTATTGCTTCATCTACTTCTGAATCTTCTGCTCCTGCTTCGTCTTCTGCTTCTTCTCCTCCTCCATCACCTGCTCCTCATTCTGCAGCTCCTCCTCCTCCTCATTTTCCACCTCCTCCAACTCCTCATCCTTCTACTCCTCCTCCTCCTTCTATTTATCTTTCTCCTTCTATTTCCCTTTCTCCTACAACTCGAATAGCTTCTCCTCCTCCTGCTCCTCCTTCATCCTCTGCTGCTGCTGCTACTGCTCCTCCTCCTCCTCCTTCTTCTTTGCTTCATCATCATCATCATCATCTTCTTCTTCTTCTTCTTCTTCTGCTTCTTCTCTGCTTCTTCCTCTGCTTCTTCTTCTTCTCTTCTTCTTCTTCTTCTTCTTCTTCTTCTTCTTCTTCTTCTTCTTCTTCTTCTTCTTCTTCTTCTTCTTCTGCTTCTGCTTCTTCTTCTGCTTCTCCTACTTCTGCTTCTTCTTCTTCTTCTTCTTCTTCTTCTTCTTCTGCTTCTTCTGCTTTTTCTTCTGCTTCTTCTGCTTCTCTTCTTCTTCTTCTTCTTCTTCTTCTTCTTCTTCTTCTTCTTCTTCTTCTTCTGCTTCTGCTTCTTCTTCTGCTTCTCCTACTTCTGCTTCTTCTTCTTCTCCTTCTGCTTCTTCTTCTGCTTCTCCTACATCTGCTTCTTCTTCTGCTTCTTCTATGTCTGCTGCTGCTTATACTTCTGCTTCATTCTCTACCTCTTCTGCTTCTTATGCTACTTCTTCTTCTGACTTTTCTGCTTCTTCTGTTTCTACGTCACCTTTTTCTTCTTCGTCTTCTTCAGCGTGTATTGCTTCATCTACTTCTGAATCTTCTGCTCCTGCTTCGTCTTCTGCTTCTTCTCCTCCTCCATCACCTGCTCCTCATTCTGCAGCTCCTCCTCCTCCTCATTTTCCACCTCCTCCAACTCCTCATCCTTCTACTCCTCCTCCTCCTTCTATTTATCTTTCTCCTTCTATTTCCCTTTCTCCTACAACTCGAATAGCTTCTCTTCCTCCTGCTCCTCCTTCATCCTCTGCTGCTGCTGCTACTGCTCCTCCTCCTCCTCCTCCTTCTTCTTCTTTGCTTCATCATCATCTTCATCATCATCATCTTCTTCTTCTTCTTCTTTGCTTCATCTTCTGCTTCTTCTTCTTCTTCTTCTGCTTCTTTTTCTGCTTCTTCTCTGCTTCCTCCTCCTCCTCCTCCTCCTCCTCCTCTTCTTCTTCTTCTTCTTCTTCTTCTTCTTCTTCTTCTTCTTCTTCTTCTTCTTCTTCTCCTCCTCCTCCTTCTGCTTCTTCTTCTGCTTCTCCTACATCTGCTTCTTCTTCTGCTTCTTCTATGTCTGCTGCTGCTTATACTTCTGCTTCATTCTCTACCTCTTCTGCTTCTTATGCTACTTCTTCTGACTTTTCTGCTTCTTCTGTTTCTATGTCATCTTTTTGTTCTTCGTCTTCTTCAGCGTGTATTGCTTCATCTGCTTCTGAATCTTCTGCTCCTGCTTCGTCTTCTGCTTCTCCTCCTCCTTCATCACCTGCTCCTCATTATCCTGCTCCTGCTCCTCCTCATTTTCCACCTCCTCCAACTCCTCATCCTTCTACTCCTCCTCCTTCTATTTATCTTTCTACCTCTATTTCCCTTTCTCCTACAACTCCAATACCTCCTCCTCCTCTTGCTCCTCCTTCAGTGCTGCTGTTGCTGCTGTTTCTCCTCCTCCTCCTCCTCCTCCTCCTCCTTCTTCTTCTTCTTCTTCTTCTTCTTCTTCTTCTTCTTCTTCTTCTTCTTCTTCTTCTTCTTCTTCTTCTTCTTCGTCGTCGTCGTCGTCCTTGTCGTCGTTGTCGTCGTCTTCTTCTTCTCTTTTTTTATCTTCTTCTTTTTTTCTGATTCTTCCTCTATTTCTTCATTATATCCTTCTGTTTCTATTTCTTCCTCTGGTTCTGCTTCCTGTGCTTCTGCTTCATCTATTTCTCCTGCTGTTTATACTTCTGCTTCATTCTTTACCGCTTCTTCTCCTTATGCTCCTTCCCCTGACTTTTCTGCTTCTGTTTATTCGTCAGCTTTTTCTTCTTCATCTTCTGCGTGTGTACTGCTACATCTGCTTCTGAATCTTCTGCTCCTGCTTCGTCTTCTGCTTCTCCTCCCCCCCTCCTCCTCGTTCATCACCTGCTCCTCATTCTCCTGCTCCTCCTCCTCCTTTTTCTCCACCTCCTCTTCCTCCTCCAAATTCTCCTCCTTCTCCTTCTCCTCCTTCTATTTCTCTTTCTCCTTCTATTTCCCCTTCTCCTCCTTCTCCTCCTCCTCCTCCTCTCTTCTTCTTCTTCTTCTTCCTCTTCTTCTTCTTCCTCTTTTTCTTCTTCTTCTTTAGCTTAGGCTAATTCTCCTTCTCTACATTTGTTTTTCTTTTGATTCTGCGTTTGCTTCTGCCTCTCTGTCTTTTATTGCTTTTGCTTTTTCTCCTTTTCAATCTTCATCATCTTCTGATTCTTGTGCCTGTTGTATATCTTCTAATTATTATTATTTTTTAATCATCATTCTTATTCTGATTCTAATTCTAATTATGTTTTTTCTGTTTCTACTTTTACTTTTTCTGCTTCTTCATCTTCTGCTTCCTATGCTCCTTCTTCTTCTTCTCTTCTTCTTTTTCTTCTTCTATTAGTACTTCTACTTCTTCTTCTCCTCCTTCTTTATCTTCTTCTCCTTCTTCTTCAAATTTACTTTTTAGTCTTTTGCTTCTCCTCCTCTTCCTCCTTCTTCTTCCTCTTTTCCTCTTCTTCTCCTTCTGTTTCTGCTTCTGCTGTTTCTTCTTCTGCTTCTGTTTCTTCTACTTCTTCTTCATCTTTTCCGTCTTCTCCATCTACTGCTTCTTCCTCTGATTCGTTTGCTAATGTTTATTCTAATCCTTCTGCTTCCTCTTTTTCTTTTTCTTCATCATCATCTTCTTTTTCTTCTTCCTTTTCTTATTATGCTTCTGCTTCTTCCTCTTCTACTTTTGTTTTTCTGCTGCTGGTACTGCTTTTGCTGCTCCTTCTGCTTCTTCTGTTTCCTGCTTCTTCACCTGCTTCTTCTTCTGCTTTTCTGATACTTCTTAGTATTATTTTTCCTGTACTTCTTTTCCTTTTTTTGCTTTGTCTGTTCATTCTTCTACTTCTTTTGCTTCTTTTTATTCTCCTTCTCTTTCTCCCTCTTTTTCTTATTCTTTTCATTCTTCTTCTTTTTCTTCTTGTTTTTCTACTTCTACTTCAACTTTTAATCTTCTTATCTTCTTCTTCTTCTTCTGCTACTTTTGCTTATTCGTCTTCTTCTTCTCTTTCTGTTTCTTCTGTCTTTTCTCTTTCTTATGCTCCTAATTCTTATTCTTCTGCTTCTTTGCTTCTTCTTCTGTTTCTTCTGCTGCTTCATCCGCTTTTACTTCTTCTATTGTTTCTGCTTCTACTTCTACTTCTGCATCTTCCTCTGTTTCTTCTTCTGCTTCTTCTTTTCTTCTTCTTCTCTTTCTCCTCCTCTTCCTCCTTCATCATCATCATCATCATCATCATCATCATCTTCTTCTTCTTCTTCTTCTTCTTCTTCTTCTTCTTCTTCTTCTTCTTTACTTCTGTTTGTGCTTCTCCTTCTGCTTATGTGCTGTTTCTGCTTCTACTTCTTCTTCTGCTTGTTCTTTTGCTTCTTCTGCTTCTACTTCTCTTTCTTCTACTTCTCTTGCTCCTTCTGCTTTTTCCTGTTCTTTTGCTACTTTTTATTCTTTACTGCTTCGCCTTTTTGTCTGTTTATCCTTGTGCTTCTTCTGCCTCTGCTACTTCTTCCACTTCTTATTCTTGTTCTTCTTCCTTTTCTCTTTTTTTGGTCATTATGGTTTGCAATATTGATACTGAAATGTTATCAGGAATATTCTTTTACCTACTGTTAACACTCAATTTTTATCCAGCATAATCATTCCCAGCTATTATTTTCATATTGGTCTCTTTTCCATCTTACCTACCCTTAGCCCAACACCCACTGTGATTAGTTCCAAGCATTGAGCATCCCACCTAGCCCCTGTTTTCCCTTAGCTTCTACCACATATATTTTTATACACCACAAATGAATACAGTCATTCTATATCTCTCCCTCTTCTTTTGACGCATTTCACTCACCATGATACTCTTCATGTTCCTGTTTTTAGAGGCAAATTTCATATCTTCATTTTTCCTAACAGCTACATAGACGAACATTGTTTAGACGAACACTGAGCCTTTTGCCCCCCCCCATTTCTTCTTTCATTCTCACAAATTGAGAAAATTGTCTAACATCTGCCAGGCATGGGACACCACTCGGAGGTTGCTCAGCCATTCTGGCAAACTCTGGAAGGGTGCGGGACTCCCGGGTGCCCAAAAGGTGAGGGCAATGCTTGAGGATACACCTCTTCCCTCTTTTGGGTCTCAGGTCTCTTTCCCGGATCTTCTTCGGACCCTCTACCACACCTTTTGCAGTTGAGTTACTTCTGCTTAAAAGAACCTTCCAGTCTGAGCTAGCTACTGCATGCAAGCCATTTGGGGATCTGCATTGGCAGGCAATGAATGCGCAGACCCAGCATTTGTGCTTTTCTGAAATTGATGACAAAGGGCTAAGAGCAGAAGTGAGTTCACTGGCAGACACACAGCGCAGATCGCCTTCCAAGGTCCAGGGGAGCACGCATCAGGGCCTCCTGAAACTATTTATTGATGCCCACTTCAGTTGATCAAGGATGAAATTTTTTTATTTGTGCAACCTGAACTGTCAGATTCCCATCCTTCGACCTGACCTAGTCCACCTCTGTGTAAGAGGAGGGTCTGTCAAATTGAAAGAGCACTGCTGGAAGCTAGGTCAAGGTGCCCCCAGCTGAAGATGTATTGCATTGTTGGAAAAAAAACTATTCCCAGATGGGGCTGGAGTTGTAGTCCAGCGACCAGGGCGCTTGCCTTGCACGTGGCCGACCCAGGTTCGATCCCCGGCATCCTATATGGTCCCCCGAGCACCGCCAAGAGTAATTCCTAAGTACAGAGCTAGGAGTAACCCCTGAGCATTGCTGGGTGTGACCCAAAAATATAGGGGAAAAATAATTATTCCCAGAGAAGGCCACTTCAGTTACCTTGTCCAGCATCCAGACAGAGACAGAACCGTTCCTCAATCAGAAAAACAAGAAAGATGCCCCCCACTTTTGACCAACAAGACTCAATGCTGATTTTTGCATTACTGGCAGTTCTAACCCCCTCTCAATCTTTTTCCCATCTCTCAAATGAGAAAAGGAAGACATGCAATCATTGTGTTTCTGCCTCTTGGTAGCATGGTATTTGGGATTTGCTTCACTTCCTGAAAATCTTTAATGTTCCTTGCCATCTGCCCAAGCTCTGAAACCACTCCCAACTCTTGAACCCTCCTGCCTCCCATCCTCTCTATCCCTGCAAGTTCTTCGCAGCTGCAGCCAGCTTATGAAGCACATTTGATTTGGACTCCAAGTATGTTCTTGGGGATCTGTTGGTGTTGGGCATTTGCTGGCTGCCAGCTGATTTGCGTCAGAATGGAAGCTAGGAAAAAGAAAAGGAATTTTTCTCAAACGCCTTCTTTCCTGATTCTCTGACATGAGCCCTGTCAATGCCTTTGTCAGAGAAACTGCTATCAGTGATCACGCTAGTCTCCACTCATACCACATGCCAAGTCTGTAACTCTTGTGCACAATGGTGGCACCGAAGAAGTGGCCTAACAGCAGGGAGACCCAGGGTGGTTCCTTGGGGTCCAGAACATCGATCCACCATCAGTCAGCTCTTTTTTCAAAGTGACCATCCACTCTTATTTTTTAGCTTCTTGGGTAATACCCGGCCATGCACAGGAGTTACTCCTGGCTCTGCACTCAGGAATTACTCCTGGTGGTGCTCAGGGGGACCATATGGGATGCTGGAAATCGAACCCGGGTCAGCCATGTGCAAGGCAAACGCCCTATCCGTTGTGCTATCGCTCCAGTCCCAACCCTCCACTCCACTCTTTCTTCCAATTTAAGCTGCAGTTTTTCAACAATTGAATTGATTTTCGGCTTCTCTGCCACCTACCTGGAAACACACAGTATATCCCCTAGGCCCAGCAGTCCCAAACAGCATCACAGAAGCCTCCCAATTTATTAGGCAGAGCAATTTATTTCACTCACATCTCTGCTCTGACACTAAGCTCCTTTACAGATCTAAAGATTTCCGAATAAAGGGGTGAATGTTTGGGTGACTCTTAAAGATTCCCAGAGTATGCAGGGAATGTCTGTCCACTGCTCACAAGCAGTCAAGGACATTGCTATAGCAACTGGGTTCCCAGGCCACCACAGTCATCACAGGAGCAAAGGCTAAAGGAGGCACACTATGTCGTGCAAATATATATATGAGGAATAAACAAGGCTCCCCACCCCACAAAGTGGCAAGAATTTAGAGAAGCTATTTCTAAATATCCCACAGGTTGTGGTTAGGGGATGATCTAGAGAGACCTTTTTTTTTCTTTTTTGGGTCAAACCCGGTGATGCTCAGGGGTTACTCCTGGCTCTGCACGCAGGAATTACTCCCGGTGGTGCTTGGGGGAACACATGGGATGCTGGGGATTGAACTCAGGTTGGCTGCGTGCAAGGCAAATGCCCAGGCAAGTGCCCTCCCCGCTGTACTATCGCTCCAGCCCCCTAGAGAGACTCAATTTTGTAGTTGTTAGAAACCTAGAAGTAGTGAGACTGGGGTGGCCAGTGACATATCAGATTCTATATGCAAATACACAAGGACTTGAGGGTAAGGCCCTGAATAAAAATAACTATTCCGACCTGGAGCAGTAGTACAGTGGGTATGATGTTTGCTTTGCATGGGATATTAAAAAAAACATACTATGAGACCAATACCCAAGGACAGTAGAAACAAGGGTAGGAGGATTGGTCCATGATTGGAAACCTACTTCAAATTCTGGGGGAGAAGGCAGTTGGAATAGAGAAGGGAACAGCATGACAAAGAGAGTTGGAAATGATCACTCTGGATAGGAACTGTGTGCTGAAAGCAGGCAAAGGAACAAACATGACAACCTCTCAGTATCTGTATTGCAAACCCTAAAAGGAGAGAGACAGAGACAGACACAGACACAGAGAGATACAGAGAGACAGGGAGAAAGAGACAGAGAGAAGGAAAGTGCCTGCATTAGAGACAGGCCGGGAGGAAGGTGGCGGGAGGGAAACTGGGGACACTGGTGATAGGAAATGTACACTGGTGGAGGGATGGGTGTTGGAACACTGTATGACTAAAACCCAATCATTATCAGCTTTGTAACTCTGTATCTAACGGTGATTCAAAAATATATATATATTTTCCTTGTTGGAGTCAAGTCCCCAAAGATGTGACTTAAACCAATACTGTGAAATCTCTCCCCTATGTTTTGCTCTGTTTTTTTTTTATGGTTTCAAGTATCACATCCAAGTATTTAATCCATTTTTATTTTTATGTGTACTTGTGGGCTAGTATCCCATTCGTTTGCAAACTTATATCAAGTTTTTCCAGCCAAAAAATAAAATCTTTGTTTTCCTAAGTGTGTTTTAACTAGAAAACTGGAGGTCAAGCTCCTATGAAGATGCAATGCCTACAGCACAAGGCTTAGATATGTGAATTATGCTGCATATAAAAATATGTCCAATCAAATTTAAATTAAAAGTATAAGCAAATGACAAATAGTTGAAGTTTGTTTTAGTTGTTTGAAGATGCAATTTCAATTTGCAATAAAATGATGTAAACTCAAAATAATGAAACATCCAAGCAAATAAAAAACTATGACCAGTGTTTCTAATACATAATCAAGATGATGTCCAGTGAGCCCAATAGTATAGCAGCGTTTTCTGCAGGAATGAAAATGTTCTTGACCTGCGCTGTTCAGTAGAGTAGCCACTAGCTTATATGGCTCTTGAATATGGAAACATCACTAGTGTGACTAAATTTTTTTAAATTTCATTCCATTTTAAGTAATCTAAATGTTAATAGGCACTTGTGACTCCAGCATTTGTCTTTCTCCTCCTGACTTATTTCACTTAGCAGTCCTTATCCCACCAGTCCTATCCATATTGTAGCCAAAGGAAAGATTTCATCTTTTTTAGAGCTGCATAGTATTGCATCATGCCTATGTACCATATATTTTTTATCCATTAATTTGTCACTGGGCACTAGACTTGTGTCAAGATCTTGGCTGCAATGAACATAGGTGGGCATATTTTTAATACATTTTTTCTTTGGGAAGGAGAGGTTTGGGACACACTTAGAGGTTTCCAGGGACTTTTCCTGGCTCTATGCTCATGAGTGACCCCTGGCTCAGGGGGATCATATGTGGTGCAGGGGAGTCAAACCAGGGATATAGCCACCAATCACATGCAAGGCCTTACATCCTGTACTAGCTCTCTGGTCCCTACTTTTTTATTTTAAAGGTAAACTTCTGGGTGGATGCTATTAACCATTTTCAAGTGTTTTACTCAGTGAATGTTTAAAAATTGCTTATTTATTTAATATAAGAAAGATACATGTAGTCAAGTTTTCCACATTTTAGAAAACTTCAGGGGTCAACACACCCTGATTGCAATGGATAAATCTCACCCTAGGAAACCACCTTTGTATCTCTCTGACAAATATTAAACTTATCTTTACTTGATATGTGATTGCATATAGCACAGAATTCCCTCTCGGAGAGCCCGGCAAGCTACCGAGAATATCCCGCCTGCATGGCAGAGCCTGGCAAGCTACCCGTGGTGTATTCCAAAAACAGTAACGAGTCTCACAATGGAGACGTTACTGGTGCCCACTCGAGCAAATCAATGAGCAGCGGGATGACAGTGACAGTGATACAGTGATAGCACAGTATGAGTTTATGATGTGCAGTTGTTGGTTTGCTATATTTATATATGGCAGCACGGTTACCATGGTGGTTTTAGTTAACAACTCTTGTCATTTAGTTAGTTAGGTTTCACTGTCACTGTCACTGTCATCCCTTTGCTCATTGATTTGCTCGGGCGGGCACCAGTAACGTCTTGATTGTGAGACTTGTTGTTACTGTTTTTGGCTTATCACTTGTCATACCACACAATTACCTTTCGAGTAAAAGGCGATGAAAATATTTAAGATCTAGTCTTTTAGCAATTTCACAGTCTGTAAAATCTTACTGATCTTCAAGCTGCAGGTTTGTGCCATTGAACATCTCCCCAATTCTGCTTCCAGAAGACAAGGTAAACACCAAAAGGAAGAGTACCAGCTAATTCTTTTTCCTCTTTCTCTTCAGATCAGGCTAGTTACATTTTACCTTCAAGCCCCAATTCTTTACATTTCAAAATGTCTTGAAGAATAGGCAGAGGTAGCAATGCCAGGTATGTGGCATTCTGAACACACCTGTATTTTGAAGAGTGAATTATTTCTCATAATTACTACCCATTCTAGAAAATGTGTGTGTGGAGGGATAGTAAATATGCCTAGTGAAAATGTACTAATTGTCTGAAATTACCATCACTGAAGAAGGAAATCTCTGTACAGTTAGGGCAGAAAAATAGATTTGACCTGTATTGGCCAGTATTTACCAGTTGTGTTTTCTATAGCTACCAGAAAAAAATTATCCAAGATCCTGTAACCTGACAATCAGTATTGATTCCGAGTTGTTAGTTCAAGAGAAAAGAGGATTTTTACTGGATCTTATATATTGCATTATCTTAACATGGGCTGGCATTTAAGTCTCAAGAAAGTAAATGGGGGGGGGAAGTAAGTGGATCTTTTAATGGGAAGGCGTGGGTACCCTCTTCCCCACCCCCACCCCCCAGTACCAGCCTGCTCCATAATGTCACCCAGACATTAGGCAGCTGCTCCTTTTGTAACAATACCCCAAGCCTACACAAAACTCCTTTTTAAATTAAGGAACCTAACTCTGCACTGTGCATCTCAATTACAATCTGTTACAGATGCAGATGCAGGAGAATAAGGAATGTGTGAAAAAGCCTCTGGTTTCCCTCCGCCTGCTGGTGCAGGGGGTGCGGGGGGAGGAGGGGAGGTGTAGGGGAAGTTATGGGGAGAGTGTTTTCACCCAGGTGCTGTCTTCTGTGACCCTGGAGCTACCCTGGGTGGAAAATTTGGATATTTCCTGTTGCCAGGGTCACTTTGCCAGTGTATTGGCTGCTGTCCCGTCCCGCGGGACCAGATAACGGGGTTCAGGAGGAGAGAGTGGTAGGGAGAGGGGAGAAAAACACACACACATACAGAGAGAGGTGAGCAAAAGCTACTTTATTGTAAGTCCACAGCGCTTATGTATGCTTAGGCTTCAATCTACTTGCCTCATGGCCTTAAGGTAAAACTAGAAATAACTAATGGCACCCGGAGATAACAGGAGATATCCAGAAGGCTGATCTATCTGTTCCTCTTGGCTTACCATCCTGCTCTTGTGAAAATGTCCCAGTCCTCCGGTTCTTGTAAAAGGGCTCTCTCAACCTGTTTATGCGAATGTTTGACCGCAAGCTACATGCTGAAGGCCCGCTCACCACAGCCTGCGACGTCTGGAAACCCGCGTTGCCTGTTTCCCTTCTCTTCCATTAGCTCTCTGGGCGCTCCTTCACTTCCCATTCCAATTTACTCTCTCGCAAGTGTTCAATGCTGGCCTCCTTCCAGGCTCACCTACACTTTCTTTATACATTTCACTTTTATATTATGGGCTGGAGTGATAGCACAGCGGTAGTGCACTCACCTTTCACGCGCCAACCTGTGTTCGATTCCTCCGCCCCGCTCGGAGAGCCCGGCAAGCTACCGAGAGTATCGAGCCCACAGGGCAGAGCCTGGCAAGCTCCCCGTGGTGTATACAATATGCCAAAAACAGTAACAACAAGTCTCACAATGAGAGACGTTACTGGTGCCCGCTCGAACAAATCGATGGGCAACTGGATGACAGTGACAGTGACAGTTGCATTTTACACCCACCTTCCAGACCATTCATTCTTTGCGGGGGATGGGGGAGAGGGTGTCTTCCAAGTATTGCTCAGGAGGTCTGGGTCCCTATGGGCCGTTCTTGACCAACCCCTCCATGCAAGGCCATCATTGCAAGGGCCCCTGATGTGACGCTACCTGGGAATTCCCTGGGCCATCCAGGCTGTGCTAGGGGACTCCAGGGTCACACATACCAATGCTGGGACCATGTGGTACAGGGAATCAAATTCAGGTCAAGCGCCTGCCAACCATGTACCTAAACCACTGTTCTTACAAGGGGCCCCCAACACTTGCTTTTTTTTTTTTGCATTTTGGGTCACACCCGGCGATACACAGAGGTTACTCCTGGCTCTGCACTCAGGAATTACTCCTGGCAGTGCTCAGGGGACCATATGGGATGCTGGGGATTGAACCTGGGTCGGCCGCGTGCAAGGCAAACACCCTACCCGCTGTACTATCGCTCCAGCCCCTTTTCCTGCCATTTCTACTTTAAAAAATTGTGTGTGATGACTACACCGGCATTGTTCTGGGAACCTTTGGCACTGCGGAGGAAACCTGGGACCCCAACGTTGAAAGCACAACCTCTCACTCTTCAAACCATCTCCAACCCTTTTCGATGTTATTGGTTTACCAGCTCTTTATTTTGTAGAAGTTATCTATAGCTGGGCATTTATTATTCATTTTGATGGGGACTGCATCCGGCAGTACTTGGAGGCCACAAGAACTACTCCGAGTGTTGCTGGGCTGGGGCTTTGTGGGGCAGGGCACGAATCTCATACATGCCAGGAAAGTGTTTGACCACTCAACGACACGCTTGGCTCTCTTTTCTGATCTTTTGTGGGGCAATTTTGGGCCATACCTGGTGGTACTCAGGAGCTACTCCTGTTTCAGTGCTCAGGGGTCTCTCCCACAGTGCTTGGGGGAGTATTCTGTGCTAGGGATTGAATCTGGAGCTCGGCACTCTGTCATGTACACGCGCCCTTTGAGCTGTCTTCCCGACATGCTTGCTTACATGCCTTCAGTTGTATGCACTGCCACAGTGGCAGTGTTATTATTAATTGTATAGGGGCCACACCCAGTCAGTAGCCCACAGTCACTCTTGGAGATGTTCTACTAGCTCCACACACTTGACGTTTTCGTGCTGGGGATGTCACCCAGCAGTACTTAGGGACTCTGGTGCTAGGGACGAAAGTCAAAGCCTAGAACACAGTAGGCCTGTTGCTACCACTTGGCTTCTCTCCCTGTCCTCTCTGGATTAAAAACAAAAATTCATTGTACATTTTCTATCCTCTGAGCAAAGTAAGTCTATTTGACTGACTGAAATGAAGACATACTTGATTTTATTCCCTTCACCCTATATTTGTGCTGCATTATTTTACTTTGATAGTTTCTCTATTTTATTTTTGGCGGTTTGAAGTTGCTAGTTGTTCTACTCCCCCCTCTCCGGCCCCGCCCCCCCGAAAATTTTGATGATCCAAATGAGAGCAGAGACCTGAAGTATGGGAATCCCACACCCAGAGGGAGCAGGAGCTCATACTGCAGATAGGGCACCCCACGTGGCCCTCCAAGTCCTGCAGGAGTCGTCTCTGAGCACTCTGGGGGGTGGCCCCAAAACCAAAATTGTAATAATAATAAATTTAAAAATAAGATAAAAAGTAATCTCACGAATGCAATGCTTCATTCATCCGTCAGGGGAAAACAGTTTGAAGAATTTCTTAAGAATTAAAAAAATACTTGGGGCCATATAGTACAGCTGGTAAGGCGTTGCCTTGCATACGGCCGACCCAGTTTGATTTGGTTCTCTAACCCTGCCAGTAGTGACCTCTGAGCACAGAGCCAGAAGTACTCATGAGTGCTACCGAGTGTGGCCCAAAACTTTAAAAAAAGGAGGTGTGGGGAATAGGGGGCTGGGGATGGAATCCCGGTCAGCCTCCTGCAAGGCAAGCACCTTACCTGCTGTACTATCGTCTCCCGGGCCCACATGAGATTCCTGTGCATCGGGCCTTTACTCTCAGTGGTCTCCAGACATCATTTCAATAATCAATCGCTCCTAGGACTTCCAGTGTGTGTTAGACGTCTGATACTCATTTTACTTCTTTTTATTTGTAGACAACTTACTTTTCCTGACTCGAAGTTTAAGATTTATTTTTCATTTTTGAGTTAGAATTTTACCAACGTCTGCCTGAGTATGTCAGCTCTTGTTACAGTAAATCTGTGACCAAAAAAAGCTACCAGAAATTTGTCAGTGGCATAAAGCAATATGCCTTTATTTGTAACGCATAGGTCTATAAATGCATCGAACCTAGGATAGATTTGAGCCTAAGACTTAGGTTGGATCCAGGTCTGATGTCTTTCTTATCTTCCTTGGATCACTGGGTCTCCTTGCACCTTGTGCTGGCCAGCTCAGTTTTGATCCCCGACATCCCATATGGTCCCTGAAACACTCCCAGGAAAATTCCTGAGTAGCAGAGACAGGAGTTAACACCTGAGCATCGACAGGTGTGGCCCCAGACCCAAAAATATTTAAACAAAAGTTAGGGAAGGGGCTGGAGCGATAGCACAGCGGGTAGGGTGTTTGCCTTGCAACTGGCCGACCCGGGTTCGAATCCCAGCATCCCATATGGTCCCCTGAGCACTGCCAGGAGTAATTCCTGAGTGTAGAACCAGGATTAACCCCTGTGCATCGCCGGGTGTGACCCAAAAAGAAAAAAAAAGTTAGGGAAGTATCATCTGTTCCCCTTATTAAACAAAGGGAGAGAACCAATCCTTGTTGAACAATAATATAATCTAAAGAAAAAAGGAGAAAAAAAGAGAAAAAATATACATAATCTACTATGTTGTATAAGTTATCTATTATAATTCTCCGGGAACCTTTGGGGAACTTGAATACTTTTTCAATCTACTAAACATGGGACTTTGGGGCTGGAGCAATATCACAGCGGGTAGGGCGTTTGCCTTGCACACAGCCGACCTGGGTTTGATTCCCAGCATCCCATATGGTCCCCTGAGCACCGCCAGGGGTTTAATTCCTAAGTGCAGAGCCAGGAGTAACCCTTGTGCATTGCCGGGTGTGACCCAAAAAGAAAAAACAAAACATGAGTCTTTGTTTTGTTCAAGTAAATTTTCATTTATTACTTACTTATGCTTTTCTTCCAGCAATTTCTGTTTCTCCCTTTTTCTCTTGTGGTGTCAGGGATTAAGCCCACGGCCTTACACATGCAAGCGCTTTACCACTCAGCCACATCCCTGGCTCCATTTATCTTTGTTATGTCTCCTAGATCTATCCTTTAAGTCTCTTTATATTTTTGGTAAAATTTCTATCTTTTGTATTTTTGAGTTACTATGTTTTGAGATATTTCTTCTTCACCAAGTCGTTAAATCTAATCACAGTTCTAACCATTTTCTCCTTTAACTCATTCGGTATATTTTTGAGTTTTAAGTCATACCATCTAGTTACAGAAAGTATGTCTGGGGACTTGGGAGATATGCATATAGAGCATGAAAAATTCATTCTGGTTTACCCAGAACTGTCGTAGTCTGAGCACAGCAAACCCATGTCCCTAGAACTCTCATTCCTCACAAGCCCTGTTCCCTTCCCCTCTGTTAACCACCATATTTTCTCAGTGCCTAAGTAGAAGCTATTTTTGTTGCATTTTCTTAGTTCCCTTGCTTTTTAAAAATATTCCACATATGAGTGAAACCATCTGGTTAATTGCCTTTTACTTTCTTACTTTGCTTGGCATAATCCCCATATTGTCAATAAAAGGTAAGACTTCATTTTTTGGATCCTTTGAAGGGACACACCTAGAGATGCTCAGAAGATACTCCAGCTTTGTGTTCAGGGGTCACTCCTGGTGGTGCTCTGGGGACCATGCATTGTTGCTGGGGAGTTGAACCCTGGCCTCCAGCATGCAAAGCACGTTCTCAGGCTGTTGAGCAATCTCTTGGCCCAAGATTTCACCTTCTAAAATTGCTGTGTACTATTTCATTGAGCATATCTACCACAAATTCTTTATCCCAGCCGTCTGTGGATGGGCACTTAGGTTGTTTGGCTGTTGTGAATAAGGCTGCTACGAACACAGGGGAGCATGTATTTTTCAAATTGGTGTTTTTTTATATTCTTCACATAAATACCTAGGTAAGGAACAGAAGTATGGTAGATATATTTTTAATTTTTAAAGGAATCTTCATACTGTTTTCCATAAAGTTTAGACCTATTTACAGTTCTCTTTAACAGCGTATGAGAGTTACCCTTTCTCTGATTTTCTAAAGCTGCATTTCTCAACTGGAACCATATGGCCCCCATTGGGCCCCCAGGACATTCTTATAAATCCATAAATGAGGGGCCACAGCATGAGGTTAGAAGGCCAACTGTTAGGACAGGGGGACCACGGGAAGGAAACAAAATCAGAAGGGGGCCATGCCATCGTTGGGAAAGGTTGCAAAATACTTCTCTACAGAGTAGCACTGTTTCCACCCAATTTTCTAGGTTATATAGATATAGAAATGGTGCTAAGTAACACGGGCAAAATATGATGAAATTCCAGAGAAGTGAGATTATTTTGGAAGTGTTGATTTCCTGGAGTCAAGAAATCAACCTAACCATATTTGGTTGCTTCACGGAATTGCCATGGCAGTTATAAACTGTGATGGTATGAGTGTGATTTTTTATGTCACTGTATTACAGTGTACATATAATGAAGTTGAGATTATCTATGGTTACTTGACTCTTTGATCTGATTCCAATGGGTCTAAGGCTTTATTGTTTTCACCTTTTGTAACCTATTAACTTGGTCAGTACAAACATAATCAGGTTTTCAGTCTTTATATAGGCATATAAGAAAAAACTGATTGAAGATGAGAACTGATTAAAGATGGAAAGGAAAGGTGACCGACGTTGATATCAAACAGGGTACAGCCGTTACTGGTTCTCATACAAGGGTAAAGTTGTTTACTTAAGGAAACCATACAGGCATGGCATAGCCAGTGGAACACTGACAGTTGTGATTCCAAAGCACAAAGCCAGGGAGAGCCCTGAGCACCACCATATGTGACCCAAAAACAAAAATATCAAAAACAAAAATGTGGTTGTTAAGCATTGTGGAGCCTGCAAAAGGGGTTATTTTCCTATAAGAAGTTTTCTGATGCTTTCCTCATCTAGGTCAGTTGCATCTCATAATTAATACTGGCTTTTCTTCTGTCTCATTAGTACATTTTCAGATGAAATCAAGTCCTCCACTGAAGAATTATTCTTACTATGAAATCAAGTCCTATGCGGAAGGATTCTTTTTACTAGATTTCATGAGGAAAACATTTAAATACCCAGAACACTAATAAGACTTTGTCAAGGTTCTGACTTTGATCCTGGGCATCCCACATGATTCTCAAGTCCCTCCAGGAGTGATCCCTGAATGCAGAGCCAGGAGTAAGCCCTGAGCACTGCCAGGTGAGGCTCCAAAATAAAAAAAAATGTCAAAGTTACTTTCTCCCTACGAGTAAAAATAAACTTGAGTTTTCTTTAATCCACAGGCAGCTATCAGAAGATAGAACACACCCAAAACCTATGAGGATTTTGATCTTAGTGGAGGCAGAAGTGGAATTCTTGGAGAAAACCTGTTGAGCAAAGAATTTAGCATGCTGTTACTTAAAAAAAAAGCATGGGGTAGAGAGATGTTGCAGTGGGTAAGGCACTTGCCTTGCACACAGCTGACCCGGGTTCAATCCCTGTCATCCCATACAGTACTCCACCAGGAGTAACTCCTGAGTACAGAGCCAGGAGTAAGCCCTGAACTTTCCCAGTTATGCCCTCCTCCAAAAAATTAAGTAAACGTTTCCTAGTAGAACTGGGTATGCCCCCAAGATTTTCTCATAAGAGAAATCTAGAATGGAATTGTAACATATTTTAACTTCTCACTTATAAATAAGTACCAAAGCTCTATAGAATTACTCATACCCAAACATCATAGGCTGAGCAATAGTTTCCTTTCTGAAATTTTATTTCCAACAACACCCTGGTCTGTGCCCTGGCCTGTAATCTATGGTAGGGTGATATTAAAATATCGGACCTTATGTTATTTTCCATTCTCTCTGTGAACTTTTTATATGTGTAACATGTATTATTCTACTGAGAATATCACAAAGAAAATCTATCTTAAATAGATTAAGAATAAATTACATGATGCGAAAATAAGATCCAACTCAAGTATTTTATTTATTTTTTTGCTTTTTGGGTGAAACCCGGAAATGCACAGGGGTCATTCCTGGCTCATGCACTCAGGAATTACCCCTGGCGGTGCTCAGGGGACCATATGGGATGCTGGGATTCAAACCCGGGTCGGCCGTGTGCAAGGCAAACGCCCTCCCCGCTGTGCTATCACTCCAGCCCCCAACTCAAGTATTTTAGATTTGGTTGATAAATGTTATCTTCCCATCTAGCCCATCATCCAATACAATGTAGGCAGAATTCCTTCTTACATAGATTTATAATTATATGCATATTCTGGGATTTTGTCTCAAGGGTTATAGACTTTCTTCTTCATCAAGTGTCACATTTGCACAAAATTATAAACCTTGGAGAGGAATCTGGGGAAGACACATACACAACACCAAATGGTGATCTGACACTAAGCTTTATTTATCTGTCTGAAAAGGGAGTCCCATATTACTCAACCACAGTTCCCTGATGCCTGCATATATTACAGAAAGGATCAGACAGTGGTCAGAGAGAGGAAGGACATGAAATCGAGAGAGAGTGTGAGCTTCAGGCACCCAAGATCAAGCAAAAACTCGTTTTTGCAATTGCTCACTGTACTAGTTCACTTCTGGAAAGTGCAGGTACCATCCCCAAGATGTCCAGGATGTGTTACAGGAAGTTCTTCTGGGCTCAGTCAGGATCACTTAGATGGAATTTCTGATGTGTTTCCCAAAGGTGGCTGAACTCCTCCTTTCTTTCTCAGGACTTAGCAACACATTAGGATAGCAGCTTAATGAAGGAACACTCACCACTTACTGTCTCTTCACTCATCTTGCCAGATCAATTTTACCTGTTTTTCATTGTTAGAACAAAAAGTAAGCAATATAAACATGTACTTCAAAAAACTCATGTGCTTTTAAAATTTGTACTAAAACAAAATATGAGAGTTGTGGAAAGGTATAAAATTGTTTAAAATATAAAACTTCACTCAAACTTACACATCAATATTCCTAGCAATACAAATCTTTTGGGAAGGCTTTTTCTTAAACACCCAGCGATGCTCAGGGGTTACTCCTGGCTCTGCACTCAGGAACTATTCCTGATGTTGCTCAAAGGACAATATGAGATGCCAGGGCTTGAACCCAGGTCGGCCATGTGCAAGGCAAACACCCTACCTACAGTGCTACTGCTCCGGCCCCCTGCCAACATAATTCTTAAAAGCCAAAAGAATTAAACAATCCAAAGATACATCAAATAATAAAATCATGGTCTATACAAGTAATAGAGTGTTGTCCAGCCATAGAAAAATTACTCGTCTAATAAATGTCATATTGATGAACCTCAAAACATTAGGGGCTAGAATGATAATACAGGAGGTATTATCACACCTTGCAAATTGAACCCGGGTTCAAACTCATATGGTCACAAAAGTCTGCGAGGAGTAACCTCTGAGCATCACTAGGTGTGGCCCAAAACCAAAAATTACTGTTAAAGACCAGATACAAAAGGCCATATATTGTTATATTCCATTTGGAGGAAATATCTCAAAGAAGGAAGTTCAGAGATACAGCAAATTGGTGATTTTCTGAACAAAGAGAGGGGAGAAATGGGAGCTGAGCACTTAGTGTATATAAGGATTTCTTTGGGGTGATGCAAAAACTTTGGTGATAGATATAGGTGGTGTCTGCACCACACTCTAATTACAGTAAATGCTACTGTGATGTACTGTACATTTACTGTACAGTAAA
Organism: Sorex araneus; assembly: GCF_027595985.1. Classification (NCBI taxonomy): domain Eukaryota; kingdom Metazoa; phylum Chordata; class Mammalia; order Eulipotyphla; family Soricidae; genus Sorex; species Sorex araneus. Next base: position 24,432,755 of record NC_073313.1, read on the forward strand.
TGCAGTGATGTACTGCTTGTGTGAAGTACACCTCAAGACAAATAAAGGGGGCAAGAAAAGGTTAGAAGTCATGGCTTTTCTTTCTTTTCGATGATGGTAATCCAACCTAGGGCCTCACACATGTAAGGCAAGTGCTTTAAAGTATTTTATCACTGAGTTACATCTCTGGCCCAAATCTATTGAAACAAAGAAGGAAGGGAAAAGAGACAGTGGAGTAGGAACTGATAACCAGCTGAGAATCCATTAGCAGAGAAAGAGGGAAAGGTAGCAATTAACAAATAAATATACAAAAAGGGTGAGGGCCAAACCGATAGTGTAACAGGTAAGGCTCTTGCCTTGTGCACAGCTGACCCAGGTTCGATCCCCAGCACCACATATGGTCCCTGAGCCCTCCAGGAATGATCCCTGAGCACAGAGCCAGGAGTAAGTTCTGAACACAGCCAGGTGTGTGCCCCAAAACAAAGAAAACAAATGAAATGAATTGCTAACTTCATACCTACGGGGGCAGAACAATAGTACTGTGGGTAGGATGCCTGCCTTGCGAACCCTGGCACCACATATGCTTCCCTGAACTGTGCCAGGAGTGATCCCTGAGCGCAGAGCCAGGAGTAAGCCATGAGCACTGCTAGTGGGGCTCAAAACCAAAAACAAAATGGATAGCTATTTGCTTTTATGCAAAGAACTGAGAGTTCTGCAACTTGTCTAGGATTTTTTTGACATGTGTAGGATTTTAGAAAGAGGAAAAAACAGATGTTTTCTACACACCTTTTCCAAGCCAGTGGCTGCAGTGTGGAGAGTCAGGCTCCCTGGGGCACCTGCCACTGGTTGGGGCCTTGCGAAGGGCCGAGGACACCCCACAACCATGTGCTGTATCTCTCTGCACATTCAAGGCTCCACGGCCTCAGGCCCAGTGTGACGAGAATCCTCTGCTGGGAACTTTCACATTTTTTGGTAAAACCCATTTGTGGAAAAAAGCTGCACTTCACACACCACCTAAGACTTTTCAAGTAAACACACAGAAGTCAAAGGAAATAAAAGCCAAAGTACGTTCTTCGCAAAGATGTCTCTGTAGCCGACAAGTTGCTTCAACACATATTGTGCATAGGAAAGCCATGTTTTGAAACTCCCCTGTTGCATGCTACAACATGGATGAACCTGAGGGTATTTGACTCTGTGACATAAGCCGCTTTCCCGCCCAAATCCTAATTCAGATCCTATTTCTACCACATCTGTAAAACAGTTCAAGTCACAGAGCAGAAAACAGAGGGGCGGTGGCCAAGGGCTGGAGGCCGAGGAAAGCGGTGAGCTGAAACTCGCAGGGGTGGTTTGACTTCCGCAGGAGAAGACCATTCCCAGATGGGTCGCACACCGTGGGCCTTTCCACACCGCTCAACTGTACGCTTCAGATGGCTTGGATGGAACATTTTATTATGTGTTTTCAAGCTTATTTCAAGTTTTAAAAGTTGGTCTTGTAAAAGGCACGCTCATTTGAACATCACCCAATTATACCTCTGTTCTCTTAGAGGAACTGTAAGTTTTTCACTTAAAATCCCTTTCTATGTAAAAAGCCATGGAGTTGTTTCTCACTAAAACATACACATGTAATCAAGTCAAAGACTGATTCATTGCAGATACCAAAATTAGGAATTTTGTAGGACCAATGCTCTTGCTATTTGAAATAAAAAGAGAAAGAACAGGGTGACAGAGAGATAGCTCAAAAGCCTGACCGCAGCTTGCTCTTTCAAGCCCATGGTCTCTCTTGAACACTTATCATTCTACGTTTCTTTGCTCTGGATAGGTCCTGTTCTATCTTGAACATATATTCGTCACTCTCTTTCCCCTCATATCTAAGCAAATTTCACTCAATAAAAAATTTCACTCAATAAAATACTATTTTGCTTTAAAAACTTTTCCTAAAGAGGCTGAGAATAGATTTTGTATGACAGGGACCCAACTTTGATCCCTAAGCACCTGAAGAAGTGACCCCTGAGCACAGAGTTGGGAGTAGTGCCCAATGACTGGCTGGTGGTATCCTAAAACAAAAACAAAACAAAACAATTAAAAATCGAAAAGAGGAACACAATTGTAGGTATTGGGAATTGGTAAGTGGACCAATTCCCTTATTGGTATTGGTAAGACAAATGCAAGCCTGAATTTGTCTTACCTTGGGAAAACCAGGCTGGCTCTGAGGTGGTTCAGCAATCTGGGGTGGTGACATTGCTCTGGTTACTGGGTGCTGCAAGATTCTCGGCTGTGGTATCTACCTCTGTGGAGGTGGTGGTTGCTGTTGACCAAGGTGGCACCTGTTGTTGAACTGGCTCCTGCTGTTGAGGTAGATACTGATGCTGTTGCCGCTGCTTCACTGAAATCACATGGACTCTGTGCTGTGGAAGACCTTGTCCAGGTCTTCTCTGGAGTGGACCAAGCTGAGAGAGCACTGGATGGTGGGGCAAATCTCTCACCTCAGTGAGGTTAACACTGGTGGCTTTCTGAGCAGATGAAGATATTTTCTGACTGGTGCATTCTTGTCCATTTGGACCCTGTACAACTAGTGGGTGAGGATGAACTGTAGAGTGCTTCGGAAGTTGCTTACATGGGACCAACTGACAGAAGTGCTGCAGATGTTGTGGTTGTTGTGGCTGCTGATGTATCTTCCAAAGGAGTGAATCCTGTGGAACGTGGATTAGTGTTACAGGCTTGAGACTCTCGGAAGCACATTTCAAGTAAAGCTGATCACCCGCCTGCTGTGTACTGGGTAGCTCCTTTGGTGGTTCACTTCCTAAACCCTTTTTTCTCACCACAATTCTGGCAGCTGTGTCTACTGAAGTAGAGCCTGGCATAGGGCTGGGGGCACTCACCAAAGCCTTGTTCACTACAATTCTGGCAGGATCCCTGTCCACTGAATTAGAGTCTGGCACAGAGTTGGGATCACTCACCAAAACCTTGTTCACTACGATTCTGACAGGAGCTCTGTCCACCGAAGTAGAGTGTGGCACAGGGCTGGGTGCACCCACTGAAGCCTTGTTGCTCACCGTAATTCTGGCAGGAGCTCTGCCCACTGAAGTAGAGTCTGGCATACAGTTGGGGGCACTCATCAAAGTCTTGCTGTTCACCACGATTCTGATAGGAGCTCTGTCCACTAAAGAAGAGCCTGGCGTAGGATTGGGTGCACTCACCAAAGACTTGTTGCTCACCATGTTTCTGGTAGGAGCTGTGTCTACAGAAGTAGAGCCTGGTATAGAGTTTCGATCACTCACTAAAGCTTTGTAGCTCACCACGATTCTGGCAGGAGCTTTGCCAACTGAAGTAGAACCTGGCATAGGGTTGGGAGCACTCACCAAAGCCTTGTTGCTTGCTGTAACTTTGGTAGGAGCTCTGTCTACTGAAGTAGAGCCTGGTTTAGGGTTGGGATCATGCACCAAAGCATTGTTGTTCACAATTCTTACAGGAGCTCTAACCATTGAAGTAGAGCCTGGCATACGGTTGGAATTACTCACCAAAGACTGGGTTTGGTGACACAGGCTCACAGGCCTGATGCTCAGGCCTACAGAGTTGGAAATTGCTTGGTTGGACAGGTTCCTCTGAGAGGAGCTGATAGTGGTCAGTGCTGGGATTCTTTGTGATGACCTGTTATTGGATGTGACAAGGGTTCTTTGTATTGAGTTGATCGTGGGCAAAACCACAGTTCTCTGAAATGAGCTGGCAGTGGACAAAGTTGAGGTTGTCTGTGTTGAACCGAAAGTACTCAAAAGTAGGTGTCTCTGTGAGGAGTGGACAGTGGGCAAGACCACAGTTCTCAGTGATGAGCTGAAAGTAGACAGAGATGTGGTTGTCTGTGTTGAGACAACAGTATATGAGGATGGGGCTCTCTGTGAAGAGTCAATGGTGGCCAGAATTGGGATTCTTTGTGATGAGAAAACAGTGGACAAGTCCAGGTTTCTCTGTGAATCGACAGTGGGTAAGAGCAGTGCTCTCTGTGTGGAGCAGACAGTAGGCAGAGTTAAAGTTGGTTGTGAGCTAACAGTGTATATGGCTGAAGTTTTCTGTGAGATGACAGAAGACAGTGATGAGGCATACTGTGTTGCAATGGCAGTGGAAAGGGACGAAATTTGCTGTGATGAGTTGACATTGGGCACTGCTGAGTTTTCCCATGATGAGCTAATAGTGGGCAGAGTTGAGGTCCACTGTGATGTGATAACAGTGGAAAGGGTCGTGGCTATTTGTGGCATAGCAGGTGACAGGGCTACAGTAATTTGTGATGTGAGAGGTGAAAGGGCTAGGGTTTGTCCCAATGAGTTGACAGTCGATGGTGCTATGGTTTTTGGTAAGTTGGTGCTGGACAGCACTGCAGTTCTTTGTGGTAAGTTGAAAGTAGACGAGGCCAGGGTTCTCTGGGTGACATCAGTAGACAGGACTGGAGACATTTGTAAGAAGTTGGTAGTGGACAGGGCTGGGGCTTGTTGTGAAAAGTTATCTGTAGACAGAACTGAGACATTTGGTACGACAGTGGTCAAGGTCTGGCTTGTCTGTGATGATGTGGTTGATGATATGGACAGGGCAGCTGTAGGAGTCATGTGGACACTATTCACTTCCACAGAAAGTGTCTGGGTAGTAGCTGGTGGCTTAGAAGCAGGATCAGGTGATAGAGATCTAAAGAAGCTGATTGTCTGTTCTGGAGTAAAAATGTTCCATGAGGAACTGTCTTCTGAGCTTGAAGGAAGTGTCATGGATACATCCATATGTTCAATTTCTTGCCCCAGGATTGAACTAGGAATTAGCATGGTCTCAGCCTGGAATGTTTTTTCCCCTTGGGAGAGTAGGCTGAGATTAGCCGAGCCAGTAGAGCTGATGGATGCTGGACATATAGTGTCCTTCTGGACCAATTCCTCAGATGGACTTACCAGGCTCCCAGTATCAGTATTAGACTCAGGCATGATACTTTGTGAATGGTCATCCGTGGAGGACTGGGCTGGAGACAGTTGTCTCTCACATCTGGCTTCTGTACAGGACCTTTGTCCAGAGACAGGTGGATTACTTGGTGACTGCATGAAGATCGGATCCACTATCTGAGACTGTATGCCAGCTTTACACCCAAACCCAGAACCATCCTTTACCACTTGGGCTGGCAAGACTACTGGGAGTGAGTATGTGACAGGCTTCTTCCCTTTACCATATTTGTCCACATCTACTTCAGAAGGGACAGCCAAGTCACAGGGTGTCTGCTTCCACATATCTACATAACTGCCCTCAGAAATTCTGAGATCATACTGTGGAACTTCTCTACTACCTTTGCTTCTTTTGCAGGAACCCACCATGCTTAATTCAGGAGGAGGTGAACAACCAGACAGCTCCTGCTGCGTATTCAGAGAGGAAGCAGAATACCTTTTGAGGTTTCCTTTCACTGGGCAAGTATTCATCTTTTGCTTGTCGAGCAGTCTGTTTTCAGTGCAGGCTGCTCCAACAGAAGGATCAAGGCACAGTGGTTCGGCTGTAGCTAAGAGCATCTGGCTCTCAAACAGAAGTTTACCTTCCTGGCACCATTCCGGGTTATCACTGGCTATTGACTGTACATCACAGGCTAAAGTCTGTACTGCTGGTCTTAAGAGAATATGCCTACTATGGTAGCCAGGAAGTGTCACATCGCTAGCCTGCCTGTAGTCCCTTATTTCTGCTATGACACAGCCAGAGTGAAAAACATTAATCTTAGATTTATCCAGGAGATCCACCAAAATGGGAGGCAATTCTTCTGCATCAAAGTATTTGAACAATTCTGCTTCTTCATAAGGCAGGTGTATGGATTCTGAACATGACCCATTATTTTCCTTTAGCATCAGGGAATAGCCCTCTTTTCCTGGGTACAGGTTTACAATTAAACAGGGCAGTGATTCTCTTTTAACAAGCTTCTCTAACAAGTTCACATTACTTTTTAATTCCTGAATTTCTTCAGGCTCTTTTTCACATTCTTCAACATATATGTCATACAATTTTTGATTGAAAGATTTTTCTCTATCAGATGAGTAATTGCTTTCAGGGGATCTCTGTTGTGCACTTTCATTGATAGACTCTGCCTGATCCAAAGCTTGCTCTAAAGATTGTTGCATTGTGGCAACATATGATGCCTAAAGGCAAATGAAGAGAAAAAATTGTGTTTTGTTTTTTGGGGCACACCCAATGGTGTTCAAGGCTTACTCCTAGCTCTGTGCTCTGGTATCACCCCTAATTGTGCTGGGGGAAGGCAGTGGGGGTGGTACTCATGTAGGCCATGTGCAAGGGAAACACACTACCTACTATACTATCTTTCTGGCCCTAAAATAGTGCTTTTTAATATGGTACCAGGGTTTAGACCCAGGGCCACATGTATTAAAAGGACTATGCCGGGACCGGAGCAATAGCACAGTAGGTAGGGCATTTGCCTTGCACGCGGCACACCAGGGTTCAATTCCCAGCATCCCATATGGTCCCCTGAGCACAACCGGGGGTAATTCCTGAGTGCAGAGCCAGGAGTAACCCCTGTGTATTGCCAGGTGTGATAAATAAAATAAAATAAAATAAATAAAAGGACTTACCAACTCAACAATACTGAAGACATGAGATCCAAACTGCAACCATCAACTTTGTGATGTACCTGCCAAGGTGGGGAGGAGGGAGCTGTGGGGAGAATGGAATATGGGAACAACGGTGGAGGGAATATGGGAACACTGGTGGTGGGGTTGATTTTACAATATGATATGTCTAAAACTCAATTATTAATGACTTTGTAAATCATGGTCTTTAATAAAACAAAAACAATTTCTTCAAAGTAAATAAAATAAAAAATTATGTACCACTGAGCCATACCTCAGCTTCTCCCAAGTACGACTTTGAAACGAAAGATATAAAACTTCATAAACAAAATATAATAGCGTTTGCATGGTTTTTCCAATTAAACATATTTCATCTTTTTTAATATCCGTGGACGTACAAATGCTATACACCCGAAAATAATCACTTTCCCACAAGATGCGCTTCCCCTCCCCCACCTCAGTTTCCCCCCCCCCCCCCCCCGCCAACCCCACTCGAAAGGAACGGTAACACGAACGCTTCTACAATTTCCGTTAGTACCTGTCCGGACGGAACTGCCGACAACAAGGCCGAAACGCGGCGCGCTAGGCCGAAGGTGGCGGTCAACTCAAGAAGCCGTGGGACCGGGAGGAGGTGGATGCGAACTCCAGGCGCTGGGAGCGAGGCCCGCGGGACCAGGTGAGGGGCCTCGACCGCCGCGCGGCAGCCGCGAAATCTCTCCCCTCACGCTGATGACGTCTGGACGGAAAGCGCAAGGTTCAGTTCGCGCTCGCGCGGGCCGCAGCACCACGTGTCCCTCCGCGCCGGCTTGGCCGCCTGCGCGCTGCAGCACGTGCACGCCCGGGAAAAGGAGACCGTCGCCGCGGCGTCCGCCATCCGGGCACGCCGACCTGCGCCGCGGCGTGATTGCTAGGCGACTGGTGGGAGGTGGGCAATTTTTTTTCTTGGTAAGCACTTTCCTAGGAATTGCTCTCTGATTTGCAATTTTTTTGGGGGGTGTGGGGAGGCGGAATCTTGCATAGCAGGAAGGCTACGAATGTCCCTTTCCAGCGCGGCGCGTCCCGGATTCCGTGTGCAACCGCTCCGGCTCGCATGGAAAAAAAATTTTCCTTTCGGTGCAAGGATGGAGTTCTGCATGAATCTCTCCTGATCTCCTGGCTAACGGTTTCTCACAGGGGGTTGCATATTTAACGTGGCTTTCCGTCTGTTTTAGTGCGTGTTTCTCGAGCCACGCCCAGTTGCTCTCGGGGGATCGTTTCTGGCGGGTTTAGGAAACGAATCCCGGAGAGAACCCCCATCTTGTCTGCGGCGTGCGAGGTAAGCGCTTCAGGTCCCGTGCAAGCTCGCTGGCCCTAGCGGGACTCTGTTTGCAAGGGTCTTTTGTGTTTTTATTGTTTTCAGGCCACACCCGGCTCCGTGCTCACGAATCCCCTGTGGAGACCTTGGAGGACCGTCTGGAGTGCGGGACATCAGACCCCAGACGGCCACGGGCAAGACAAACCAGCGTCTACTTGTCTTTCGGGCCCTAACGGCGCGTTCATATCTGTGAGTTCTTACCTTTTGTTTTCCTAGGTATTATACGAAGGATATCTCATAGTTACTTAAAAGTGTAGGATAGGCAAGTTATTTGCTTTGGACCGTTGCGTTCGGGAGTAAACTTCCTGTTTAAAACTTTCTTTCTCGCTGGTATGCTTTGAAATTTTACCTACAAGTTTACGAGGTTTAGTCCAGACGATAGACGTTTCAGATGAATTTGACAGTAGCTCAGAGCTGCGATAGTACTGATGGATTTCTTTTTTTCTTTTTGGGTCACACCCGGCACTGCACAGGGGTTCCTCCTCGCTCTGCACTCAGGAATTACTCCTGGCGGTGCTCTGGGGATCATATAGGATGCTGGGAATCGAACCCCGGTCGGCCGTGTGCAAGGCAAACGCTCAGGGAATCATATAGGACGCTGGGAATCGAACCCCGGTCGGCTGCGTGCAAGGCAAATGCACTATCCGCTGTGCTATTGCTCCAGCTCCAGTACTGATGGATTTGGAGTGATATAATTGAACCTTAGATCATTTGTGAGCAATTATCCTGTTTTCTGGGTTTTTTTTTTTGTTGTTGTTGTTGTTATTTTGGGAGTTGAGCCTTTGATCATTTGCTGGCGACTATTTAGTTTTCTGTGTACTTGGTTTCCTTTTTTTTATTTTTTGGGATTAAATCTTTGATCATTTGCAGTGATTATTTAGTTTTCCACTTTTTGTTATTTTGGGGATTGAGCCTTTGATCATTTATGGACGATTATTTGGTTTTCCATTTTTTGTTGTTATTATTTTGGTGATTGAAACTTAGATCATTTGTGGGCGATTCTTCTTTTTTTTTTTTTTTTTTGCTTTTTGGGTTACACCCAGCAATGCTCAGGGGTTACTCCTGGCTCTGCACACAGGAAATTACTCCTGGCGGTGCCAGGAGTAATTGGTGCATATGGTGCATATGGCGGTGCACCATATGGGGTGCCAGGGATCGAACCGGGGTTGGCCTGGCGCATGCAAGGCAAATGCCCTACCCGCTGTGCTATCGCTCTGGCCCCTTATTTTGGGGATTTAACCTTCGATCATGTGCAGGTGATTATTTGGTTTCCGGGTTTCCTGGGGTTTTGGTTTTTTGTTTGTTTGTTATTGGGGGGGGGCTACACCTGGCAGTACTAGGGGTTTCCACCCCGCCTCCCCTCTTTTAGTTTAATTCATTTTGTTGCCTGCGATCCCAGCCACCCTATTTGCCCCTCTGCCCCAGCATTGCGAGGAGTGAGCTCTGAGCGCAGAGCTAGGAGTAAGCCCTGAGCATACGTAAGTGCAGTGCCCTCTAAAAAACAAATAGAAAAAAAAAACTCGTTGGGGACGGGGCAATAGTACAGCAGGCAGGGCACTTGTCTTGCACAGGGCCAAATTGGGTTCCATCCGCGGCACCCCAAGTGATCTCTGAGCTCAGAGCCAGGAGTAGACCCTGGATACTGTGGGGTGTGGCCCAAAAACAAAGCAAAAAAGACTCTTGGTGCCAGAGCCAAAGTACTGCAGGATGGGTGTCAGCCTTGCTCACGGCCGAAGCTGGTTAGGTCTGCAGTGCCCTTTGTGGTCTGCCAGCCACTTCCAGGAGCGGTCCCTGAGCACAGAGCCAGGATATACCCTGAGCACTGCTGGGTGTGGCCCCCAAACCAAAAAAAAGTGCCAGCCTTTCTTGACAGTTCATTAAAATAATCTATTTAATTTTATTTTAGTCACTGTTGTTAGAGTACTATTAAAGGTAGGGTTTCTTTCATCCATGCACCACGCCCTCCACCAGTGTTCGCTTTCCTCCACTGCTGTCCGCATATATCCCCTTTGGCAGGATTCCTACTAAAGACCAGTTCTCAGGTCTGGTTGTCTCTGGGCATTTGTTTTTCCCTAGTATGGGTTGTTTATTTTATTTTATTTTATTTTTTTTTTCTTTTTGGGTCACACCTGGCGATGCACAAGGGTTACTCCTGGCTCTGCACTCAGGAATTACCCCTGGCCGTGCTCAGGGGACCATATGGGATGCTGGGATTTGAACCCGGGTCGGCCGTGTGCAAGGCAAACGCCCTACCCGCTGTGCTATCTCTCCAGCCCCTTTATTTTATTTTTTATTATTATCTTTTAAATTTATTTTTAAATTAGTGAGTCACCATGAGGGTACAGTTACAGATTTACACATTTTCATGCTTGTGTTTCCCTCATACAATGTTTGAGAACCTATCCCTCCACCAGTGCTCATTCTCCACCACCAATAAACCCGGCATCCCTCCCACCCCCTAATCTCATCTCCCCCCACCCCACCCTGCCTCTGTGGCAGGGTATTCCCTTTTGTTCTCTCTCTCCAATTGGGTGTTATGGTTTGCAATAGGGGTGTTGAGTGGCCATCGTGTTCAGTCTCTAGTCTATTCCCTAGTATGGTTTAAAATTTTTTTTTTTTTTGCTTTTTTTGGGTCACACCTGGCGATGCACAGTGGTTACTCCTGGCTCTGCACTCAGGAATTACCCCTGGCCGTGCTCAGGGGACCATATGGGATGCTGGGATTTGAACCCGGGTCGGCCGCGTGCAAGGCAAACGCCCTCCCCGCTGTGCTATCTCTCCAGCCCCGGTTTAAAAAAATTTTTTTTATCCCGCGTATGATTCATCATTCTCTGTGTGATCTCTTTTTCTTTTTTTTTTTAACTTTTTATTAAATCACCATGTGGAAAGTTACAAAGTTCTCAGGCTTATGTCTCAGTTATACAATATTCAAACACCCATCTCTTCACCAGTGCCCATATTCCACCACCAAAAACCCCAGTATACCTCCCGCCCCCACCCCCTACCCCCTACTGTATAACTAATGAATTTCACTTCATTTTCTCTTTACCTTGATTACATTCCATATTTCAACACAAAACTCACTATGGTTGTTGGAGTTTCCACCCAAGACAGACAGACCTTCTACCAAGGAAGCATTTGATAATTAGTTTTCCATTGCTGAGAATGAAGAGATATGTAGCCCCACTGCTCCAAGTACATAACTTTTTTTTCTTTTCCTTTTTCCTTTTCCCTTTTTTTCCCCCCTCATCCCCCTTCCCGCGCCTCATAGTATGGTGTACGCCATGCCGTGTTTCTCCCTGAAAATGGGAAACAGCCTGGAAAGAGGGATATTTCCTCTTCTCGGCCAGCGTGGGGCTTTTGCTTAGTTCACAGTCCAGAGAGGTGGCTGCTACACTAATAACCTTCAATATTTCAACAAAAACTTACTGTTATTATTTGGAGTTTCCCCCCCCAAGTCAGACCTGTTCAAAAGGAACCGTTTCACATTGCTGACAATTATAGATGTTAAGTTTTGGATTTCTGTATAAAGTTCAGGGAAAATTCTGCCAGAAATTGCATAGCCCAGCTCACAGTCCCAGTGCATTGCTATTAGATGCTGCGCTGGATGCCCGAATGTTTTAGGTCTCTGGAATCAAAGTCTTTAGGCGCAGACCTTCACTCTCAGCAGCTCCGAATTTATCTGGGCCGAGGGCATGCCGGTTACACCCCCTTCCCATGAGTCCCTGGGAGCCGCAAGTGTAAAAATCGAATACCTCTGGGTTAGGATTCTTAGAAGATGGCGCCTGCCATGTGGGTGCTGCCGCTGCCGTTTTCCGTGCAGGAAGACAGGGTGGGGAGGAAAAACCCACCCCCAGGCAGCACAGAGTTGTAGCCCAGTTTCTTTGTCTAGTCATCTGTTCTTGGTGTTCTTGGTTGTTTTCAGATTTTGCCAATGGAGTTAATAGAGGAATGCAGAGGTCTTTTCAGAATAGTTTTTGGGCTCTTGGGGTAGATGCAGTCCGTCCTCTAGAAGCTTGAGTGAGATCCAAATGGAGTCCTTCAGCTGACATCCCTGAGTGTCTGACAGTGCAGAAGTGTCCCTGTCCCCTGCCATGGGATGGGCCAAGTCTTTACTTAGCACTGACCATGTCTTTGGTCTTTGGTTTGTTTTGGAAGCAAATAAGGATGAGGGAGTTTGGTGCGTGTAGTTTTTTGGGGGCTCATCTCAAGAAGTGCTGGTCAGCTGCCAAGGCGAAGGGACGCTGACCCAGCATGGGAAAGATGATGCCAGGCCTGTTCCAGGCAGAGGCTGTGGCAGTAACTGGTCCCTGCCAGGGCTGTCCGGGAGGAAGCCTCACACTGTTCTACCTCCTTGTCTCTCTGGGTAGCCACACACCAGGGTCACCCAGACCGATGAGATCTGGGACAGACCCAGAGTGCCAGCTGGTAGGAGCTCTGCAGACGGGTAGGACACCAACAGCATCTGTGACACCCAGCACTGAAGGGAAGTGTCACATCCAGCCATTCATTCCATTATTAGTTTCTTGCCATTTGGGGCCACACCCCATACCATTGGGGAGCTATTCCCTGCCCTGTGCTTGGGTCACTCCCGGAAATGCTCCAGGGACCCTGTGGCTGCAGAGGACGGAGCCTGGGCTGGATGCGCACAGCCCTCTGAGCTGTGTCTCTGTCCCTTCCATCCACTCCTAAAGAGGCCCGTGGGGGCATCAGGTGCTGCGCCTGGGCTAGGAGTGGACGGAGCCTGCACCTCTCCACGGTGAGATGGACAGTTTCAGTGAGTTTGGGCCAGTTATTAATGACAACATAGCACAAAATGGAGGCTGGGGCCCGCTCTTTACACCCCACAGAGAGGACCCCCAGGCCATGAAGCCCAGGTGCCCAGGGAGACCCCAAGCCTGGCTGCGTGGGATCGCAGAGAGCATCAGGTTGCCCGATTGTGGTTGCCAGTGCCCGGGAAATCACTGTCACTTGAATTCCTCAGTGGTCAGGCCTTCCCACAAGAAGAGGGTGAGCTTTTCCCAAATGACAGCGCCCAGCAGCCTGGGGCATTGCCAGCTTGCGCTGGAGGGTACTTGCAGGCCGTTTCTCCAAGGCAACACGCTGGTGGTGCCTGCACTGAGAACGCCATGGCCATATTAAGACAGGCGAGTGGAAGAAGAGAATGACACCAATTCCATTCCATCGAGGTCTAGATCTTTGCCACTTTTCTTTTTTTTTTTATAATTTATTGATTTTTTAATTAGTGAGTCACAGTGAGGGTACAGTTACAGATTCACACCTTTTCGTGCTTGTTTTTCCCTCATGCAATGTTCGAGAGCCCATCCCTCCACCAGTGTCCATTCTCCACCACTTATGAACCCAGTATCCCTCCCACCCCTATCCCATCCCCCACCCCGCTCTGCCTCTGTGGCAGAGCATTCCAATTTGTTCTCTCTCTCTCCTTTCGGGTGTTGTGGTTTGATCTTTGCCACTTTTCCACGTAGCAGCTGCTGGGTGAGAGCAGCCAGAGAACGACAGGGAACGAACATTTGAGAAGGTGAAGCAATTCTGATCCTTGATCTTCTCTTGGGTTGACCCTCCATCACTTGCCCTGAGGCTTAATATGATTTTCCTGTGATCAGGTCCGGCTCCAGCATAGCGATCCTCGGGGAAGTGTGCTGTGAGGGGGGATGAGCACAGATCACTCCAGTTGCTGTTTCATCCTTTTGTACTCCCACACCTCCTCGATGTTGCCTGGCTCTGAGTACTAAGAGCTCACAAGTCTTCTGCAGCATGTAAATTTTCCCAGATCTCTCCTTTCCCTTTCCTTTCTTCCACTGTGTATCATTTTATGATTTTACTGAAAGGAACAATTTTGTTTTGATTATTATACTGTTAAGTCGCAAATTCTGTTCCCTGAGATAAATAGCCATACACTAAGTTGAAATTTCTCTGTCTTGGGGGCTGGAGTGATAGCACAGCAGGTAGGGCATTTGCCCTGCACGCAGCCGACCCAAGTTCGATTCCCAGCATCCCATATTGGTCCCCTGAGTACCACCAGGAGTAATTCCTGAGTGCAGAGCCAGGAGTGACCCCTGAGCATCACTGGGTGTGACTCAAAAATCAAAAATAAATAAATAAATAGTGTCCCTGGCCAGTGGGAGAGATGTAAGCAAAACATTATTAAGGGGCCAGAGAGATAGAACAGAGGGTCAGGTGCTTGCCTTGGACAAGGCTGGCCTGGATTTGATCCCTAGCACCCCATATGGTTCCCAGAGCCCCTCCCTGAGCACAGAGCCAGGAGGAAGCCCTGAGCACTGCTGGGTGTATCCCTCCCAAAAAACCCCAAACAACAAAAAACAGAAAAACATTATTAAATCTTTAGAAAATAGGTTTTTTAAAAACAAATTGGGAGAGACTTATTTTTTTATTCCTCGAGCTGATAGTCACTAACCATTTCCAAATTCCCTCGGTTAATGTGATAATTGAGAAACTGTTCTCTTTTTTGAGGGGTGCCTCCTAAGCAGTGCTCAGCGTCCCTCAGGCCACTCGGCCTGTGGCCAGGCAGACGAGACGAGGGTGTCGTGCCACTGGAGCCCTGCACGCGGGGCTACCAGGGCCCGCACAGTGTTATTTGGGAACTCCCAGAGTTCCACCCAGGAGTGCTCGGGAGACCATTAGGGTTACACCCAACAGTGCTTGGGAGGACACGAAGTGCCAAGGACCAAACCAGGGCCGCCGTGCAAAGTGTGCAGCTCTGACTCCTGTGTTATCTCCTCAGCCTCAGAACTCAGTAATTTTTCTTTGGTCTTCAGTTCAGCATTAAAAAATATTCTGGGATACACTTGGCGGTGCTCAGGGTTTACTCCTGGCTCTGTGCTCAGAGATCACTCCTGGCAGGGCTTAGGGGACTATATAGGATGCCAGGAATTGAACCCACATCAGCCGTGTGCAAGGCAAACGCCTCACCCACTGTACTATCGCTCCGGCCCCAAGTTCAGTACTTGTTCATTTAATATATGTTCTCTTTCCTCCCTCCCTCCGTCCCTCCGTCCTTCCGTCCCTCCATCCCTTTGTCCCTCCCTCCCTCCCTCCCTCCCTCCCTCCCTCCCTCCCTCCCTCCCTCCCTCCCTCCCTCCCTCCCTCCCTTTCTTCCTTCCTTCCTTCCCCTGAGCTCACCAGGAATGATCCTTCAGCATAGAGCCAGGAGTAAGCCCTAAGCACCCCTGAATATGACCCCCAACAGTAGCAGTAGCACAGTTGTCCCGTTGTTCATCGATTTGCTCGTGCGGGCACCAGTAACATCTCACAATGGAGTTGTGAGACTTCTTGTTACTGTTTTTGGCATATGGAATATGCCACGGGTAGCTTGCCAGGCTCTGCCGTAGCGGGCGAGATACTCTTGGTAGCTTGCCGGACTCTGAGAGGGGCGGAGGAATCGAACCCGGGTCGGCCGCATGCAAGGCAAATGCCCTACCCGCTGCAGTAACAATAAGTCTCACAATGAGAGACATTACTGGTGCCCGCTCAAACAAATCGATGAGCAACGGGATGACAGTGACAGTGACATGACCCTCAAACCAAAAATAAAATAAAACTTAAAAACCACTCTAACCGTCTTCATTATGGTAAATGACAGTCCTCTCCGTATAGTTGGTTAGGTGAAAAAAATTTAAGAGCAATTTCTGACAAGTCTGTTTTCCTTACTAGCTCCAATCTCTAGGTGTATCATGCACTCTGTCACAAAAACATTTCAGAATTCAGTCACTCCATGTCCACAGCCATGCTCCCAGTTTTGACTGTGGGTAAAGGCGCCGTCGTATCGCCTCGACTGCTGCCCTCGCTTTCAGTTATTTTCCCTGCTTCTACTCCTGCCCTTCTAATCTCGATGCTCAGCATGGAGCCCAGAGAACGCGTGCCCATACAGCATGCCCAGCGGGGCTGTCTCTGCTCAGAACCCTCTGGCAGTCTCCCCTGTGCACGCTTTCCAGTGACTGATGCACACGCATCCACGCTGGACTCCGTCCCTCTTCCCTCTCTGTCCTTGCTTCCTCGTAGTCATCCCCGTTCGCATTCTACTCGAGTAAGCGTTCTCCTTGCTGTTCCCACACCTGGAACCCACCTTACAGCCTCCACAGTTGCTTTCTTTGTGGTCATAGTGAGCTTCTCTTGATTGCCTGACTTGCTCCCTCAGGCTGGCTCAGAGGCCGCCTCCTGGGTGATGACTTCTCTTGCCGACTTCCAACAAGCGCAAAGCTCTGTTTCCTCTGCCTGGCTCTTACGGATTTTTGGTGGCGGGTGGGGCTTGGGGGCCACACCCAGTGATGCCACAGCCAGAGGTTATTCCTGGCTCTGCACTCAGGAATTAATCTTGGTGGTGCTCCGGTGACCATATGAAAATGTTGGGGATCGAACCCAGGTTAGCTGCGTGCAGGCTAGCACCCTACCCGCTGAACTATTACTCCGGGCCCCCAGATTATTCATTTATTATTATTCATTATTATTATTCATCATCATTATTATTCATTTTACTCATTATCTGTCCCCTCTTAAATGTAAATTTCACACAGTTAGTTTCTCATGCACAGGTATTCCCCACCTTTGATATGGGATCTAGCCTAGAGAAGTATCTGGCACATAGTAGGTACTCAATAAATACTTTTTGAACACTCACATGGATGAAAATAAAAAAGGACCTACAAAGAGAAAACATACTTGTATTAAGAGTTGGTCAGTTTGGGGGCTGGAGCAATAGTACAGTGGATAGGGCGTTTGCCTTGCACGCAGCCGACCCGGGTTCGATTCCCAGCATCCCATATTGGTCCCCTGAGCACCGCCAGGAGTAATTCCTGAGTGCAGAGCCAGGAATGGCCCCTGTGCATCGCCAGATGTGACCCAAAAAGGAAAAAAAAGGAGTTGGTCAGTTTAAGGATTTAAGAGTGAGAAATCCAGAGTAGTTACAAAGGAATATAGATTTTAGCCATTTTTATTCAAGACAGACACTATTCCTTGACACCTATTAATTATATCTACCAGCTGTAGGTGTTTCTCAGGGGTTTCCCATTAATTATCACAGAGAAGCCCCCCAGTAATGAAGGGTGAGGAAGGGCAAAGTCTTACTTAATTTCTTGGTAAGCATTTGACTTCATTATGGTTACTATTATTAAATTATTAGTTTTATTTAGATTTTAAAGTAGTTTTAGGTTCACAGCAAAAGCAAGTCAAGTTCTCCTGTACGCCCTGCTCTGAAATATGCCCAAGCCTCTGCTGCTGCTAAAAGCCCACCAGAGCGGTACGTTATTATAAATAATCCATAACCCTAATTTGACCCATCATTGTCCAGTAAAATCCATAGTTCATATTAGGCTCCACTCCTAGTAAATTCTGTGGTACAAATAGCCACATATCCAAATTCATAATGGATACTGACATGGTCACCATTGTAATATCAAACAGTAGTTTCACTGCCCTAAAAAAATCTTCTGGGTTTTGCCTACTCATTTCTCCCTTCCTTTATTCCCCGGAAACCACTCATCTTGGTATCTTTATAGTTTTGCCATTTTCAGAATGTCATGTGCTAGGAATCACATATGTTGCCTTTTCAGAATGACTTCTAGCGCTTAATAATATGCATTTAAGATTCCAGAGACTGGAGAGATAGTACGGGGGTCAAGGTCAACATGTGGCTGACCTTGAGTTGATCCCTGACACGACATATGCTCCTTTGAGCACTGTCAGGAGTGATCTCTGAGGACAGAGGAGTAAGCCCTGAGTACAGGCAGGTACAGCCTCCCCTCAGAAAAGAAAAAAACCACCATTCCTTCATGTGTTTCTATAAGTGGCTACTAAATAATATTTCATTGTCTTCAGATTCTGTAGTTTATCCATTCACCTGCTAAAGGACATCTTGATTCCCCTAAATTTTGACAATTGTGAATTAAGCTTCTATGTACATCCATATGGATTTCTGTGGGCTTTTTAAAAAATACTAAAGTGTACGGACTGGAGTGATAGTACAGTGGGTAGGGCGTTTGCCTTGTATGTGGCCAACCCAGGTTCCATTCCTCCGTCCCTCTCAGAGAGCCCGGCAAGCTACCGAGAGTATCCCACCCACACGGCAGAGTCTGGCAAGCTACCCATGGCGTAGTCAATATGCCAAAAACAGTAACAGCAAGTCTCACAATGGAGACGTTACTGGTGCCCGCTCGAGCAAATTGGTGAACAACGGGACGACAGTGCTACTATGTACAGCAGGTAGGGCGCTTGCCTTGCACACAGCTGGCTGGTTTCAATCCCCAGCATCCCCATGGGGTTCTGCGGCCTCAGCAGGACTGATCTCTGCGTACGGAGCCAGGAATACACCCTGAGCACAGCTGGCTGTGGCCAAAACCAAAAAAAAAAATTACTGATCGATGCGGGGGGAGGTTGGGGCACACCTGGTGGTGCTCATGGATCGTTCCTGGTGGTGCTTGAGGGACTATGTGAAGCCAGGCAAGCACCTTACCCTCTGTACTTAAGGTTAAGGTTAAGTACATTAGTCCTTATGTATGGCCCCTTCTGTGGACATTTTACTGCTGGGGGGCGTAATTTTACCTTGGTATTTGAGATAAGTATCAAGGATGATGTGGCTGGCTCCTAAGGTAAGAGGGTGTTTTATTTTGTAAAAATCTTGCGAATTGTCTTCTCCAGGGCCAGAGTGCGAGCTGGGGCTAAAGCCTTAGGTCACTAGCTTACTATTTTTGGTAGCCTTGTTAGGACAGGTAGGGCGTTTGCCTTAAAGAGGCCAACCCAGGGGCTGGAGTGATAGCACAGCGGGTAGGGCGTTTGCCTTGCATGCGGGCGACCCGGGTTCGGTTCCCAGCATCCCATATGGTCCCCTGAGCACCGCCAGGGGTGATTCCTGAGTGCAGAGCCAGGAGTGAGCCCTGTGCATCGCCAGGTGTGACCCAAAAAGAAAAAAAAAGAGGCCAACCCAGATTTGATCCCTGGCACCCTATATAGTCCTCCAGCCTGCCAGGAGTGATGCTTGAGCACAGAGCCAGGAGTAAGTCCTGAGCACCACCCCCTTCCCCTCCCGCAAACACATATGAAGCACAGTATTACTGATAGTATAGTGAGAATGCCTTCCCCTCCTGAATACTTGATTAGCTCTGTGTCTTGAGTTTGTGGAAAGAACCTAGAACTGTAGGCAAATTTTAAAAAGTAAAAAGAGGGGTTGTTAATAGCCAGAGTAATAGTACAGCGAGTAGGGTGTTTGTCTTGCATGCAGCCCACCTGGGTTTGATCTGCGGGACCCCATATGGTCCCCCAAGCCCTGCCAGGAGTGACCCTTGAACACAGAGCCAGGAGCAAACCTTGAGCACTGTTAGTCGTGGCTCCAAACCTCCCAAAAGAACCAAAACACAATGAATGAGCGCTCCTGTTGTCCCATAATCCTTGCCAGTATTACGTGGCTTTCGGCAGTTTGGATCTGGGCTCTTATGACTGTGTATAGTAGTATCTTCTTGTTTTCTTTGAAATTCTGGTGGTATGATGTAAATATCTTTAAATGTTCTTATTTTCCATCTGTATGTTATCTACCTGAGGTTGTCCGTTTAGGTCTCTTGCTCACTTTTTTTTTTTTTTTTTTGCTTTTTGGGTCACACTTGGCAATGCACAGGGGTTACTCCTGGCTCTGCACTCAGGAATCACCCCTCTCGGTGCTCAGGGGACCATATGGGATGCTGGGAATCGAACCCGGGTTGGCTGCGTGCAAGGCAAATGCCCTACCTGCTGTACTATCTTGCTCACTTTTTAAAATTTTGGGGGGAGGGTGGAGCGATAGTACAGCAGGGTAGGCATTTGCCTTGCACGCGGCCCGCCCAGGTTCAATCCCCAGCATCCCATTTGGTTTCCCAAGCACCACCAGGAGTAATTCCTGAGTGCAGAGCCAGGATTAACCCCTGAGCATTACTGGGTGTGACCCAAAAGAAAAAAAATTTAGTGAATCACCATGATGTAAAGTTACAGACTTACAAACTTTTGTGATTTCATTTCAGTCATAAAATGCTCGAGTACCCATCCTTCCACCAGTGCCCATTCTCCACCACCAATGATCCCAGTATCCCTCCAGCCACCCCTACCTCATCCCCTCCACTTGCCTCTGTGGCAGACACATTCCCTTTTACTCTCTCCTTTTGGGTGTTACGGTTTGCAATGCATGTAGTAAGTGGCCAACATGTTTGTTCTGTAGTCTACTTTCAGCATGCGTGTCCCATCCCGTCTTGCTCACTTTTTGATTGGTTTATTCATTTTCTTATTGTTAGATTTTAAATTTCTCCCGCATTTTGGAGAATTATTATTTACTAGTGAAGGTTTACCATTTTATTTTTATTAGCTATCCGTGGTATATTCGAGATGCCAAAAACAGTAACAACAAGTCTCACTATGGAGACTTTACTGGTGCCTGCTCGAGCAAATCAATGAACAACGGGGACGACAGTGCTACAGTGCTACTGACAAAAATACTTTTATTATTTTAGAACGTCAAAATAAGGAGAAAGTGAAGACTTCCTCTTTTGGGGTGGAGGCCAGAGCTAAGGGAAGCGGGGAGAGGCAGGATCTGTCTGCTTTGCTGAAAATGTGACGTGAACAATCCCAGCTGTTCGCCATAAAACTTATCATAGCCGCGCTCCCCCAAAGACATATATAAAGGATCACAGTTTTTTAAAACCTATAAAAGGAAGGAAATGCAGCCAGAAGTTCTAATGCTCATTTCATCTTTACTATAAATGTAAACCTTAATTTACACAAAGCAAGTGTGTATGACAAAAGTCCCGCACCCTTTTAGTCCTGGCTCCTGGAAGGGAGGGTTTCACACTTCCCCCTTGCCACTCAGCAGAGCAGGGTCATAAATAAAGCCCGAGGCAGCTCCTGGGGCCCTAACATCACATTGTATTGCTCCTCACCTGGTGGCCCTGGGGCTAAGGAAGTTGGGGGGGCAGAAGCCAGGGGAGGTCAATAGCTGACTATATTTGGTAGAAAACCCGTTGAAGTCACCCTCTTCCTTCTATGGATTGGGAACCCCCCATTCGGGTATGTTTAAAAAAAACAACCCTTTTCTCCCTAGTGCAGGGGATCAAACCCAGGGTCTCCAACTCTGTTATAAAATATTTCATTTAGAGTCCCTTTCCAGCTTTGAAGATAACCAAGTAGGCAAAATATCACTTTTAATCCTAGCATTTAATTCTGTGCTTTAGTGATGGTTAAATTGAGTAATACCAAATGTACTGCTTGTTTTGTTGTTGTTGATTTTTTGCGTCACACCTGGTGATGCACCGGGGTGACTCCTGAGTCTGCACTCAGGAATTACTCCTGGCGGTGCTCAGGGAACTATATGGGATGCTGGTAATCAAACCCCGGGTCGGCCGCGTGCAAGGCAAACCCTACCCGCTGTGTTATCACTCCAGCCCCCAAATGTATTTCTTTACTATTAACTTTGAACTAAGGAAAACTCTATGAGTGGCTGATGCAGTGAATCAGTAGTGCTATGGATTGGTATTTTTTTTTTTTTTTTGCACACAGCAGACCCAGGTTCAATCCCTGGTCCCCAGAGCCCTGCCAGGAGGGATGCCTGAGTCTAGAAGCAGGAGTAAGCCTTGAGCACTAGTGGGTGTGGCCCCCCAAATAAAACAAGAAAACCCTATGAAATGAAGGCACCACATTCATCTTATTTACAGATTGCTATAATGGCTGAGGAAAATGATTTGGCAGCGGGAGATTTCAAAGGCAGAATAGTTCTGATTGATCACTGGTACTGCTTTTAGGGTCTGTCCTTTGGTTTGATAGCACGTTGGAAATGTTTGGGTCATAAAAGCAGAACATAGGAGCTATTTGTATGAAAGTAGATTTTCTCGTCTAGATGGAAAAATAAATCCATATAGGAACTCTACTATAAGGGAAGTCATTAGAATTCGGAAACCATTCGTTCAGTCTCTTGCTTTGTCACAAAAAGGAGATGGAAGGGCTGGAGAGATAGTACAGCAGGCTGGGCATTCGCCTTGCATGCAGCTCACCTGGATTCAGTTCCCTCTCATCCCAGTGTTCCCCCTAGCCCTGCCAGGAGTGATCCCTAACCACAGAGCCAGAAGTAAGCCCCGAGAACTGCCGAGTGTGGCCCCCAAACCAAAAAGGAAAGGAAAGCAAAGGAAACCAGTTTCATGAAATGTGCTTATCCTTCTCTTCAACAGAGGCACTCGTGTCATTGTGTGAGAGTTTCTAGAGGATTCAAGGGAGTGCTTGGATCCCCAGAAGAACTTGTTCAAGACACATTTTGGAGTTTTATCTGCAAAGCCAAAGAGGTACGTTTTTCTGAGTGTGTGGACCTAAGTGTTCAGTACTAGCTAATACCAGTGACGTCTTGCCCCAATAAATGACACGATAGGACTTAATTGCATGGAAAGAGCAGTGTAGACGCTTCCACTCAAAGAGACAAAGTGGTGAGGCTGGTCTTTGGATGGGATTTATTCCCAGCATTTGAGAAGCTGTTGTGTTTTGCCCATGGCCCTGGAGAAGGATCCAGATTAGAAAATGATGGGGATGGCCAAGGTGGCCCCTAACCCTAAGACTTTGTGGGTAAATGGGGAGCCAGTGTGGAAGCAAGGACTGACTCTCTAGTGTCGCAGGAAGCCGTGGGGTTCCCGAGACAGATATACGCAGATATGCGCGCACACACACACACACACACACACACACACACACACACAGGCCTCACTTAGATTTTCTAAACATGCAGAGGGGAAAGTTGGGACAAGCCTCAGGACTATATTTCTGGACCCGAGGACGCTCTGGGCAGGTGGGCATTGCAGTTGAGCATCTTGGTTTGCAGTTTCCCAGTTTCTCCACCGTGCTTTAGAACCACATGCCACGAGAAGCACCTGGCCTCCTGAGTGCCACCGTGGCAGGCTGGCGGCTGAGCAGCGAGGTGGCTGCCGCAGACAGCATACAGCCCAGGGCTGCTTATTGCATCGGGAACCCCAGACATTTGCCACACTGACAAAATAGCCAGCTTGGCAACCGTGGGACTCAATCAGTGTGAGGATCCCTGGGGCATGTTCTAAGAGGCCTGAGACTCTAGGGTGAGGACTGATACCCCAAAATATCAGCACGGGCATGTGCACGGGCCAGCCGGGGGCGGGTACAGGCCTTGGTCAAGCAGTGGCCTGTGGCGCTATCCAGATGATAGCGCTATCCCATGCGCCTCCTCAGAAAATGCTCCTCCCTGGCTTACCCCTAACTTGTGAGTCAGAACAGAAGTTTTTCATTGGTTTTGTTTGTTTGTTTGGGGGAGGGGCACACTTGGCAGTGCTCAGGGCATACTCTTGGCTCTGTGCTCAGGGATCCTTCCTGGAAGGGCTTGGGGGGACCAGAGAGGGGGATCGCTCAGATTTGACCACTGGGGATCACACAGATTTGACCACTGGGGATCCAATCTGAGACGGCCACATGTCGCACACGGCCAGTGCTCTCCCCACTTACTGTCGCTCCAACCCACCAGAGCAGAAGTTTGTAACTAGAGGACCAGAGATGGATTTTTAGAAGAACTTTAAACTTGTCGAAATGGTTGACAAACTCCAGACCTTCCTCAGAATTTGTTTCGTTTTGTTGTTGCTGGGTTTGGGCCCACCCCCGACTCTGCTCAGGGCTTGTTTCTGGTGGTTCTCAGGGACTTTGTGGCACTGGAGTTCAGTCCCGGGCCTTCCCCGGGCCAAGCATGTGCTCAGGCCGTGGAGCTAGCTCTCTGGCCCCTGGTGCTTGTTTTGTTGTTTTTGAGGAGGTGGGATGGGGAGGAAAAGCAGGGTATTTTAGGAAAGTGAGAAAAAGAATGTTTCTGAGGATACAGGGTCACCCGTGGGACCATGAAATACATTCCATGTGCTGTCCAGCCTGGTCTCGGAGTGTTGGGAAAATCACGGCCCAGGGAGGGAGCACAGAGACACATGGACTGAGCTGGCCTGTGGGACTCACAGATTAGGACAAAAAACAGTCATGGGAAACTGCAGTTAAACCTGCCAGTGAAGAGGGAATTCACTCTGTCCTGTTCAACAGCAGCCTTTTTCCTTCCGAAGCCTGAAGGCCAGATGCCACTTCCCAGCTGTTTCCTCTCATCGTTTCTCTGCTGTTGTAATCCGTCCAGAGCCTCTTGATGGGGAGAGAATGCGGAGCTCAAATAATAGCTTAGCCCGGCATTACTCAACCTTTTCCCAGCCACGTTTCCTTCTGATCGTGGCCCCCTTCTGACCTTGTTTTCTTCCTGTGGACCCCCAACCTACTGGTTGGCTCCCCAATCTTATGCCATGGATCCCCATTTATGTACTGTTTTTTGGCCTGTAACCCCCTTGGAATATCCTGGGGGCTCACAGAGGGGCCATTTGCCCTCTGATTGAGAACCACTGGCCTAGCCCATTCAAAACGAATAATTTTATTTCTTTGTTTTTGGATGCTCAGGGGGCTATATAGGGTGCTGAGAGTCAAACCTGGGTCAACCATGTGTAAGGAAAATGCCCTACCCACTGTTCTATTGCGACAGCCCCTCAAAAAGAATAAGTTTGGGGGCTGGAGTGATAGCACAGCGGGTAGGGCGTTTGCCTTGCACGAGATCGACCCGGGTTCGATTCCCAGCATCCCATAAGGCCCCCCCGAGCACAGCCAGGAGTGACCCCTGTGCATCGCCAGGTGTGACCCAAAAACCAAAAAAAAAAACCAAAAAGAATAAGTTCTGGGGATGAAGAGACAGTACAGAGATTGAGGTGCTTTCCTTGCATGTAACCGACTTGTTTGTTGGTTTGCTGGTACTGCAAACGGTCTGTCAAGTACCACCAGGAGTGATGCTTGAGTACAGAGCCAGGAGTAAGCCCAGAGCGCCACCATGTGTAGTCCCAAAACGTAAAGAATTATCAATGGATACTACATCTAGGGCATCTAGGGCATTTTTTAAGGAAAGGAAGAATATTCCCATAGTTATAAGTATTTCCCTTAAGATCGTTCGTTAGTTGCAAGGGAAAGAGAAAGAAAGTAGTTAAACAGTGGAAAAATTGAACAACACCTAAACCAGGTGACCCATCAGTCATGATGAGTTGGACATGATGGAGTTCCACATGTGAGACCCAGAAAGGGATGCAGTGTCCTGATTTTGACTGTATTTTGACTGTACATGTTTAACCAGATTCTAATCAAGAAATGTCAGGCAGATATGAAACAATGGAAATATGGTGGAGCACTAGTGTTTTTTGATGTCATTGTCGTGGAAGTCACAGAACAGCAATGAAGATATTCCAGACTAAAGAGTCCAGAAAGACTGGACTAAATGTGACACCGGAGCCTGGATTTAGCACACTCTGGGATGGAAAATAGCAACATCATCTAGGATATTATTAGGTCACCTGGGAAAATTGAAATATGAAGAGTAAAGTAGACAGAAATACTGCTTAGGACAAGATGAAGTGATAGGAAAGAGACTTAGCCTCCTCCTGCATTAAAAAAATTAAATGCACAATCTTACAATTTCAGACACTGGATAAAACGTTGCACAAAACAGAGATCTCTGAAAGAAGAGAAAAAACAAAGTGAACCCCACAGTTGCCCCCACTTAACTGCCTGAAGCTTGTTTCTGGGGCCCCGTGGGAGGAACCAGAAACCCAAACAGAGTCCCCAGGTCACCCTGAGTGAGGAGATATTGAAGACCCAGGAGGCTTGCAGTGTCTTTGCAGAGAGGAGAGTGCTAGAGATTCAAGTCTAGCGATCTGCAGAGGATCCTTGGATCTTCACAGCGCAGACTAAAGAAACTACTCAGGGGTCGGGGAAATGTTCTCCCCAAAGAATAATATGGCAAGTGTCCTGGAGATGACAGCGCCAAAATAATTCACGTTCCCAACAACCAAAGTGGACAGTCCTTGTGAGAAAGGGCAGAAGGTAGAACACACCGCAGTATGTATCTCAATTGTGTGGCCAAGCTACTCCTACATAAAAGGCGGCCCTGGCCTGACTGAAACCTCACAGTGCTGAAGAGCAGGCCTCTTCAGCCCCAACTGGGATATGTGTAATTTCAATAGATCCCAGAGGAAAGCTCAGAATTCTTTACAGAAACTCCTTTGAAAGAATTCAGCATCTGGGGCTGGAGTGATAATACAGTGGATAGGACATTTGTCTTGCATGCAGCTGAGCGGGGTTCTGTCCCCAGCATTTCCCATGGTCCCCTCGAACTTGCCAGGAGTGATTCCTGAGCACAGAGCCAGGAGCAACCCCTGAGTATTGTGGGATGTGACCAAACAAATCTCTTGAAAAAAAAACACCCAAACATAAAAGAAATCAGCACGTCAGCACGTGATAAGGGGCCCGATGTCGAGTATCTACTTAGTAATTCTGCTGTGGTTATGGAAAAGATGATCTTTATTATTATTATTATTAATTATTTATTATTGTTGTTGTTACAGTGCCAGGAAATTTGAACCCAGGGTGTTAGAGTTATAAGGTAAGTGTTTTACTGCTGAGTTTTATCTTTGACCACACTATCTTCTTACGAAGTACACTGAAATGTTTTGGAATCAAGGACCACGCTATATGAAATTTATGTAAAGGGGTGAGTAAAGGGCATACAGGGTTCTTTGTACTATTTTTATGTTTACAACGTTGTCTAAATTCACATTGATTTCCCAGGAAGGTAGTTTTAAAAATCAGTACTTTAAAACTCTTTCTTATACCTCCAGAAGTAGCACAATTCCTCCTATCTGTCTCGTGCTTGAATGGTTCTCAATCTATCCACAGGAACATATATAACTTTTAATTATCAGCTGCTACAGAGAATACAAAATAGCATTTAGGAAGGATCTAAAATGGCAGCAAATTGGGGGAAAAAATAAGAGAAATTTAACAAATAGCTGTTTGTAGCCATGATGGACATTTGGAAATCCTGTAATTAGATGTTGGTTTGCCTCCCTCATCAACAAATCTCTATGTCGGTAAAGTGGGAGATTTTCCAGTTTGCTTTGTCCCAACCTGTTCTGATGGTTTTCTCTCTAGCATTCTGGACCAGTGGGCTGAAGGATATTTCTAACTTAAGTGTAGGGGAGAGGGGATGGACTGCGCATGCACGGAGACGTTCCATGCAAGGCAGCTAGTAATGGAGGAGTGTTCCTTCTCTGCGTGGGGCCCGCACCGTCCGTTGGAGCCGCTTGTTCTTGATAGCCCCTTCATGCTACGGCCTTTTCTATTTTTTTTTGGGGGGGGGGCGGTTGGGTTTGCTTGGGCCACACCTGGCAGTACTCAAGGGCTGCTCCCTCTCTAAACTTGGGGGTCACTCCTCGCAGTAGTGCTCAGGGACCCATGTGGTGCAAAGCACGCACTCAGTCCTTTGAGCCAGCTCACTGGCCGCGCTGCACAATTTTCACATGTGTTATCCCTTCAATCTGATGGGAACTGGGTTTACCAAACCAGGAAATAGCCCTGACTGGAGACCACCGTTCCCTCTTCTTCCTGGTTAACCCTCAAAGGCCTGAAATGTGGGCCCACTGTTGTGTTGAGGTCATCACTGTTCTTGTCCTGTTGACTCAATGGAATGACTTATCTTTGAGATTGAGTTAGGTACTGGGGGTGGGCGAGGCTGTTGGAGCCTCACTCAGCCGCACTTGTGCTGTTCGTGGCTCTGGACTCAGCAGTGACCCCTGGTGGTATTCAGTATGCAATGCAGTATGCAATTCTGTATGCAAATACAGCATGTAATTCTGGGAATCAAAGCACAGTACCTCCTATACTCAGGCCTTGAACTGGGAGTTGTTTCATCATCTGATCTTCAGCCGCAAAAAGAAATCCTTACAGAGGTGCAGTATCAAGGGGAGGAATGGAATTTCCAGTCAGTTTGGATTTTGTGGCACATGTGATATATGTGCTGAGAGAGGGAAAGAAATGGTACAGATAGGTCAGCTATTAGTCTCCTTTTCTGTTATTTGGGAATAAATTTGACTGAAAAAAATTGGTTATTAGCCTGTGTGTGAGTAAGAGAAAAAGGCAGTGCCCCCAAGAGAGAGAATGTCCCTGTCTTTAATAGCCCTCTACATGTTCCGATAAATGTTAATTGAATATTTTCATTTTTCACTGTATATTTATTTGCTCTAATATGAAAATTCTATTTATATATCGAGCCCATTGTAATCAGAAGCTTTAAGCATTTATGTAACATTAAGTATTAAGTATTTAATTACATAAATAAACCATGAACCTTAGTTTCATCCATAACTGATGAAAATGTATGATTCAGGCAGTCTCTAGTAAAAGTCTTAAAACAAACACATAATATTACTGGCCGAAAGCAAAAAGGCCTACCTGGTCTATATGCCAAATGTCATTGCTACAATTGCTGCATCAAGCTCAGTGGTCCTCAATATTTACTGGACATTAGAATCATTAGGGAGGGGCTGGAGCAATAGCCCAGCAGGTAGGGCATTTGCCTTGCAAGCAGCCAACCTGGGTTTGATTCCCAGTATCCCATATGGTCCCCTGAGCACCGCCAGGAGTAATTCCCTGAGTGCATGAGCCAGGAGTAACCCTTGTGCATCAATGGGTGTAACCAAAAAAAATCATTTGGGAAATTCTAAAAGGTTCCATGGCCAGGGAGGTGGTTCAGATGGATGGAGCACATGCTTTGCATATGGGAAGCCTGAATTCCATCCCTGGACCTACATAATGCCTGTGAGCACCACCAGGAGCAATCCCTGAGTCCAGAGTTGGTAATAACCCAGGAGCCCCACTGGGTGTGATCTAAGAAAGACCAAACAATAACAATAACCAAACAATAAATAGAAAAAATTAGAAAATCCCAGCCCCAGAAAGCCAAACACTACATAAATTAAAGAAGATTTTTGGGAGATGGCTTAGGTATCAGTGTTTTGGAAATTGCCCAGTCTGTGCCATTGTACAGTAGTAAAGCTTGAGAACCACTGATATAAATCTTGATTATTTTTGGTATCAGATTTTCACTCTCACTGTACAGCAAGTACTGCAAAGAATAAAGTCCAGGAAATGAACCACAGTGGTTCTACATCCAAGTATCCAGCATGACTATTTGGTCCAATGATTATACCTGATACCCCCAATTTCATTCTATGCTTGTAAGTCATTTAACGTCTGTAGACTCGTTCTATGCGGGTTTTCCCAGTGGTGCTGGGGGTCTGGGGTCACTCATGGCAATACTTGCCTGATAGGGCAGGACTGAGAGGCCATGTAGTGTCAGGACTTGAATTCAGAGAATCTTAACACACGAGGTGTGAGCTCTGCCCATTCAGCTATCTCTCCAGCCCCCGCAGACTTCTTTCTAGGGAATAAGGGACCCTGCTCAACCACTGTTCAACTTAAGGATGAAAATAATGCAGGCAAGGAACATAAAAGAACACATACTACAGGACCTGAGCCGTAGTACAGAGGGTAGGGTGCTTTCCTCCAACCAGGCCAACCTGGGTTCAGTAAATGCCTAGAACCCCACACAGTACTCCCTGTACTGCCAGGAGCGATTCCTGACTGCAAGAGCCTGGCATCAACCCTGAACACCACTGGGTGTGTCTGAAAAACAAAATTTAAAAAAAATAGTATCTGTGGCATTGATTGTGCAAATCAAAGTAGTTTTTTTTTTCATTTCAGCTAAGAATTAACCAATAGAGTTCAATGGATGTTTTTCTTAAAATGTCATTTGAAAATGTTCGAAATTGAAGGCATTTTCAAAAGCTGGCCAGCCATTCATTACCCTCATTTTAATGACACTTCCACAACTTTAAGTTTTTATGCTAACACATCCCTTCCATGGGTACCAGTTTCTGCCTTAGTTTCCAAGCTACTATAACAGGTGGCTTCTAAACAATAGAAATACAATCCCCACTGCTCTGGAGACTGGAAGTCCAAGATCAAGGTGCTGTCAGATTGGTGTTAGGTGAGCATCCACCTCCTGGGGAATAGCTCACTAGCTGTCTTTTCCCTGTGGCACGCTGGGCAAAGGCTAGGGACCTGGGGTCTCTTTTATGAGGACACAAATCACTTCCCCCCAAATCTCACCTCGAATACCAGCAGTCTGGGGGATTTGGTTTCCACATGAATGTTGAGGTTTACAAATTTTCAGTCACCTGAAAAGCTTGTGATTTCCATTTTTTTTGTGAAACAAAAAGACTCCTCCTCCTCCTCCTCCTTGATTAAGTCATTTCCTTCTTCCTGGTACCTTAGTCAACTCTCAGCCCTGAGGAGAAAGTTGTAAATGAGTATGCGCACTGGTTAAAGAGGTAGGTTGCTTTTGGTCGCAAGTGACAGAAATGTAACTCAAAAGTGCTTTAAATAGCAAAGAAAACTTATAAGCAGGCAAGCAAATGGCCTAGATATTAGGTCAGCTTTTGGAGAGGCTTCATCCAGTGACCTAAACACTTTCCCAAGGGACCTAGATCTCTACTGCGCCTTTTGCATAGTCATTCAACCTGGAGGGCATCTCTTTGCAGTTCAAAAAGGTTGCAGACAATGCCCAAGGTTCCCCTTTCTTCCCTTTTTCCCAGTAAGAGAAAGAGAGTTGATTGCTGTTCTAGCCACAGTCCTAATAGTCACGTGAGTGGGCTGGGCCATCCATTTGCTTTGTATGGACCAGTCACTGCCTAGGGAAATGGAATACACTGATTGGCTTAGCTTTGCAGAAATGCTCCACCCCTGAGAAATAGATGGCTGGAACCAAAAGAAGGGGGTGTGAGGAATACTTAGCATTGGCAGCACAACCAAGCCCACAGGAGAGATCACAAAAGGTTAGTGTGCACATACTTCAATACTAAAACAGCTACTTGCAGCTCATTCCACTGGTCTTTTTATTTTATAGGAGGGGGGTCTCAGCCTGGAAACTATTGGACTTTGGAGCTAGATTTTGTTTCGTGATGGGGTCTGTCCTGTACGTTATAAGATATTTAAACGGGGGGCCAGAAAGGTAGTGCACTGGGTAGGGTGGCTGCCTTACATACAGCCAACCCAGAATCAATGCCCAGCATCCCACATGGTCCCTCTGAGTCCACCAGGAGTGATCCCTGAGTGCAGAGCGAGGAATAAATCCTGAGCACCGATGGATGTGGCCTAACACAAAAACAAAGCAAAATTTTTAAAATACCTAAAAACCAAAAGATAGTTAGCAGTATCCTGCTCTGGCTTCTTCCCAGAAGATTCCAATAGCACTGGCCACTTTCCCACAGACATCGCAGCTAGAAATACCTCCAGACATTGTCAAATGCCTTCTGTGACACTAAATTTCTCTCTTGGGACTACCATTTGTTGTTGTTGTTGTTTGCTTTTTGGGTCACACCCAGTGACGCACAGGGGTTACTCCTGGCTCATGCACTCAGGAATTACTCCTGGCGGTGCTCGGGGACCCATATGGGATGCTGGGAATCGAACCTGGGTTGGCCACGTGCAAGGCAAAGGCCCTCCCCGCTGTGCGATTGCTCCGCCCTGGGACTACCATTTTTATAATTGGGCTTCTTAGATTAAAATCTTTATTATAGAAATGGAGATGTATTTTTTCCATCTCCCCAGTGTTAAGGAAATTCTGCTTTGCATCTCTTTCTTTATGCAGAATTTCCCACATTAGACATAAACTACTGTTGTTGTTTGGGGGCCACACCCAATAATGCTCAGGGTTACTCCTGGCTCTGCACTCAGGAATTACTCCTGGCAGTGCATGGGGCACCATATGGATGCCAGAAATCGAACCTTGGTTGGCAACATGCAAGGTAAATGCCACAGATGCTCTCTTTAGCCCCTGTGCTTAATTTTTTAAAAAAATCGGTTTTGGGGGCTGGAGTGATATCACAGTGGGTAGGGCGTTTGCCTTGCACACGGCTGACCTGCCTTCGATTCCCAGCATCCCATATGGTCCCCTGAGCACCGCCAGGGGTAATTCCTGAGTGCAGAGCCAGGAGTGACCCCTGTGCATCGCCGGGTGTGACCCAAAAAAGCAAAAAAAAAATTGGCTTTGGAACCACACCCAGCAGTTCTCGGGGCTTACTCCTGACCCTGTGTTCAGGAATCACTCCTGGGAGGCTCAGGGGACCGCACGGGTTAGCGGGGATTAAACCCAGGTTGGCCACATGCAAGGAACATGCCCTGACCACTGTACAAGTGCTCCATCCCCGACACACATATACTTCAAGCATATAATTTTTAAATAGGTGCCACACCCAGTGTGGCTAGAGTTGCACCGGGGCATATTCCTGGCGATGCTCATCTGGTAGCATGGTCCTGATGGTTTGCTGCTCAGGGGTCCCCAGGGCTTCACTGGCAGTGGTGCCAGGGACCAAACTTAGGACCTTACACATCCTAGGCATGTGCTTTTCCACGATATCTCTCTGGCCCCTAAATCATAATTTATTCCAATCATGTTTTGCTTTTCTTTATTAGAATTCTTTTATTTAAAAAGTGTTTTGGGGGGAGGGGGAGCGGGTGATAGAGTAATAGCACAGCCGGTAGGGCGTTTGCCTTGCACGTGGTCGGCCTGGGTTTGATCCCCAGCATCCCATAGGATCCCCCTGAGCACCACCAGGAGTGATTCCTGAGTCTAGAGGCAGGAGTCAGTCCTGAGCACCGTTGGGTGTGACCTAACACATCGTTGGATGTGGCCTAACTTTCCCACTCCCCATCCCCAAAAAAAATGTTCTCGGGGGCTGGAGCGAGAGGGCAGAGAGTAAAGGCTTGCTTTGCACACTGCCGACCCAGGATTCAATCCCCAGCACTCCGTATAGTTCCCGAGCACCGCCAGGAGTGACCCCTGAGTGCAGTCAGGAGTCAGCCCTGTGCCCTGCCGGTATGGCCCCAAAACAAAACAACAAATGACGTAAAAAGAGCTAGTGAGGTTTCGTCGAAGTTGGAACCCTCACACACATAGTGTTGGTTTAGTGCCAGTCAAAGATGTCTGCCCAGGAGAACGGAAGACACGTTGTGCAATTATTTGTACACAAATGATTCGTAACGAAATTGTGCATGGTAGCTAATAAGTGGAAACAGCCCGAGTGCTTTTCTTTTATTTTTTTTGCTTTTTGGGTCACACCCAGCAATGCACAGGGGTCACTCCTGGCTCATGCACTCATGAATCACCCCTGGTGGTGCTCAGGGGATCATATGGGATGCTGGGATTTGAACCCGGGTCGGCCGCGTACAAGGCAAACGCCCTACCCGCTGTCCTATCACTCCAGCCCCCTGAGTGCTTTTCAACTCAAGAATGCATAAGTACAACGTGGTATACACATAGATTATTTGGCAGTGATAAAAAGAGATGCATGCTGTAATATTAGCGAAGGAAATAATACAGACACAGAAGGTCAAATATCATATAATCAGTCCATTCTTAACGTGGTCCAAAATAGGCAAGTCCTGAGAGGCAGGAAGTATTTTCAGTGATTGCTTAGACGGCAGACGGATGCAAGGGCTTCTTCGGGGGATGATGAAACTGTTCTAAAACCAACTGTGGTACTTGTGCAACTTTGTGGATATACTAAAGTCATTGATTTGTTTACTTGTAGTGGCTGAATTGTATGGTGTGGGAATTATATGTCAGTAAAACTACTGGTCAAAAAAAATGGTTCCACCTGGTTCAAACAAGAAGGTACCAGAGTGTATTCTGAGATCCAAAGCTACCTGGCATAGCTATTACAGAATAAGAATGAATGTATTAGAGGGGCTGGAGCAATAGTACAGCGGGTTCGATTCCCAGCATCCCATATGGTCCCCTGAGCACCGCCAGGGGTGATTCCTGAGCAGGAGTATGCCCTGTGCATTGCCAGGAGTGACCCATAAAGCAAAAAAAAAAAAAAAGAAAGAATATATTAGGGCCGGAGCGATAGACAGCGGGTAGGGCACTTGCCTTGCACACGACTGATCCGGTTTCGATTCCCAGCACCCCATACGGTCACTGGAGCCCACCAGGAATGATTCCTTGAACACCAGAGCCAGGAGTAAGCCCTGAGCACTGCTGGGCGGTCCCATATAAAAGAAAACAAAAATGAATATGTTGGAGAAGGCAGACGGGGCATCGGATCATAGGCATCCCAAGGGCGGCGAGGAGCAAGTAAACATATTAGGAATATTAATCCATATGCGGAGATTGGATTCGAGGGAACAGGACCAAGAAAGGGAGCTTCGTTCTGACGGTCCCAGCCAGTCCAATGTTCATGGACGGCTGAGCCTAAATCATGGTTAGGGGTTAGAAAGGGAAGAGAGAATACAAGAGTTTCAGGAGGCCGAGAAAGAGGATTTGGGGATGTCGGAGGAGTGGTCAGGGAGGAAAGAAAGGAGAGATTTTTTTTTCCTGCCACCAGAGTGGGATGAAGCTGCGTTTCTCTCCTACTCTAGGAGTCCCCAGTGAATAAATTCTGGGCCAAACAAACATCAGGCCCAAAGACAAAATATATCTCAGCCGTAGAAGATTTTTGAAAAGTTAACCGCTATTAAGAAGAATCCGCCAGGCCACAGGCGAAACCGGTGACCGAGAGGTGCTTTATGCAGAGTGCAAATGTGTCCCCAGGTCAGGCTGCCGCTTCTGCGGGCGCAGATGCAAGCGCTGCTTAGGAGCTAAGCCTATTACACGCCTTTGTGGAGGAACAAGCTGCCGGCCCCAGGGTCAATTTGAGTCGTGCAAAGATGCAGCCGGAGGCTTTGACAAAAACAATTCTCTTTTTTCTGGCCCAGTGGTTCGCTCTGTGTGGTTCCCTGACCTGTGGCAGCGGCAATTATCTGGTTGCTTCATAGAAAAAAGCTCTGGCGCCCCCCGCCCCCCCCAGGCCTACCAACAGGTCCGGGGCTGTGGTGCCAGGCCCGGATTTTAACCAGGCCGGGGGAGCGGATGCAGGCTCGGGCTTGAGAACCACTGCTTTGATCACATCAGACCTCTTCGGGGCTTTCATCCCCAGGAACAGATTGAAACTGTCCATGGGATCTAGGGGGATCTGGGTGGGGCCCCGGAGGGGGTCGCCGCACTCGGCAGAATGGGGGCCGGAGAGAGAATGCAGGAGTAAAGGCACTTGTCTTATGTGTGACCCATCGCGTGTCCACCAGGCGTGACCCCTGGGCACCGAGCCAGGTGTCTCCCCCCAGCACCCCTGCGTGTGGCCCACCCCCGTGTCCCCAGAACGTTGGTTTGCTCCCCCGCACAGCACTGTCCCTTGTAGCCACTGGGAGCTGACCTCTTTGAAGAAGAGTGCTCGCGCCGAGAGGGGACGGGGACGGGGGCTGGGAGAGACCCTCCCCTCCCCAATGGAATGTTTCCTTTGTGCGTTTCTCCCTTTGTGCTATGAGAGGAATCACAGCATCTTGTTAAAAGCATTTTCTTCTGGGGGGCTGGACAGTTTGGCCTCCAACGAGCAGTGCTAAGGGTTGCTCTTGCTTCTGTGCTCAGGAGTTATTCCTGGCAGAGCTTGTGGGGGGAACGACGTGATATTGGGGGTTCAGCTAGGGTGGGCTGTCTGCATGGAAAGCATCTTAAGCCCTGACAGTGTATCTTTGTAATTTGCATCTTTGGTGTTGGTATTAGTGTTTTCTTTGCCCTTTTTTGGGGGAGATGTGCTGATTTCAAACCCAAGGCCTCACACATGCAGAGCAAGTGCTGTATTTCTGAGCTAAATTCCTGACCCTTAAAAAATATTTTCTACAGGGGCCAGAGGGATAGTACAATGGGGAGGGCATTTGCCTTCCATGTGACCAACCCAGGTTCCGTCCCCAGCATCCCATAAGTTCCCCCAAGCACTGCCGGGAGTAATTCCTGAGCACACAGCCAGGAGTAACCCACTGAACATCACTGGGTGTGGCCCAAAAAACCAACAAAAAATTATTTTCTACCTTAAAGTGCCATTAAGTTGCCCTCAATTTGTCTGTAAAGGCTTAAAACAAATTCTCTTTTGGGGGGCTAGGGTATTGGGTGCAGGCCACTGTAAGGCCCATCCCGTGTCACCCACTGCTGTGACAGAATTGTCACATAGAGGAAGATGGTGCAGGTGGTGGCCCAGAGATGGAACTGGTGAGGTAGAAAAGGAGGTGTGACGAGTGTGACCAGAAAGCTGATAAGGGACAATCTCTCCCCGGGTTTTACTTTTTATTTTTTGGCACCGTGACTCCTGCGCTTTGATCTAAATTCAGTACAGGAACGTTTTCTTGGAGGTGTGCAGGAAGAAGTGGATATGTAGCTTGCTCTAGAGTTTGTGTCACGGTGAATGAGGCAGGTTCTTACAGAACACGGCAACTTCATGCCTCAGCCTTATAAGGACCACATGATGATCGCCCAAGAACTGACTCTGAGACACGTGAACAGATGATGAACCAGATCCCCCAGCCCCGTTGTGGGCCAGGTGTCACATCCAGCTTTCTGAGCCAACAAAGCTCTGATTATAGTGGGGCGATCATCTTTTCTTTTTAATGCATTTTGACAGTAATTAGGTATTAGACAATGTTATATACTTAGCAACATTAGTCAGCCTTATTAAAATGGATCTGATGACACAGGTTTTTTTCCTTTTAAAATGTTGTAAGGTTTTACTCTTTTCAGAATCTAGGATGACTCAATAGGAGGGTTATTGTCTATGGGAACTTCTCAGGGGAAGGTAAAATAGCCTGAATATGCATATAATTTTGATATATGCACATATAAACGCTAAAATCCCTATATTGAGGGCCCAGGAGAAGACTCAGTGGGATGAGTGCATGCTTTGCATGCAGGAGACCTGGGTTTGACCTTTGGCACCTCATGGCATCCTGAACACTACTTGGGAGCTACTCCTGAGCACTGCTGGGTGTCCCCCAACCCAGAATAAATACATTAGGAATAGAGGTAGGGTGCTTGCCTTGCATATGACAAACTCGGGTTCAATCCCCAGTATCCCATATGGTCCCTGAGCACTGCCAGGAGTGATCCCTAAAGGCAAAAATAGCACTGTAGCACTGTCACTGTCATCCCATTGTTCATCGATTTGCTTGAGCGGGCACCAGTAACGTTTCCATTGTGAGACCTGCTATTACTGTTTTTGGCATATTGAATATGCCATGAGTAGCTTGCCAGGCTCTGCCGTGCGGATGGGATACTCTCGGTAGCTTGCCGGGCTCTCCAAGAGGGATGGAGAAATCGAACCCAGGTTGGCTGCGTGCAGGGCAAACACCCTAACTGCTGTGCTATCACTCCAGTCCATTCTTGTACTTGAGTGAAGGCAAAATTAAAGAAAGAAAATCACATACTGAAGTCTCTTATTTTCCCTTAGATTTTAATATTTGATATATATATATAATGTACTATTTAAATGACATTTACATGTTTTAGTCTTAATATGTAAAATTTTATATGGATACTTAGAATATAGCGCTTAATTTTTTTGAGCTCCAAGCCTATTGCTCACTTTCTGAGCTGCATTGGGTAGTTCTTGTAACACCATACGAACTACAGACCGGTTTGCATGTCAGAGTATTGTAGATGAAAAAAAAACAGGTTTAAAAGAAAACAGGTTTTGGTTTTAGTTGTTGGTCCCAGAACCCTTTCTCAGTGGTGGTTCGAGTCCTCTTTCTGATTTCAGCACGAATAGAGGAGCATTTGAGTGCTTTGTTTCCTCTTTTAGTTTTTGTTGCGGTTGGGGGAGTCACACCAGCAGTACTCAGGGGTTACTCCTGGCTCTGTGCTCAGGGATCACTCCTGGCAGGACTCTGGACACCATATGTGGTTCTGGGGACCGAGCCTGGCAAGCACCCTACCTGCTGTGCCGTCACACTGGCCTCCATGTCTGAGTGTTTGAGTGAAGACCCTGGCTTTCTCTGCTCCTAGATTCTGGCCCTGGAAGCGTTCATTCTGTCTCATGTGTATGAAAACATTGAGAGCCCATGCGTTTTCTGATTTTTTTTTCTTTTTGGGTCACACCTGGCGATGCACAGGGGTTACTCCTGGCTTTGCACTCAGGAATCCCCTGGCAGTGCTCAGGGGACCATATGGGATGCTGGGAATCGAACCCGGCTCAGCTGCGTGCAAAGCAAATGCCCTACCCGCTGTGCTATCGCTCCAGCCCCACCACGCGTTTTCTTGTGATTTTCCTCTTCCCAGTGTTTTAGAGTATCCACTCATTGAACATTTTTGTCTGTTTTGAGGCCACACCTGGCAGTGCTCAGGGGATACTCCTGACTCGGCGCTCAGGAATCACTCCTGGTGGTGCTCCAGGGTACTATATGGGATGCCAGTTATAGAACCTGGATTGATCGCGTGCAAGGCAAGCTGTACTATTGTACTATTGTTTTGGTGCCTCATAGAGCTTCTAATGAACACTAGGCTGCCCCGATATAAGGACTTCACTTTGGTCAGCATGGGAAAGAAACAGAAGTTCATTCCTCAAGACAACATCTGTCTTTTCCATATAGATGTTAGGACAACCCCAAGGCTTCAGAGCAATACATTGCATTTCAGGAGAAAGAGAAAACTGGTCTTCGAGAAAAAACAAATCCAAGAAGCATGTTTAGTTTACAAATGCACTTCTCCCAAGTCCTGCTGACTGGATGGTGGAGGCCACGGGCCTCTCCTTCCCTGTCACAGGGCTCCAGACAACTGTCCCCTTTGGCCTGGTCACTTTCCTAGGGCATACAGACAGCTCCTCTCCTTCCATCCTCATTTTACGCTGCACACCACCTCATGCTGGCTCTAAATCACAGATGGGGACAACCTCA
This sequence comes from Sorex araneus, assembly GCF_027595985.1. Classification (NCBI taxonomy): domain Eukaryota; kingdom Metazoa; phylum Chordata; class Mammalia; order Eulipotyphla; family Soricidae; genus Sorex; species Sorex araneus. The sequence continues at coordinate 24,471,371 of NC_073313.1, forward strand.
TGAGAGAACCCGAGGTTGTGGAAAGTTAAGCTTTGACTGTAGACCGAGATCACCTACCTACTCTTCAATCCCATTCACCTTTCTCTGACACAGTGGTTCACATTTATCTAGTGCTCATTGTATGCACAACACTTATATGCCTTAGTCAATCTTCAACTCAATCTTTTTTTTTTTTTTTTGCTTTTTGTGTCACACCTGGCATTGCACAGGGGTTACTCCTGGATCATGCACTCAGGAATTACTCCTGGCGGTGCTCGGGGGACCATATGGGATGCTGGGAATCGAACCCAGTTCAGCCACGTGCAAGGCAAACGCCCTACCTGCTGTGCTATCGCTCCAGCCCCACCAACTCAGTCTTCACCAACTCAAATCAATCTTCACCAACAGGCAAGCTACATGCCTGCTGGTGCATCAGCCCCAGTGGTGTTTGGGCCACACCCAGTGGTGTTGTGCTGGGGCTCCAAATTCGGGGCTAACACGAGGGAGGTATGTGTGTTTTTGCTCGTGCTCTCTCCCTGGGTCTTCAGCAAGGTGTGGAAACACCGTGAAGTTCACATACCAAACCCAAGAATATGAACCGGGCCTGAGCTTTCAGAGCCTGGGTTCTTACCACTGTATTACCCCTGTTACTTTTGCTTTGCATCCCCAAAGTCCTGAACCTCTTCCGTACGTGTTTCTGAGAATAGAGATCTAAGATTTGGCTGAAGAAAATGTCTTTAGAAGTTTCGGGAAATTCTGCGTGCTTAGTTTGCCCCCAGTTCCAATGAGATTGTAGGTAACACTTTTTTTTAGAGGCTTGTAGTTCTGTGAACTTCCATTCAGCAAACAGCTGGCAGCAAAATGCAGGGCTCCCTAGTTCTCACCACCAGTTATCACATTAAGCGTCTTTCCTTTGCTAGCCCTAATATAATATGTTACTGCAAAATAGTGGCGTGAAAGAGCATAGTTCTCTGGAGCAGAGTCTGAAATGACTCTCACTGGGAAAGAAAATAAGATGCTGACAAAGCTCCGGTCCTACTTAGAGGCTTGAGGGGCCAATCTGTTGCCCTCTCTTTTCTTGTTCCCTTCCCTCCTCCACTCCCCCTCCCCTCCCCTCCCCTCCCCTCCCCTCCCCTCCCCTCCCCTCCCCTCCCCTCCCTTCCCCTTCCTTCTCCTCCCCTCCCCTCCCTTCCCTTCCCTGAGATATACATGTGTTCAACCACTAAGCCATACCCACAGCCCTGTTTAATAGTTTCTTTAAAAATGAATAATTTGGCATTTGCTCTGTGCGGCTGGCCTCTGGGCCCCCAGACATCCCCATGTGTCCCCCCTGAGCCCAGCCAAGAGTGATCCCTGAGTGCTGAGCCAGGAGTAAGCCCTGAACACTGCCCATAGGGCCTCAAAACAAAAAGTTAAACACTAGGGGCCAGAGAGATGGTGCTAGAGGGCAGAGAGATACTATCACCGATAAGGCTCGATCCAGGAGTGATCCCTAAACACAGAGCCAGGAGTTAGCCCTGAGCACTACCAGATGTGGCATAGGAAGAAAGCACACACAAGCTTAAATAAATAAAAGATGAGCATATTCTTCCCATGTGACCCAACATTGCCATGTGTAATGAAATTTTATATTCACCACACACTTATTTGTAAATATTTATATCCACTTTGTTCATAATAACCCCAAATTGGTAAGAGCTAATATCTTTAATTTTTTTTGGCTTTTTGGATCACATCCGGCGATGTACAGGGGTTATTCCTGGCTCTGCACTCAGGAATTACTCCTGGCGGTGCTCAGGGACCATATAGGATGCTGGGAATTGAACCCGGGTCAGCCGCATGCAAGGCAAACGCCCTACCTACGAATTATAGTAGTAATTAGTAATTACTACTATTACTCCAGCCCCAAGAGCTAATATCTTTAACTTAAAACCCATTACATTCATACAACAGAACATGAGAGTCACAAACTAGTAATAAACTCAACCAGACTAGGCCATCAATGTGGACATCTTAAGGAACTTAGTTCCTAAGTCACATGATCTCTGATGTCATTTGTATGGCTCTCTGGAAGTCTCCTGGTAGATAAAACAGATCAGTCCCTCCTGCCAACAACATTGAGGGGGTAGGAATGGACTCCTGATATCCTGAAAGGAGTTTTCTAGCATGATAAAACAATTCCATTTCTTGATTGCATGATTAACCTGTTTTCAAAAAGCAAAACCGTACAAAGTAAAAGGTAAAGTTTGCTCTGTGTTAATCGTATCCTATTACACGTCATGAAAAATTTATGGACTGGGGGCTGGAATGATAGCACAGCGGGGAGGGCATCTGCCTTGCACGCAGCTGACCCGGGTTGGATCCCGAGCATCCCATATGGTCCCCCAAGCACCGCCAGGAGTAATTCCTGAGTGCAGAGCCAGGAGTAACCCCTGAGCATTGCCCCAGGTGGGACCCAAAAGCCCAAAACTAACAAACAAAAAAATTATGGGAAAAAAATTATGGGCCACGGGCCAGAGAGATAATACAATGGGTAGGATGCTCACCTTGTATGCAGTGGACATGGGTTCTATCCCCAGCATCCCATATGGTTCCCTGAATACTGCCGGCTGAGACCCCCAAAACAAAATAAAAAAAAATCATGGGCCAGAGAGCTAGCTTCCAAAGCTGAGCTCGTGCTTTGCACACATGAGGCATTGCTTCCAGCCCCAGGGCTGCATATGATCTCCTTAGCACCGGCAGGAGCCAGGCCAGAGAGACTAGGAGCTAGAACCATGCCTGGCTTCCTCCCGGCCAGCCCTGGCAGGGACCGGTTACCGCTGCAGCCTCGGCTGGGGACAGGCCTGGGTTGCATGGTCTTCTCTCCCATCTCGGCTCAGCATCCCTTCCCCTGGGCAGCTGACCAGCACTTCCAAGAAACGACCTGCACCAAACCCCGTCCTCCTCCTCAGACTGGAGACAAGTGGAGGGCCAGTGGCTCTTAGCCCTGGGCATTGTGCCCCCCAGGGGGAACTGGAGTTATCCACAGCAGTTTTTCGGTGGCTGCCCTCAGGTGTGTGTGTGGGGGGGAGGGGTGTGAAGTCAAGGATTCTGCTAAACTTGCTTCAGTTAAGAGGACAGGAAAAAACAGATTTCTCACCCTGACTGATGTTAGTGCCCAGGTTCAGAACCCCTGGCATTGTGGTCTGGAAGGTAGCTCAGTGGGTTAGCATGCAAGCTTTGCATGGGTTCGAGCCCCAGCACTGTCTAATTTTCCTGAGCGTGGCCAGGAGCAAGACCCAAGCATCATAAGAGGACTATTCCCTCAGCACCACCAGGCACAACTGAAAAGCTAGGAGAAAAAGGCAAAAAAAAAAAGAAAGAAAACATGTCAGGAATTTGGCTCAATACAGAGCACTTGCATCTGTGAGGCCCTGGGTTCGATCCCCAGCATCGCCCAATAAAAAAGTTCTGAAAAGATTGATTTAAAATCCCCTTGTGGCATTTCATAAGCATCCGTTCACCCAGAGTCAGTTGGGATGCCATTAGAAAATTATTCTTGTCCATTCCCAAAGGAAGGTCACATTTAAGAAACTTTAACACTTCAAGGAGGGCTTCATCTGGTTTCAGTAACCTGTATCTTCTGTAATGCGCATGTCAAAAGCGCCATGGGTTAAAAATGAAAAAGTGCCCCTGAGAGATGCTAAAGCAGGTCAGACAATCGATTGTCTTTCACAAGCCTGCCCTGGCTTCATCCCCGGCACCCCATATGGTCCTGAGACCTGCCTGGAGTGAGCCCTGACTACAGAGCCAGGAGGTAGCTGTGAGCGCTGCAGGGTGCGACTTAAAAACAAACAAACAAACAAAAAAGCCCCGAAACAAAAAAAGCACCAATACTTATATGCGAACAGTTGTAATTCAAAGTTTCACCAGTCTGTCTTGGACTCTCAGTTTGAAACGTGACTGTGAATGTTTTACTGTCACGATGGCTTGATTTAAATATCAAGAGATTCTGTTAATAAATTGTCAAAAGGCGGGCACATTGTAAGGCAAAAAACTAATGGAAAACCAAATAATTGCTCACAGATGATCTAAGGTTCAGTCACATCACTCCAAATCCTTCAGTACTATTGTGGCTCTAGGCTAGTGATATTAATCATGTGAAATGGATTGCCATCACCTGGAATAATAAACCTTATAAACTTTAAGGCAGAGTTTCAAAGCATACCAGAAACCTTTTAAACAAGCAGCTTACTCCCGACCACTATGTTCAAAGGCAAATAATTTGCCTACCATATACTTTTAAGTAATCAATAAGTGTCCTTAGTATAATACATAGGAAAATAAAAGGCAAAACTTACTGATAAGAATTGCCATATCGGAAGCCTACCTCATGTGCTGAGGGAGAAGGCAGTTGAGATGGAGAAGGGATCACTGAATAAGTGATGGTTGGAGGGATTGGTTGGGATGGGAGATGTGTGCTGAAAGTAGACTAATGACCAAAGATGATGACCTGTCAGCATCTGTATTGCACGCCATAATGCCCCAAAGGAGAGAGAGAGTAAGAAGGAAGGTGCCTGCCATAGATAAGGGGTTGGGGTGGGTGGGCAGGCGGGGTGGGGGGTGGGGCTGGTGGGAGGGATACTGGAGACATTGGTGGGAAATATATACTGGTGGAGAGATGGGTCTTTAAACATTCTATCACTGAAATTCAATCATGAAAGCTGTGGAACTACCTCACAGTGATTCAATAAAAAATTTTGAAAAATAGAATGTGCCTTAAGAGCAGGCCAGAGAGATAGTACAGCCGGTGAGAAGCTTGTCTCGCACTCACAGTTTGATCTGCAGCATCACATACGGGCAGCTACACCAGGAGTGATTCCAGAGAACAGCAGGGTGTGGCAAAAAAAATAAAATAAAAAGAATGCCATCTTAAGTCCGCACACAATTGTAAGAAATCATTAGCTAGGAGATCAGCAAAAAAATTCATGCAAAATTTCCATGCTTGCACCAAAACCAGGGAAGTTTTTCCCGTGCAAGTCAGAGCAGTGCCTGTGGAATCTGGGGTGCGTTGGAATCTGGGGTGCATTAAGTTGGTGACGGACACCTGGGGCATCCTACTGTGGCTAACAAAAAAGACCATTTGCAAATCAGAACAGTTCTAGGGAAAGCACTTAGGAAGAAAAGAAGTGACCAACTTTCACAACTTTCTCCCGCCGGCGTTGCCTTGCAGTGAAAATTGGAGCGTGGTGACACAGAATCAAAAGTTGTTTTTCTCCGAGCACGTGTGTTTTTGCGTGCGTGCTGTAGCTGCAAATGCAACGATAAGGAACCAATTGGTCCTGTTGGGCTCCAGAACAGGAAGTGCACATTGTGGGCCTAGCAACAAGGAGCGGGAGGCTCCAGGCAAGACCCCTGTAGAGAGCAGCTTGCTCACTGGCCTGAGCACAAAGGGCTGCATCAGCATGGGGGTGGGGTGGGGAGGTGGGGCCATAGGGGGGCGGGGTAGGGGCTTCAGGTCAGCTTCCGGACCAGCCAGCAGAGACCTGAAGCCCAGCTTGGAGGCAGCTTGATCAGGTACAGGTATTCCTTGAAATTGCAAGGATTGGGGATGAAAGGTGGGGGCTGGTTTGGTGATGTCCAAATTGCAGCGAGGCTGGCCTCTCCAGTGGGGGTTTAGATTGACAGTAAAGACCTGATTTTCACTCCCTTCACTTCATGTGTTGTCTTGGTTGCAAGTTTAATTATTTTCAAATTTCTCTTTATTTAGGGTCCCTATTTGGCCACAATGCAACAGCCTTTAGAACAAGCTTTGGATCAGGCAGAGTCTATCATTGAAAGTGCCCAGCGGAGACCCCCTAAACAAAATTCTTCATCTGATGGAGAGAAATCTCTCCATCAGAAACTGTATGACATCTATGTTGAAGAATGTGAAAAAGAGTCTCCAGCAATGCAGGGATTAAAAAGTAATGTGAACTTGTTAGAGAAGCTTGTTAAGAGAGAGTCACTGCCCTGTTTAATTGTAAACTTGTACCCAGGGAAAGAGGGCTATTCCCTGATGCTGAAGGAAAAAAACGGATCATGTTCAGAATCCATACACCTGCCTTATGAAGAAGCAGAATTGCTCGAATACTTTGATGCAGAAGAATTGCCTCCCATTTTGGTGTCTCTCTTGGATAAATCTAAAATTGATATTTTTCACTCTGGGTGTGTCATAACAGAAATAAGGGACTACAGGCAGGTTAGCGATGTGGCACCTCCTGGCTACCATAGTAGGCATATTCTCTTGCGACCAACGATGCAGACTTTAGCCTGTGATGTACAGTCAATAGCCAGTAATTCCAAGGCATGGTCCCAGGAGGACAAACTTCTGCTCGAGAGCCAGCTGCTCTTAGCTACAGCCGAACCACTGTGCCTTGATCCTTCTGTCGCAGTGGCCTGCACTGAAAACAGACTGCTCTACAACAAGCAAAAGATGAACACGCGCCCGATGAAAGGAAACCTCAAGAGGTATTCTGCTTCCTCTCTGAATAGGCAGCAGGAGCTGTCTGGCTGTTCGCCTCCTCCTGAGCTGAGCATGGTGAGTTCCTGCAAAAGAAGCAAAGGCAGCAGAGAAGTTCCCCAGTACGATCTCAAAGTGTCTGAGGGCAGTTATGTAGATACGTGGAAGCAGAGACCCTGTGACTTGGCTGTCCCTTCTGAAGTAGATGTGGAGAAATATGCGAAAGGGAAGAAGCCTGTCACGTACTCAGTCCCAGCAGTCTTGCCAGCCCAGGAGGTAAAGGATGGTTCTGGATCTGGGTGTGACGCTGGCACACAGTCTCAGACAGGGGAGCCGATCTTCGTGCAGTCACCGAGTAATCCTGTTTCTGCACAGAGGTCCTGTACAGAAGCCAGATGTGAGAGGCCACTGTCTCCACCCCAGTCCTCCACGGATGACCATTCACAGAGTACCGGGCCCGAGTCTAAGCCCGATCCTGGGAGCCTGGTCGGTCCATCTGAGGAATTGGTCCAGAGGGACACCGTATGTCCAGACACAGTATCCACTGGCTCCAGTGGCTCGGCCAGTCTCAGCCTACTTTCCCAAGGGGCAGAAACATTCCAGTCTGACGCCCTGCTGATCCCGAGTTCCATCCTGGAGATGGGAAGTGACTATTCTGATCTCATACTTCCTTCAAGCTCAGAAGACAGTTCCTCCTGGAACACCTTTACTCCAGAGCAGACAAGAAGCTTTTTCAGTTTTCTGTCACCTGATCCTGCTTCGCAGCCACCAGCTCCTCCCCAGACATCCTCTGTGGAAGTGAATAGTGTCCATGTGGCTCCTACAGCTGCCCTGTCCACGTCATCACAGACAAGCCAGGCCATGACCAGTGACGACTCATCCTCACAAGCAACTCCAGACCCACCCACTGTGAAGCCCGCACAGAGGCCCCAGGCCCCTCGGGGCGCTGCCAACTCTGCAGGACCGAGTATCATCCATGTGGTGAGTGCTCCTCAGGCAGCACCATCTTCGGTAAGTGATTCCAACTCCGTGCCGGGCTCTGTGTCAGTAGCCACAGCTCCTGCCGGTCTGACGGCCGGTCAGAAGCCTTCCAAAGGGCAGCCACCCCTGGCGCAGCCCAGTGCATCACCAGTAAATACTCAAACGGGCGTTCAGTTTTTCCTGAAAAGTGCTTCTGGTCTCAAGCCTGTGCGTTTGTTTCAGCTTCCACAAGGTTCCCTTGTTTTGAAGACCCAGCTGGAGCCCAAAGACCAGCAGCAGCAGCAGCAGCAGCAGCAGCAGCGGCTGTTTCAACTGATTCCGGCCCAGCAGCTTCTTCCGAAACCCGCTGTTGCCCAGCAGCCGGCATCCCAGGTGTCCGCTCCGCCGTGTTCCACTGGTGGGCAGCAAGCCGTGGTCATTAAACTCGCTGGAGTGGGAAGTTTGCAGTCGCAGGCAGCCGCGTTGTCTCAGCTCAGTTTTATCCAGGGAAAAACTGGGTCCAGCCTTCCTCAGCAGCATCCTGCTCCCCTCGGTCTGACCACAGCACCCGTGGCCACAAAAGCAGTTGCCACGACTTCAGGAGCAGCGGTCATGGTCAGAAGACTATCAACCATGGCCTCAACAGCAGCACCCACTAGCAGGGGAGCAAAAGTCATGATCTCCACAGGCGCAGCCACAGCCTTGTCCACCACAGCCACGGCCAGAGGCTCAGCGGTCACCTTCTCCTCAGGCGCAGGCACGGCCTCGTTCGCCACAACCATGGCCAGAGGCTCAGCGGTCACCTTCTCCTCAGGCGCAGGCACGGCCTCGTTCGCCACAACCATGGCCAGAGGAGCATCGGTCACCTTCTCCTCAGGCGCAGGCACGGCCTCATTCGCCACAACCATGGCCAGAGGCTCAGCAGTCACCTTCTCCTCAGGCGCAGGCACGGCCTCGTTCGCCACAACCATGGCCAGAGGCTCAGCGGTCACCTTCTCCTCAGGCGCAGGCACGGCCTCGTTCGCCACAACCATGGCCAGAGGCTCAGCGGTCACCTTCTCCTCAGGCGCAGGCACGGCCTCGTTCGCCACAACCATGGCCAGAGGCTCAGCGGTCACCTTCTCCTCAGGCGCAGGCACGGCCTCGTTCGCCACAACCATGGCCAGAGGCTCAGCGGTCACCTTCTCCTCAGGCGCAGGCACGGCCTCGTTCGCCACAACCATGGCCAGAGGATCAGCGGTCACCTTCTCCTCAGGTGCAGGCACGGCCTCGTTCGCCACAACCATGGCCAGAGGCTCAGCGGTCACCTTCTCCTCAGGTGCAGGCACGGCCTCGTTCGCCACAACCATGGCCAGAGGCTCAGCGGTCACCTTCTCCTCAGGTGCAGGCACGGCCTCATTCGCCACAACCATGGCCAGAGGCTCAGCGGTCACCTTCTCCTCAGGTGCAGGCACGGCCTCATTCGCCACAACCATGGCCAGAGGATCTGCGGTCACCTTCTCCTCAGGTGCAGGCACGGCCTCATTCGCCACAACCATGGCCAGAGGCTCAGCGGTCACCTTCTCCTCAGGTGCAGGCACGGCCTCATTCGCCACAACCATGGCCAGAGGATCTGCGGTCACCTTCTCCTCAGGTGCAGGCACGGCCTCATTCGCCACAACCATGGCCAGAGGATCTGCGGTCACCTTCTCCTCAGGTGCAGGCACAGCCTCGTTCGCCACAACCACAGCCAGAGGATCAGCGGTCACCATCTCAGGCACAGCCATGGCCTCGTCCACCATAGCCATGACCAGAGGAGCAGCGGTCACCATCTCCTCAGGCGCAGGTACGGTCTCGTCCACCACAACCACAGCCAGAGGATCAGCGGTCACCATCTCCTCAGGCACAGCCATGGCCTCGTCCACCATAGCCATGGCCAGAGGAGCAGCAGTCACCATCTCCTCAGGCAAAGCCATGGCCTCGTCCACCATAGCCATGGCCAGAGGATCAGCGGTCACCATCTCCTCAGGAGCAGCCACGGCCTCGTCCACCACAACCACGGCCAGAGGATCAGCGGTCACCATCTCCTCAGGTGCAGGCACGGCTTCGTCCACCACAACCACGGCCAGAGGATCAGCGGTCACCATCTCCTCAGGCACAGCCTTGGCCTCGTCCACCATATCTATGGCCAGAGGATCAGCGGTCACCATCTCCTCAGGCGCAGCCACGGCCTCGTCCACCATAGCCATGAGCAGAGGATCAGCGGTCACCATCTCCTCAGGCGCAGCTACAGCCTCATCCACCATAGCCATGACCAGAGGAGCAGCAGTCACCATCTCCTCAGGTGCAGGCACGGCCTCGTCCACCACAACCACGGCCAGAGGATCAGCGGTCACCATCTCCTCAGGCGCAGCCACGGCCTCGTCCACCGCAGCCATGGCCAGAGGAGCAAAAGCAATGATCTCCTCAGGTGCAGCCACGTCCTCAACCACCACAGCCACGGCCAGAGGAGCAAAAGTCATGATCTCCTCAGGCGCAGCCACGGCCTCAACCACTACAGCCACGGCCAGAGGAGCAAAAGTCATGATCTCCTCAGGCGCAGCCACGGCCTCAACCACCACAGCCACGGCCAGAGGAGCAAAAGTCATGATCTCAGGCGCAGGCACGGCCTCAACCACCACAGCCACAGCCAGAGGAGCAATGGTCATGATCTACACAGGCGCAGGCACGGCCTCAACCACCACAGCCACGGCCAGAGGAGCAACGGTCAAGACCTCCACAGGCGCAGCCACGGCCTCGTCCAGCACAGCCACGGCCAGAGGAGCAACGGTCAAGACCTTCACAGGTGCAGCCAGGGCCTCAGCCACCACAGCCACGACCTCGTCCAGCACAGCCATGGCCAGAGGAGCAACGGTCAAGATCTCCACAGGCGCAGCCACGGCCTCGTCCAGCACAGCCACAGCCAGAGGAGGAACGGTCATGATCTCCACAGGCGCTGCCAGGGCCTCCGCTGCCACAGCCACGGCCTCAACCACCACAGCCACGGCCAGAGGAGCAACGGTCAAGACCTTCACAGGTGCAGCCACGGCCTCAACCACTACAACCATGGCCAGAGGAGCAACGGTCAAGATCTCCACAGGCGCAGCCACGGCCTCAACCACTACAACCATGGCCAGAGGAGCAACGGTCAAGATCTCCACAGGCGCAGCCACGGCCTCAACCATTACAACCATGGCCAGAGGAGCGCCGGTCATGATCTCCACAGGCGCCACCAGGGCCTCCGCTGCCACAGCCATGGCCTCAGCCACCACAGTCATGGCCAGAGGAGCAACGGTCAAGACCTCCACAGGTGCAGTCACGGCCAGAGGAGCAACGGTCAAGACCTTCACAGGTGCAGCCATGGCCTCAGCCACCACAGCCACGACCTCGTCCAGCACAGCCATGGCCAAAGGAGCAACGGTCAAGATCTCCACAGGCGCAGCCACGGCCTCAACCACTACAACCACGGCCAGAGGAGTGCCGGTCATGATCTCCTCAGGCGCCACCAGGGCCTCCGCTGCCCCAGCCACGACCTCAGCCACCACAGCCACGGCCAGAGGAGCGACGGTCATGATCTGCGCAGGCGCAGCCACGGCCTCAGGCGCCACAGCCGCGGGTGCAGCAGCCAGAAGAGTAGCACCCACCATCTCGACAGGAGGAGCCACGGCCTTAACGGCAGCAGCCAGGGCCACCGTGGCCACAGTCGCGGCCAGAAGAGCAGCACCCACGGCTGGAAGAACAGTAGCCACGGCCCTCGGAGCAGCAGTGCCCACCCTGGCAGCCTCCGAAGCAGCAGCTTCTGCAGCTGAGAATGTCCCCGTGGCCGGTGGCGGCGGCGGCAGCAGTCTCCAGAGCCGCCCCTCAGGCCCAGCGGCCAGCCAGGCTGTGTCCAGGTAAACTTCAGTGTAGGCCCCCCAGCCAGTCCAGTGTTGTTCTTTGTTGTGGGAAGGGTTTAGTTTCGTTCCTGTTGGCCACCCCCTGCCCGTCCTTGGGTGTGACTCCCAACTCTGTGCTTGAGGTCACTCCTACGGGCGCTTCAGGGGACCCCGGGGTGACAGGGAGCAAAGTGGGTTCTGCTTCATGCAAAACCTGCACTTGGACCTTTGATCTAGCTCTCTGCCATCCTGTTCTTTCTCTTTTTATTTCAAATAGCAAGACACGGGTCCTACAGAATCCCCAAGTTTGGTATCTGCAACGGACCGGTCGTTGACACGGTTGGATGTGTACGTTTTAGGGAGAAGCACAACTCCATGGCTTTCCACATAGAAAAGGATTTTAAGTGATTTTAGAAACTGGGATTGTCTTGCTCAGGTCATTGCTTTGGCGGTGGCCATTCCCTTCTGTATTTTGAGATGAACGTTCTAAAGTGTATCCAAAGAGGCTGGGCTCCCTGTCAACGCCTAAAGCTCCCAGCTCCTCTCAGACAACAGAGGTATAATTGAGTGATGTTCAAATGAGCGTGCCTTTTACGAGACTGACCTGTGAAACTTGACATAAGCTTGAAAACACATGATAAAACGTCCCATCCCAGCCATCTGAAGCGTACAGTGGAGCGGTGCGGAGAGGCCCACGGTGTGCGAGCCGTCTGGGAATGGTCTTCTCCTGCGGAAGTCAAACCACCCCTGCGAGTTTCAGCTCACCGCTTTCCTCGGCCTCCAGCCTCTGGCCGCCGCCCCTCTGTTTTCTGCTCTGTGACTTGAACTGTTTTACAGACATGGTAAACATAGGATCTGAATTAGGATTTGGGCGGGGAAGCGGCTTATGTCACAGAGTCAAATGCCCTCAGGTTCATCCGTGTTGTAGCATGCAACAGGGGAGTTTCAAAACATGGCTTTCCTATGCACAATATGTGTTGAAGCAACCCGTCGGCTTACAGAGACATCTTTGCGAAGAAGAATGTACTTTGGTGTTTATTTCTTTTGACTTTTGTGTGTTTACTTGAAAAGTTTTCGGTGGTGTGTGGCGTGCAGCTGTTTTCCACAAATGGATTTTACCAAAAAATGTGAAAGTTCCCAGCAGGGGTTGCCCCTGGCGCCTTGAATGTGCAGAGAGATGCGGCACGTGCTTGTGGGGCGTCCTCGGCCCTTCGCAAGGCCCCAACCTGTGGCAGGTGCCCCGGGGAGCCCGGCCCTCCGCACTGCAGCCACTGGCTGGGAAAAGGTGCTGCTTTTCCCTCTTTATAAAATCCTGCACATGTCAAGAAATCCTACACAAGTTGCAGAAACTCTCAGTTCTTTGCATCAAAGCAAATGACAGTCAAATCAATGTAGCCACCGACTTCACAAAAAAAAAACACAGTATTTTGGGGCATACAATACATTTTTAAAAAATTCTTTAATGTACCCTTGGGTTGTGTAACCCCTTTAGCTGTTAAGAATGTGCTGCTAGGAACATTGATGTCTATGTGTTGGTTGGAATTTTAAGTTCAAAGTGTTGGTTTGAGTACAATTTTTAAATTTTAAGCTGTTGTTACATTTTATAAAATCTCTTACATTGTATTTTAGTACAACTTTGAAAGCTCCTAAGTTTTTCCAAGTAAATGTGTGTATCTGGCTGCCTTTTGCTCTAACAACAAAAAAGGGGGGAGATCTTTCTGGCAGTTGCAAACAAGAGGAGTGAAGAGACAGTAAGTGGTAAGGTTCCTTCTTTAAGCTGCTATCCCAGTGTGCATCCAAGTCCCGAGGGGGAAAATAAAAGGATTTGAGACATCTTTGGGCAAACACATGAGAAGTTCCATCTAAGTGATCCTGAACCCAGAAAAACTTCCTGTAACCCATCCTCGACCTCTTGGGGACTGTACCTGCACTTTCCAGAAGTGAACCAGGGCAACAAGAAATTGCAAAGATGAGTTTTTGCTGGACGTTGGTGTCTACAGCTCAGACTCTCACCAGATTTGTTGTCTTTCCTCCCTCTGACCTCTCTCTCATCCTCTCGGTAATATATGGAGAAGCCAGAAAACTGTCGTTGAGTAATGTGGATCTCCCTTCTCGGGCAAACAAATAAATACAGCTTTGTGTCAGATCGCCATTTGGTGGTTTTCATTTGTTTATTCTTCTGGATGCTCTCCATGGTTGCAACCTGATAGAGAAACTTTTGAGGATATTTACTGGCTTGCTTAGCAAAAGCCTCTTCAACATTTGAGAAATAATGTTAGGACCACTGGACTCCCTTCTCTATCCCAGGTCTAATAACGGCTCATTATTAGTTTTCCACAGATCGTTATTATTAGTTTTCCGCAGATCGTTTCTCAGGACTTAATGAGCTTGTGCCAAAGTCAGTGACCCCAGAGTCCTCTCACTTGGACAAAGTGGCCCAGCTGGTCCTTTCAGGAAAATCCAGGCAGACCTGGTACAGCAGGACATGTGGGCAGAAATTTTTCCTTACCTGTCAATCTACATTTGAATAGTCAAGTTCCCAGTGTCCCTATGACCCCATCCCAACTTTCTTCCTCTTCCTTCTCTTCTGCCTCTTCCTCCTCTTCTCCTCTCTCCTCTTTTTCTTTCTTTCTCTTTTTTTTTGGTTCTTGGGCCACACCTGGTTGTGCTCAGGCCTCACTCCTGTTTCTGCACTCAGGGAGGAGTCTTGGCGGTACTCGGGGCCCATATGTGTTTGCTGGAGATTGAACTGGGGTTGGTCATGTTATAGGCAAGAGTCTAGCCCTGTCCTGGGTCTCTGGTTGCTCCATCCCAACTTTCATCTCTGGTCCTGCCAGCCCCTGGCCTGGGGTAGCCCTTCCTGCTTTCCTATTTCACTCCCATACTGTCAGGCAGCAAAGGGTGTGTGAGTTAATTGTTAAATTCAGTTCAACAAGTTCCTCATTAGGGACAAATTACCTGAGTTTGAAATCTGCTAATTTTCCAATCAGAGTGAGTGTTTGCACTTGTGATTTGGAAATAATTACCATATGGTAAAAGCAAAACCTATGTAGGGATTAAAGTAAAGGTGAGGGAGGACAGGAGCTTATTTCGGCATCTTCCCTGGAAACTGATGTTAGAGTATGTGGATGAGTGGAAGTGCCTCCGGGATTGGTGTGCGAGTGCTCACCTGGATGGCAGTTCTGCAAGGGCTGTTTGTTGTATGTGCATGTTCCTGCAAGGTGACCTGCATGGGTGTGGGAGGGAGAGCTGCCCTGCCTTCCTTACCCCTACTGGGTAAGCGAAGAGAAGTCTTTAGGTTTGAGCAGCTGCATCTAAGACCACTTCGGTACTTTTGCTTAAATCTGTCTGTCCTCAGTGTAAAGCGCGTGCCTGACTTACGGGTAAAAATACTTCCTTGTGGTGGAAGCGGTGAGCTTAAATGTCCTTTCTGTGAGCTCATGATGAATGGGTTAGGAAAAGTGCAGGTGGGATTTCTGCGGAATAACATCGTGATCCGGGCGTGAGATCGCAGGCTCCTTCACCTTTGTTAATCCACTGCAGTTCAGTGACTCTATTTCTAGTTCTAACGCCTTGGAAATTTGTGGTTATAAAACATCCAAAGGGGGCTGGAGCAGTAGGACAGCGAGTAAGGCATTTGCCTTGCATGTGGCTGACCCGGGTTTGATCCCTAGCATCCCTGAGCACTGCCAGGAGTAATTCCTGAGTGCAGTGCCAGGAGTAACCCCAGTGCATCGCCGGGTATGACCCAAAAAGCAAAAAGCAAAAAAAAAAAATAACCCCAAAGGTTGGGATTAGAGAGCGATAGTACAGCTGGTAGGGCTCCTACCTTGCACCTGGCCAACCAGTTTAATTCCCAGCACCCTCTGTGACCTCCTGAGCACCGTCCGGAGTGATTCCCGAGCACAGCTGAGTCTGAGCCCCCCGCAAATCTCCCCCACAAAAGAATAGTCAAAGGTTCACATCATGTATAAGTGAAGGCAGAAAAGTCCTTCCTGAGATTTCTTTAGAAGTTTGGAGCTGTACTAGGCCTGCCTCCCCCAGAAGGGTACCCCCCTCCTCTCTTATAAGTGGAGTTATGCAAGTTTTTAGGTTTCCCTTCGCGCCTTAGCTGGCAGGAAACTCACAAGCTACCTCTCAGGGCTGGAGAGGTCCAGCGCTCGGGAGTTCCAGGTTTGAAGCTCAGCACCGCCTGTGATCCCCTGAGCACCGCGGGGAACGATCTCCAAGCCAAGAGCAGAGAGGGGTCCCTGAGCACTTTCAGGTTTGGCCCACAACAACCCCCCAAACAAAACACTACAGTGAAGCTTTCTTGAAGGGTGAGGGTGGGGCCGCACCTAGTGGTACTCAGGCCTTACTCCTGGCTCTGGGCTTAGGGAGCACTCCTGGCGGAGCCCAGGGAACCTTATGTAGTGCTGGAGTTAGAACAGGGGTGAGCCACTTGCCAGGTGAGCATCTTGCCCACCGTGCTGTGTCCCTGGCACTGAAACATTACATGTAAGACTGAAATCACCAAGTGTATATTTAGAGTTCGCACTTAAGCACTTTCTTGCTCCCTGCTTTTAATTTCTCTCTCATTCGTTTCTGCTGGTCTCTGTTGTCATAGACAGTTTATATATGCATCATTATTATTATTAATAATAATATTTTGCTGAAGTTAACTGGGGACAAACGCAGCCCTAAGTGTGAAAACATGCACACGAATAACCTTTAGAGACACGCTAATCTTTTAATCATCTGGCCCCTTAGGGCTTGTTACTGCCCCGTGGGAATGAAGGCTCTGATAGGACTGAGGCAATAAAGCTATTAAGGAGCACCACTGGGGTTTCTGTGGGGTTTTTTTTTTTGAGGGGGGAGGGAATCACTCCCAGCGCTGCTCAGGGGTCACACCTGATTCTGAGCTCAGGAATTACTCCTGGTGGTTCTCAGGGGACCATACTGGGGTTCTGGGGATTGGACTCGGGTCGGCTGCATGCAAGGCAAGTAGCCTCCCCGACACAGTATACAGCAGTGGGATTTCTGAAGCCCAGGACTGTGCCTGGTGCTTAATAACCCACGTGACGACCGAGATGGACGGCATACAGGAAACTGTTTTTTTTTCTCTCCACCACTGTTGTCAATCCTCAGGCCATTTCTTTCATGACACCTGGGGCAGACCGAACTTTGGTCTCAGGGGCAGAGAGAAGGGCTCTTGTGTGTGGTCCTTGCTCAGGCCTGATGCTCTGATTTTCGGGGGGGAGGGAGGTTCTCTGCACAGGGGCGTTCGGCTTTTCTGAGGCAGCAGTGCTCTGCTTCATTTTCCTCTGGCCCTGGGACCTCTCAGAGCAAAGCCACTCTCTTAACCCCTTCCCCAGTGTCCGTTCATAGCCTTGAATAACTGCGATCGTTCGGCGAACCCCGGAGGGGAAGGCCATGGGCTCACAAGTTAAAGTAGGGTCGGGGGTGGGGGGAGATGAGTTCCCACTTTTCTTTCCCGAGTGTCTCCTGTGCCGACCGCTCGTGACCACTAGGGGGCGCCAGACTCCAGCTTCCCGAGCACACGCTGCAGTTCTCTAACCAATCAATCCTGCCCAGCTCCTGGGTGGGCCCGCGGGTCAGTGCCCCGGAGCCAGCGTCCCGGCCGGGAACTGGATGCCAGCGTTTCCCCCGGGCGGAGCTTCCTGTTACCCGGGAAGAACCGCCCTCTCTCGACGTGGAAAAGCTGGGAGCGTGTTGTGCTCCTCCGGGACTCTGCCTCTCTCCAGGGGAACCCCGGCCTCTCTGCCTCCCCGCTGGGCTGCGGTGTCCTGGGTGTAGGTGGGGCTTTAGGGCATCCCGATGCTTTAGGTCTCCAGCTTTGTTCTCGGCAACTCGGGGACCACGGGGAAAGTCCCAGGACACGCCCGTCTACACGCACGCAAGGGCCGTTTGGGTGAATGTTCTCGAGTTCACTGCAAAGGCCCGAGTGATGGTCCAGCTGGTAAGGCGCTGGTCCTGCGCGTGGCTCACCGGAGTTTGATCCCTGGCACCCCATAGGGGTCGTCCGTCCCCCCCCCCCCCCAGCCCCACGGGAGTAATCCTTGAGGGCAGAGCCAGTCAGGAGTAAAGCTCAGAGCATCGGGCGGGTGTACACCCCCCCCCAAAAATAAAACCTCAAAACAAAACGAGTTCGTTGTGAGACTTGAGGAGTTCATTTGGGGGGCGGGCAGCTAGAGAAACTTTAGCTCTCCACCTTCGTAATTACTATTTGGGGGGGGGCTTGCTGGGATGGAGAATTATTATTCCCGGAATTATTTAAAGTGGCATGCAAATATAGCTTCAGAACAAACCCTTCGGTCTCCTCCCCCTCCCCCCACCTCAGCGGGATGCGTTTTGGGCTTGCAGGCTGGGGGAAGGGAAAGGAGGCTTGGAATTTCCCCGGAACGGGGAGCCGGGGTGCAAAGGGAGCGAGCTTAAGAAGCGGGGTGAGGAATCTCTCTACTGTTTGATAAATAATGGGAGTTCTCTCCAAAGATTTTTTTTTTACATTGTTTTAGATGTTGGGGGGGGGTGAAATTTGGGATTGTGGAGGCCTGTGGGTTTTGACGATGATGCCATCTAAGGCCAGATCAGGGGAGTGACCGCAGGTGGGGGGCAAACTTTAGAATCCAAGCCGAAGAGCAGAGGGGCTCCCGGAAGGATCATCTGTGTGAATACGGAAAGCCCTGGAAAATTTTCCTAGTAGAGGGTTGGAAAAAATTGATAATGAATTGGGTCCCCAAACCTGCAAGGCATGGGGGAGGCTGACCACCTGTGGTGGGGAAGAAGAATGGCCCTAAACTGGTTGTAGGACACTTCTGTTTGGGGGTGGGGAGAGGTTTTTGGGCCACGCGGCTGTGCTCAGGGTTTCATCCCGATGGGGACCAGATGGGGTGTCAGGGATCAAACCTGAGTCGGGTGTGTGCAAAGCAAACACCTGACCCTCTGTGCTGTGGCCCTGTTGGAGACTTCTTCCGTGTGATTTTTCCGTTTTGGAGACTGCTTGCACGCCAAGACGTCCCTCAGGGACTTGGAAAAGGACCTGTGTGCCTCAGAAGAGGGGCGTCGGGAACGGTGACTGCAGACATCATGAAGGCAGTCTTCCTGTGTGCAATCACGGAGGGTCGCACATAGGAGGTGCCGTGCGGGTGGATCTTGGCAGGATGTCAGTGATTCTGGTCGTAAGAGGAGCCGAGCTAGCAAAGGGATAATCTGCAAGCGGGGCTGTGGAGACTGCATGGCGCATGTGCCGCAGAGGAGCGGAGGATGCGCTGAAATGCCGGGGCGGGTGTGTATCTTGAGTCTTACTCGTTTAAATGACTCCATCGTTTTTTTTGTGTGTGTGTGTGGTTGTTTTGGTTTTGGTTTTTTTTTTGTTTGTTTGTTTGTTTGTTTGTTTTTGAGCCATACCTGGACTGGACTGGAGCGATAGCACAGCGGGTAGGGCGTTTGCCTTGCGCGCCACTGTCCCGGGTTCGATTTCTCAGTCCCTCTCCGAGAGTATCCCGCCTGCAAGGCAGAGCCTGGCAAGCTACCCATGGCGTATGCCAAAAACAGTAACAACAAGTCTCACAATGGAGAGGTTCCTGGTGCCCCCTAGAGCAAATCAATGAACAACGGGACTACAGTGCTACCTGGCTCGGGGGTTACTTCTGGCTCTGCATTCAGGGGCCACTCCTGGTGGGGCTTAGGGAACCTACAGGGTGCCAGGGGTGGAATCCGTATTGGCCTCATGCAAGGCAGGCACCTTCCCTGCTGTACTGTCACTCCAGCCGTGATGCCACTGTTTAAATAAGGAAACCCACCAGCCTAGGGGGGCCTTGATAACACTTCCACGCCTTCTAGGAAAGAAAGAAACGATAGCGCTCTTTTTCCACTTCATGAAGAAATCCGGCAGACATATTTGTTCCTTTACAGAAAAGAGAATCTACTATTTGAATATTAGTGTCACCAGAGCAGCATATTAAATTAACTCACCAGTTGGAGATGCTCTGAAATGGCTATAAGTCTCATTTTATTTATTTTGGTTTGGGGGCCACACCCAGCAGTGCTGGGGGTCACTCCTGGCTCTGAGCTCAGGGATCATCCCTTGCAATGCTCGAGGACCATATGCGGGGGATTCTACCTGGGCCGGCCACGTGCAAGGCAAGCGTCTTCAAGTCCCATTTTAGAGGAGGCTAATAATCCAGGTCTCTTCACGGCTATGTAGTTCCACACAGACACTGCTTCCGAGGACAGTTTTCTAACAGCAGAAAGCAAAACAGGAGCATGGCCTTTCATTCACCTCCATCCTGTCCCAGAGACAGGGAAAGATATTTGAGCAAATGTTCTGATTTTTAGGTGGTGTGGGGGCTCCCATTCAGTTCTCAGGAGCCCTGGGACCATGTCCAGTGGTACCCATTGAACCAGGTTCAATGCCAGGGCCCAAGGCCGGGGCTACTCCAGCTGGTGCTGCTAAATTTCTACCTCTCCCCTGACCGCCGAACTGTCTCCCCACCCCCACAACCGCAATTCTTATTTGGATGCTCATGCAGGGTCACTCATCCCTGGGGCCTGTCTGGGGTTGGCTGTATGCAAGGCCACAACCTCAGCGCCACCTCTCTGGCCCTGTAAGTATTTGCTGGTTGTTCTGGTTTTTGGTAGCTGATATTTGAAAAGGGACAGTACACTCATCTGCGGGAGTGGTCCGTGAGAATGAGCCCCTCACACCATATTTCAGATCTCGCCGCTGCTGCTGTGCAAAGGCCCTGACACCTCGAGCACTAGTCTGTGTGCAAGTCTCGCGGTGACTCTTCAGCGTGAGTGCGCCACTTGCAAATTGAAACCTAAGCTAGTCTCAGAGGAGCCCCTTCACATTGTGGGATGCCCTGAATGAAATGCCAATCGTTTCCCAGATGCAGTACCGTTTCTTAGTGAAATGGGTATGGAACACAGAGGAGGACCCTGTGCGAGGTGGGAGGAGGGAGAGCAGGGCAATTGCACCACGAATGAGCTTGGTGCTAGACACTTGTTGCTTTTTTTCCTTTTTGTGTCACCCCCCCAGCAATGCACAGGGGTTACTCGTGGCTCTGTGCTCAGGAATTACTCCTGGCGGTGCTTGGGGGACCATTTGGGATGCTGGGAATCGAACCCAGCCGCATGCAAGGCAAATGCCCTACTGGCTGTGCTATCGCTCCAGCCCCACTTGTTGCTTCTAAGTTGGCAGAACTCCCAGGCTGAGTATATATATATATATATATATATATATATATATATATATATATATATATATCCATATCCATGTGAACGTCTTAAACAAGAGAGAAAAACAGGAAACTATT
Organism: Sorex araneus; assembly: GCF_027595985.1. Lineage (NCBI taxonomy): Eukaryota > Metazoa > Chordata > Mammalia > Eulipotyphla > Soricidae > Sorex > Sorex araneus. Next base: position 24,492,001 of record NC_073313.1, read on the forward strand.
AAAGACACAGTGCTATTCAGATTCATTGAAACTGACCTGGTTATATTTGTTAACTTAAAATCTTGTGAAAGGGAAAAGGTACACTCAGCGCTCTCCGACCTGGGCATTCTTGCAAACAGGAGAGTCTGAGCTTTACAAGATCAAGCTGCCTTCTGGAATGACATTTCCTTAATAAAAATACCATGTGTGCTTTTCCTGTTTCACTGTTCTTTGGCATGGAGTACCAATTTCAAAAGCCTGCCCTGTAGATAAAAACGGCAGCATACTTAATAAGTAACTGTAAAATGATATTTTATTTTATCAAGGACATGCTTGGCGGTCCCAAAACTAGTATATCAGTATCTTGGCAGAGAGTGAGAGCCAGAGGTCCTGGGTGCACCTCTATCTGATCACATCTTGAAAGTCTAGGGTTGATGGGAAAATATTGTCATGTCTTCCTGAGAACTGGCAATATTCAAGTTGTTACACTTTGAGGAGGGCTTTGAAGCAAAGCATGGGTGTTGAGTTAAGGAAAGAATCGTGGGCTTACGTTTTTATCTTCCCAGGATGACTTGTACATGGAACAGTGTCCTCAGCCTAGAATTATCCGGGGACTATCTCCCATTCCCCTTCATGATTGTCTCAGGCGGAAGCATTTGGTAACAGAAATAAATATTGCATGAATGAGAGTACCAGTTTGGTTTTATTTATTTATTTTGGTTTTGGGTCACAGTTGGTGATGCCTAGGACTTACTCCTGTCTTTATGGTCAGGGATCACTCCTGGCGGGGCTTGGGGAACATATGCCGGGGTTCAAACCCGAGTCAACCATGTGCAAGGCAAGCACCCTACCTCCCATATTATTGCCACCCTCCCCATTTGGTTTTATAATCAATAGTTATGTTGATTTTTTCTGTCATTATTTCTCTGAAATTGTCATTAAAAAAGAACAGTAGGGGTCTGAGAGATAGTAGACACTTGCCTTGTATGCAGCCGACCCCAGTTCAGTCCCCAGACCACATATGGTCACCTGAATACCGCCAGGAATGACTCCTGAGCACAGAGCCAGGAAGAAGACCTGAGCACTCCCAGGTGTGGCCCACCCTCCCCACCCCACCCCACCTAATATTCTGTTTAGATCTAAGAGACGATCAACTCTACTTCCCTGTTCTTGATTAGAAATCCTTTCAATCAACGTCCAGTTAAGGAGTCAAGATCAATGTGACTGAGAATCTGCAAGGAGGATTGCCAGATTTAGCAAATAAAAGTACAGCCTGCCAAATTAAAATTGAATTTCAGCTCAACATCAAAAAATTGTAGTATAGCTCTGTCACATATGGCTATTCACATTTAAATTTATCAAAGTTAAATAAAGTGTGAAATGTGATCAACTGTTCCATGAGACTAAAGGCTACCGCTTAGGACGGTGCAGATTGGCACAGCCTAGCAAACATGTCCATCCTCAGAGAAAATTCTGTTGGTCAGTGTTTTGTTTTTTGGTTTGGTTTGGTTTGGGGAGGGCCATACCTGGAAACGCTCAGGGATTACTCCTGGATTCTGCACTCAGGAATTACTCCTGGCGGTGCCTGGAACCATATGGGATGTTGAGGATTGAACCCGGGTTGGCTGCAGGCAAGGCTGATGACCTACCTGCTATGCTATCACTTCGGCCCCTCTGCTGGACGGTGTTGCTTAGAGAAGGTCAAGAAGATGCTCCAGGATCCCCAACTCCAGGCAGAGAGTCTAAGCCCCAGCATAACCTGGCATCTCTTTCTTCCTCAACCTGTTACCACAGGGGTACCCCTGAGCACTGTTGCAGTACCAGCAATAACTCTGAATACTTCACTTTGAATTTGTAAGTTACATTCATATAATTATTTCGTACTACATTGGGATATTGCTAGTTCCTCAGACTAGAGTTAAAAGGAGAGGTTTTTTGTTGTTTTTTTTAAATCCGGTTTGGCTTCTTTACTGGGAATAAAATGATCCAAACCCACAGTGTGTTATTTCTGGAGAAGTACTTGCAAATAGCTGCCAGAAAGTGCTCATGTCTCTTATTTTAGAAACAAAACACGAAAATTACAATAATAAAGTAATTGATTTTTTTAAGTGCAAAATTCAAGAGTCCTAAATACCAGGTCATTTGAGCCGTCTGGAGCCTCTAACTCACAGCTATATTTCATCTCAGATTAACAAACATTTGGCCCAGGAACAAACATTAGGATGTTATTTTGAATTTGTAGATAAGCGATGTTCTTTAGTGTATATTTATTATTTATTTATCTTTTTTTGGGGGGGAGCACACCCGACCATGCTTAGGATTTACTCCTGGGCCTGCAGGATCACTCCTGGGCCTGCTAGGGATCACTCCTGGGGGGACTTGGGGGACCACATGGTGTGCTGCGGATCAAACCAAAGTTGGATGCATGCAAGACAAGCGCTTTACCTGCCGTATTATCTTTCTGGCCCTGCATCCATTGTTAAATCAGGAAAGACAAACTTTAGCCACACATATATTGTTCTTTAATAATATACTTACATGGGAATGTAATAAAGTCTTTAATAGGACAATGATCTAAACCCATTTATTTGTAGGAGGCAGAGGAGGTTGAGGCCACACAAAGCAGTGCTCAGGGACTGCTCCTGTATCTGTGCTCAGCAGTCACTCCTGGCAGTGCTCAGGAGACCATATATGGTAGTTGGCCACGTGCAAAGCAGAAGCCTTAGCCCCTGTACTTGCTGTCTGTCCCTAAACCCACTTTTAAAAAGTAAATTTTCTTCCTCCCATACACTGTCCTAAAATAACAATGGGTTAGTATTTCCATGGGGGTTATGAGACTGCAGATTTCTAGGGATGGAGTTTTTAAACAGACACCAGAAGAGTGTGGGGTGATAACAGTGGGGAGTGTGGCATGTGTCTGAGTGTATATGTGTGTGTGTGTGTGTGTGTGCATGCATTTGTTGCTTGTTAGATTTGGCTTTCACACTGCACCATATCAGAGCAAGTAATAAAAATCAGATTCAGGCCAGTTTAAGCCAAAAGGTTTAAGCTCAGGAAATGGCTATAAAAAAGCCTTTTTCGCTTGTTTTGGCCCCATAACCAGCTGTGCTCAGGACTTAATCCTGGTCCTGTGCTCAGGGATTATTCCTGGGAGGTCAGGGGTCCCAGGTCTGCGACTTGCAAGGCCATTGCCCTACCCACTGTTCTATCTCTCTGGCCCAGAAATGGGCATGTCTAGGGTAGAGTGTGTCTTGACCTCTAAGATACCAGACAACGCCAGAGGCCACTTCTTTTGCCCTCTTGGCACTGCCTCTCTCCGTGTTGGTCTCTGTTGCCTAGATATTCCTCCATGTAGTGCAGGAGAGGGTACAGCTCGGCTCAGTCCCACTTTATTGACCCCAGATGAAAACCAAGATCTGGGTAGAGATGACTCTGCGTGCCGTGTGCAGAGAATCCGGCCGCACCACCACATGGTCTCCTGAGCATCAGCTGGGAGTAACCCTGAGCACTCTATCAGCAGCAGTCCGTGAGCACCTGTGGATGTGAGCTGCCCCCAAGCAGTGAAAAACAGACTTCTCTGTGGCCCATAAATGGATGGAATTCTAGATGACAGGGAGGAAGCAAGAAAGAACTGAAGGAAGAGAAATGCCGGGGAAGAATCTATTTGGCTTTGGCTTCCCTTCACTGTAAGCTCGCACTCCAGGCGCCAGGGAGATAATGAGTGCGGTGTTATGACTGCACACACACTGATGGTGTGACAGCAGGGGGGGTATAGAGAACCCCCCATGAGGGAGAAAGGCAGTTCTGCATGACCTAGGGGCTTCTGTTGGCAGCCAAAGCCTGGATCAGAGCCAAGCCACAGACAATGCCCCAGTGGGAGTGTACCCCAGACTCCTACAGTGGCCCGTGGGACATAGCCTGAACCTCCAAGCTGGATACTCCCCGTGTCCACCCAGATCTCCTCGGCAGAGTGACTGCTTCTGGCTGGATCAGGCAAGTGACCAATGGGAACACTAACAGGAGATGGAGCTCAAGCCCAGAGAGATGTTGGGGTTTCTTCCTCCTCGTCCCTCCCTGCTTAGCTCGGTTGGAAGCTAAGGAAAACTGCATGCAGCTCTCATCCGGTGCAGGGCCTGGCCCCTTTGAGCACCTCCTGGGTGGGAGGTGACTTCCTCTGTTGCTGACTTGTTGATTTCCTTTATCCCCATTTTGTAGCGTCTGTTCATCTCTCCTTTGCCATGTGGCAGTGCCGGGGATGGAATTCAGGGCCTGGTTCTAGCATGTTCTCTTACCCTCGGAGCTCTCTGCACTCTTCACCTCCACTTGTGTGTGCCATCTCTTACCTAGAGGGACCTGTGTCCAGACTCCTGTCCTCTCGGGTTCTGCCATCCGTGTAGCCCTAAGCGAGCTGCCAGGCTGCGGCACCCCCCTCCCCTGCCTGCGCCGCTCGGGGCTGGCACCTCAGCCAGCCTGTGTCTATGCTGGTTTGCACATTAGCATCCTGTAAATCAGGGTGAACACAAACAAGAGCTGTTAGGACTCTGTAGGAATTTCCAGGAGCTGGCAAGTATAACCGCTATTTGTGGTCTAATTCGCTATTGCCAAGTTCATTCCTATAGCAAAAGACAGGGAAATAAATCATTGGTGAAAAGGCATCTGAGGTAGTGGTCCCCAGAAGGGCACAGGGAGGACTCCCTTGCAAGTCATCCACAGCACACGTGCTCCTCCCACTTGACAGAGGGGAACCAGGAGGGAGGACTGGGAGGTGGGGGGGCATTCCGCAGCTCTCCAGAGGAAGCTGCACCCAGGAGAGCGTCACCATGGAAACTAGGGCACTAGGCTTTCAGATGCCCACACCTGGCAGTCATTGGTGAAGTTCCCCCTCCGGGTACCTACCCCTCACCCCACTTCCTCCCTGAAGCTCAAGCCCAAGCCATGGCAGTCCGAGAGGGCAGGACAGTAAAGGGGAGAAGCATGGAGCGAGGCCCTGGCCCACGCTGGTGTGCCTCGTGAATTTTGTTGCGGTGTGTCCACGGCGGATGCGGGTTCCCTGCGGCTCTTCGGTAACTCAGAGTCCCCGAGCGGATTTGGTACCCATGAACATCTGTGGGAATCCAGGAAAATTCCTTCTATGCTCCCCAGGTAACTGGGATGTGAGGAGCTTCTGCACTGACCTGGAAAACGGCGACTTAGGGAAGTGATGGAGATGGGGCCTGGAAACTGCTGCAGCTGACTGGGAAGGCACCAATTGGGGGATGAGGCATTGACGGGAGCAGCAGAAGAGCGGGCCCGATGCTCAGCGACTACCAGGGAGGCAGTGGCAGAGGGGTACAGGGGTGCTGATGCCAGGAAGTGGGGAATGGACAAGAAGGAGGCCATCGAGGCAGGGCAGTTACTGGGGTCCCTGAGCAGGTTAGGCGGCGGTGGTGGCACAACCCTGGTGGGACATCTGGGCTGCTGTAGTGGGGGGATATGTGTGTGTGGTGTGTGTGTGTGTGTGTGTGTGTGTGTGTATGCTTTTTTGAGTCACACCTGGCGATGCACAGGGATTACTCCTGGCTCTAGCACGCAGGAATTACTTCTGGCAATGTTCGGGGGACTTTATGGGATGCTGGGGACCGAACCCGCCCTACCAGCCCCAGTGAGGGTATTTTTGACTTTCTTTAGGGACCCTCCTGCGCAGCCTGTGTTAGCGGGTCTGCTGTCTCCCGCAAGGGGGCAGGCTTTATCCGCAGCCCCCTCCGCTGCAGGCCCTGCGGCCTCCTGTGTGGGATTTCCAGGAGAGATGCAGTAGGGGATTGTAGGAGCACAAGTCTCGCTCTTCTTGTGTTTCCCGAGACCCCTGCAGCTGCTGCTCACGGGTTAGCTTCACCGGCATGAGGAGGTCAGAGCTCCCGCCCCTGCATCTTGGAGCCAGGGCCCAGGTGGAGCCCGAGCTCGCCTGCCCGCCCGGAGCGGCTGCCTTCCCTCTGCTTTCATCTTTCATCTCTAACCTTGCCTGGCACCGTTTGAAGGTGCCCCGCTGAAGGGAAGAGAACGGATCTACCAAACCTGATTATTTTCCAGGGCAGACAGGAGAAAAAAAGACAAGGACAATTTGGCCTCGCTCCAAAAAAGGATCCGGACATCTCTCCCCAAGTCTAAGAAATATTTTTTAATTGACTATATATATATATATAGAGAGAGAGAGAATTGACAACATATATGTATCTATGATCCGGGACTATAGCCAGAGTTCCAAAGCTAGAGTTGAGGGGCCTGAGCGATTGTACAGTGGGTCAGGTGCTTGCCTTGCATGGGATGACCAGGGTTCCTTTCTCCACACTCCAGGTGGTCCCTGAGACTCCCCAGGAGTGAGGTCTGAGCACATAGCTAGGAGTGAGCCCTGAGCACTGCCAGCTGTGCGCCTCCCTCCCCCCAAGCTCAAACCAAAAGCTCGAGTTGAGCAAGAGAAAATAGTTTCTAGGAACCTGCCTACGACCTCTGTCCACTGAGCCCCACTGAGCCGACTAAAGAGGAGCTCAAATGGGGCTTCGGAGAAGTCTCTTCAATAGCTCTGATTTTAAAGAGCCCTGTACAAAAGCAGAAGCCTGGCGTCATTGACGATTCGGGCCAGGCAGGTCACAGAATTCTCCGAACGGAAATCAAAAGACTAGAATAATCTCAGAGTTGAGAACAATGCTAATGATAGCAATAAAACAAGCTTTTATGCTGCATTTGAACCAGAAGTAAATGAGGGAAGCGATGGGTGTGCTTGGGCGAGTGAAATATCGGCACAAGGCAGGAAGAAGCACACAACGGCGGGCTGCCTTCCCCCCTTGGCTGTTGTTTAGGAAGGGGGGAGTGCTTGAAGCGAAGCTGGAAAGGTAGAAAGACGGATGGAGACCGAGGGAGGCGCAGAAACAGAAGAGTCCTTGGATGCTTAGAACAGGCTCAAGCCAGGCAGTCTGTAGGCGGAGGGGCTGTCATGGCGGGTGGTGTGTTCAGTTTTGTATGTCAAGTGTTCAAAGACACATTATCTTAGTGGGGCAAGGCGGGGCTGGCGACGCTTGAGAAAGGGAGTGTCCCCCAAACCACAGCAAAAGGAAGCTGGAGGTGCTGGATGGAACGGTCGTGATTGGCCAGAAGGCATCCAAGTGAGCACCATATGTGAAGGGAATGCCTTTTGCGTTTTTTGTTTTTGCTTGGGGGCCACACCTGGCAGTGCTCTGGGTTCCTCCTGGGTCTGTGCTCAGGGACGATTCCTGCTGGGTTCCGGGTACTGTATGCGGTGCCAGAGTCTCAAACCAGTGTCTGCCGTGTGCAAGGAAAGCGTCCCTGTCCTATTTCTCCAGCCCCTTGTGAACATTTTCAGGCTAGATTAAAAAGAAAACAAGATGGGGTATGCCAATTCAGGAAATCTGTGGATCGGACCACCCAGGCTGATTCAAGACTTGGTTTTCTAAAGTATGATTTCCGCTCTGTGGAAGCACTTGCTCTCAGAACAGATATATTTGACCCTTGCCCCACGTGTATCGATGTCACACGTCAAAGGTTCAACTTTTCAAATCACGACGGGACTGATTTCAAGTTGTGACTGATTTTTCTTTTAATTTTAGCGAATCACCGTGAGATAGTTACAAGCTTTCATGTTTGGGTTACAATCACACAATGATCAAACACCCATCCTTCCACCAGTGCACATTCCCCACCACTGATATCCCCCTTCCCCACCCTCCCCCTGTCTCCATGGCAGACAATATTCCCCATACTCTCTCTCTACTTTGGGGCATTATGGCTTGCAACACAGACACTGAGAGGTCATCATGTTTGATCCATTATCTACTTTCGGCACGCATCTCCCATCCCGACAGATTCCTCCAGCCATCATTTTCTTAGTGATCCCTTCTCTATTCCATCTACCTTCTTCCCTCCGCTCATGAGGCAGGCTTCCAGCTATGGGGTAATCCTCCTGGCCTTTGAGTCTACTGTCCTTGGGTTGTGACTGATTTTAAGTTGTTTGCCTCTTGCTTCCTGGTTAAGACCGGAGCAGGTTGAACCAGTGTAATATACAAAATTGCCACCGGATGGCACCCTTGGGAAAGGCTTGCTTTGAGAATTGGTTTCCCAGCTCTGACGTCTATTCTAAACATAGCCTGGAAAATGCTTGTAGAAAAGGGAAAAATCTATTATGGGGGAGGAAAAACACTGATGACAAGACGGCCCTGCCACTTTCCTTGGTTTGGGTAGATATTGTCAAGCCTTGATTACTTTCTTCTACTTCTTAATTATCAGCTTTTGGAGGCAGACGTGCACATTTATATGATATGTAAGCATTTCTTTCAAACAGATACATACATTTTTTTGTTTCTGTTGATGCTCTGTGAGATTCTGAAGCTGCTCATAATTCATGGAAAGAACCGTCTCTTCTCTTTGGGCTGTAAACTTGCACATGCATTCTTCCATTTTGTCAGTTCCCCACTTCACTTCCAGTAAGAGTATTTGGTTTGCCCAGAAACATCACTTAAAGGCCTGTTGGTGAAGGGGAAGGCTCAGTTGCATCAGATTTCTCGTCTGTGAACGTCAGACTGGCTGGAAAGATGATCAAAAGGAAAAATGAGCCTGGACTAGGCTGGGGTGGGAAGCGAGGGGGGATGGGGTGGTCACTGAAATTGACGTGTTCCATTGGCTTTTGCTCCTCCTTCCATTTTTTTTAAGTCAAAAGATCCATATTACATTAAGCCACATGGCGCTATTTTTCCTTTCATTGCTTGAGGTGACACGTACTGCCACTTGGAGTGCTTAAGAGAGGGAGCGATGTGGAGGCTAGCGATCTGTGTGGAGAGGCTGGCCTCCACTGGTTTGTGGTTCTTGGCAGACAGCTAGCAGAAATAATAAGCTCAGAATTCCATGTACCTTTGGGACATGGCCTTAGCCAGACTCTTTTCCCTTTTTTGTACCTGCAAGTGGAAAATCACCACTTTGCTGAGTACCCCGTGGGAGAAAATGGTTGAGATGAGCGTATGGGAAAAGGCTGGTGGCAAGAGGTCATGGCCAAATTCAAGATGGGGGGTTGTTTTCTCCTTCATTTTACTTCAAAGATAGTTCTGCTAGAAATGTGCATTTCTTTTTCCATTTTCATTTTATTTTATTGGTTTTGAGCCACACCCGGCGGTGCTCAGGGGTTACTCCCTGACTCTGCACTCAGGAATTATTCCTGGCAGTGTTCGGGGGACCATGTGGGATGCCAGGGTTTGAATCTGGGTCTGCCACGTGCAAGGCAAATGCCCTACGCACTGTACTATCTCTCTGGCCCTGAAATGCACATTTCTGATCAAAGAGCCAGGAAAAAGGAACACGTGGCACATGAGGTGGTGCAAGCGCAAGAAGCCAGGCTCTGCCATCATTGCCAGCGCATCTTTGGTGGCTCTGCCCTGGGCATCTTGGAAGAATGCCAAAGTTAAAGAGACACTGTTTAACACTGTCTGTTCCGTGTCTCCGGGAGCTTCCAACCTAGCAGAAAGACAAACATGCAGAGGCCCCATGTTATGCCAGGAATTATAGTTGAGAGCCAAAAGCAAAACAAAATCTAAGCCCTGCTCTCCTTGCTCGGCTGGGCAGGGCGGCAGCAATTGCAAAACTACTAAACTGCAGACTGCTAGCAAAGCCAAATTATCCTTTGTCCTCAAAACATAAGTAACTGGCTGGATGTGGGCTTTTGTGCTTCTTCCTCTTTATACTTTCTTTTCTGTTTCTTTGTAAAAGTCCTAAAAGAAGTGTGCTTGAATCCCCCCCATTATAAACGCAAGTGGGAGTCTGAAGAGGAAAGCTTATGCTTTTTTTATTTTTCAGTAGCCGTATTAATGTTAACAAAAGCAAACACTTATTTGATGGTTACTATGGTGCCAGATACAGTCCTAAGTGCTTTTCGGTATTAATTCATTGAATTCCTATGAGCAAGGGATGATCATTAAACCCATTTTCTAGAAGGGCTAACTGAGTATCAGATAAATTCAATCGCTTGATTCATGGTCACACCAGGAATTAAGTGGCTAGGCCAGTGGTTCAAGGGTTCATAATTTAGTGACTTTTATAAAGGAAGAGTTTTTCCTCTGAGGTTAATACCCGCAGACACTGCAGCTTGATATCCCATCCTGGGTTGGGCTAAGGAACACCTGGTCCTAGGGTAGGACGGACAGAATTAGAAGCTGGGCCCAGATGCCTCCGTTCCAAAGCGTTTCCAGTGGGGTGGATGAGCCTGGTCTGAAGGGTTCTGGAAAGTCCATATTCGTCTCAAGTGAAACTACTGTCCTGAGAGTGAGCACAGGGAACACGTGGCACATGAGGAGGGTCCTGGAGAAAGGTGGCTCGGACCAAGGCTAGGAATCAGTCAGGAGCAAGGCTTGGAGTTACAGCACTGGGGTAGCGTTTGGGGATGATATTAGGGTGATGAGTTTGGGGAAGCAGGGACTGCAGAGATATTCCAGTAAGTAAGGCAGATTGTTTGCATGTGGCTGGCCTGGGTTTGATTCACAGCACCCCAGATGGTCCCCTGTTGGGGTCTCAGCAGCCAGCCTGAGACCCTGGCCAAATCCCCTGCCCTTAGAAGCAGGAGCAGGCTCTCTTCACAGGGGCCTAAGGCCCTGTGCCAGGACTCCACCCAGAAAGGCGCCCTGGTTGAGGAGATAATGGGATAAAACCTGAAAGTCACCACTTGTCTGAGCTAGCATACCCGGCCTTGAGAAGCGGGAAACAGAAATCATTAGCTAACATCTGTAAAGGGCCCAGCAAAGTGTACATGATGAGCGTTGATAATCAGGTGTTCACAATATCCAAGCCGCCCTGAAATTGTGTATAAATATCTTGTGCGGGAGCTAGTAAAATAAGAGTTGCTTGACCTCCAGCTCTCCCCCCTCTGTGTGGTTCTTTCTCGGTGGCGGCGGTGGGGTGGCCGTGGTGCGCAGGGGGGCAGGGCAGAGGCTTCTCCCTCTCCCACTCCTTCTCCCATAGGGAGTAAGTCCAGTGGCTTAGGGGAATCCTACTCCAGTTTGCCGGGGTCGACTGGCCAGGACCCTGACAGTCCCCCAAGCCCTACCAGTAGTGATTCCTGAGCACAGAGCCAGGAGTAAACCTTAAGGATCACTGGGTATGGCTCTGAAACCAAAACCTAAATTTAAATTAAATTTTAAAAGGGGGCAGAGAGATAGTATGGGGGTTAAGGTGGTTGTCTTGGTAGATTTGACCTAACTTCAATCCCCAGTATCACATATGGTCTCCTGAGCCCTGCCGGGAGTGATTCCTGAGCGCAGAGCCGGGAGTGAGCTATGAGAGCAGCCAGGTGTGGCTCAAAAAAAAAAAAAAACAGAAAATAACTTCCCAAAAAGCAATAAGAAAGAGTTTGAGGGGGGGCTGGAGTGATAGCACAGCGGGTAGGGCGTTTGCCTTGCACGCGGCCGAACCAGGTTCTATTCCCAGCATCCCATATGGTCCCTTGAGCACCGCCAGGGGTAATTCCTGAGTGTAGAGCCAGGAGTGACCCCTGTGCATCGCCGGGTGTCACCAAAAAAGCAAAAAAAAAAAGAGTTTGGGTAAATATAAAGGTTAGGATTTGGGGTTCTTATGGTTAGGAGCTCAGTTTTGGGTTTGAGGCTAGAGGTGGGGATTAAGAAGCATGATGAGTTTGAGTTCTCACCACTTAGTTGTGGTGAGAAGCCTTCGAATAGGGAAGGTGATTTTTCAAGACCACAAAATGATCTCAGACTTGACTAGAGACATAGTATAGGAGGTAGGGCGCTTGCCTTGCATCCTTCCTCCCCCAGTTCAAATCCATAGCACCACGTCTGGTCCCCGGAGCACGGCCAGGGTCTCTGCTGAGCACAGAGTCAGAAGTAGGCTCTGAATGCTAAGGGATGTGGCCCAAACTCTCACCCCCAAAAGACCCCAGACTGTGGACAACCTCAGGATTGTAGCCCCAAGCGGTTCTCCCCAGAAGCAGAAGCAGAGCCCACACTCCATCACCGTCTGGCAGGAGGGGCACGGTGGAGCTGCAGGGAGGGCCAGTGTGCGTGTATGGAATGAATCACTAACGGTGTATTAGCTACAGGTTTCGAACATTCAGAAAATTATTCCCCCTTCTCCTCCCTTCTCCCTTCTCCTTTTGTTTGCTTTTTTTTTTGAAGGGGGGTCACACCCAGCGATGCACAGGGGTTACTCCTGGCTCTGCACTCAGGAATTTCCCCTGGCGGTGCTTGGGTGACCATATGGGATGCTGGGAATCGAACCCGGGTCGGCCGCGTGCAAGGCAAACACCCTACCCGCTGTGCTATCACTCCAGCCCCCTCCCTTCTCCTTTTGTTGTTGCGATGCACAGGGGTCATGCATTGGGTGGTGATGCTTGCCGGGAAGCACATCCGCTTGCGGGGCTCCCACACTGAACTGTGTGCAAGCTCGTGCTCTGATCCGCTCGGTGTGTGTCGGGGATTGCACCGTTTTACTATGCCAGGGATCTCCAGCCATGGGGAAGCCAGGATCACCCTTGACATGTGGGGTGGTGTCAGAGATCCAAGTTATGTCCTCATGGGTGCAGGTACTCCACCACTGAGCCACGCCCCCAGACTTCCGGAAATATAGCCCCAGCTCTTGTAAGCAGGTGCAGGACTCTAGCGTGCCACTGATGTGACCACGTAACCACACACTTGTTCCTATACCAGTCAAGCTTCTGGATACACAGGAGCATCCGAGATGTATTGATTGGCTTGCTCCATGTGTCCCGCTTAAGAAGGAAATGGGCATTGCAGAGACCACTGTAGCACTGCACTGTAGCACTGTTGTCCCATTGTTTATTGATTTGCTCGTGTGGGCACCATTGTGAGACTTGTTACTGTTTTTTGGTATATCAAATATGCCATGGGTAGCTTTTCAGGCTCTGCTGTGCGGGCAGGATACTCTCAGTAGCTTGCCGGGCTCTTTGAGAGGGACAGAGGAATTGAACCTGGGTTGGCAAGGCAAACACCCTACCCGTTGTGCTGTCGCTCCATCCCACTGAGACCACTGAGTTTAGTAAATGAAGAAAGCAAAATTTTTTTCAAATTTAATTTTATTTTATTAGTGAATCACCGTGAGACAAAGTTACAGACTTACAGGTTTTCATGCTTACATTTCAGTCATACAATGATCGAGTGCCCATCCCTCCACCAGTGCCCATTTTCCACCACCAATAGTCCCAACATCCCTCCCACCACCCCCACCCTGTCCCCTTCACCCAACCCTGTCTATGTGGCAGGGCATTCCCATTTGCTCACTCTCTCTTTTTGGGTGTTTTGGTACATCTACACAATGGAATACTATGCAGCTGTTAGAAAAGATGAAGTCTTGAAATTTGCATATAGGTGGATCAGCATGGAAAGTATCATGTTAAGTGAAATGAGACAGAAAGAGAGGGACAAACATAAAAAGATTGCACTCATGTGTGGAATATAAATTTTTCTTTAATACTGCATGCGACCCTTTATTTTCTGAAGATGGTGTTCTGCATGGGGTACTGCATCTTATCACCCAAAGGACCTCCTTCAAGGTACAGCTACACACACATACATGTATGCACATGATCACATACATACACACACTCACTTTAAATCCTTGTCAGGGTCTGTTTCTGCCTGTATATCCTCATGCATCAGTTATTGCCACAGTTAAGATGTAATAGGCCATGCCCCCCCAACTCAACTCACTGTGTTAAACCAACAGTTGTTTCTTCTTCCTCGTGCGTCTGGGGAGCAATTTCTCCAGGCTAGCCTTAGCTGGACTGGCTCCAAGATGCAGGTTTAGACGAGGCCTCCTCCAGTGGTATCTCATCTTCTAGCCAGTAAGGCTTCCTGACGTGTGCTGCTCGCATCCTTGCTAGAAACACGAAAGAAGAGACCCAGCTGGGGGCACATCCCAAGCCTCTGCTCGTACCATGTCTCCTTCAACCCATGGCCAAAGCAGGCTGCGGCACCAAGTCCAGTTGACTCAGTGAGATGGGGAAAGGGCTCCGTGTCTAGGGAGAGGAGTTGCAGAGGCATGATGTGGGGAAGGGCAAAGACATGAGTGCCCGAATATGTTATGCTAGTCCCCCCATTTCCACCAAACAAAGTCACCCAGGAATCTGCACTTGAGCCAGAGTCCATTGTTCACATCTGCTGAGCTCACAAGCTCTTGGTTATCTCAGAAGAGAAGATAGTTGCGGTGCTAACAACACAATCACGGAATCTTGAGCTTCCCAGGCCCGTGATCTGAGAGCAGACATCTTCCAGCTATTGTGGGCCCGGCCACATACGGGAGCTTGGGGGAATAGGCTCTTCCTCACCACTCCATCAGTGCTCAGCTTGTTACTGGTCTGGCCTCAATGGCTGTCACCACTTCCAGATTGAGGCAGGATGCAAATCTGTGATCAAATCTGAGTCAGGTTCCTTGAGTTTTCTTGTTGACTTAGCTTCTACCTTATGCTCAGTCTAGCCTAGTTTGATTGATTTATGTATTTGGGTCCACACCTCGTGGTGCTCAGGGCTTACTCCTGGCTCTGCACTCAGGGATCACTCTTGTGGGCTTGGAGAACCTATTGGAGGTACTGGAGGTCAAAAACCGGTCGGCTGCTTGCAAGGCAAATAAATGTCCTACCCACTATGCTATCTCTCTGACCAGTTTTAGCAAAAATCTGGCTGAGCCAGTTTCATAAAACCTCTTGCCTTGGTGCCTGGTCATCCTCAATATCTGATCAAATTTCTCAGTCCCCACTCCTGATATCACTGCTTGCAGCAAGGTTCCTGCTCAGTCAACCAAGCAAGAATCCCTCAGGCTATGGGCTAGCCTTTCAGCCACTGTCCATGCCGGGATCCCCACTCTGCCTCTTTCTGAGAAATCTCCTCTTTCCGTTGTTCTATCCCGCTGTGAGTCCACAGTCTCTCTTGCCCCCATCCACTGACACCAGCCTCTTTCTAGAACAGTGTCTTCCTCACTGTTGACAACGAGTGTTTGAATGATTTCCCCTTTGGCAGGGGGTGATGGGAGAAAAGAGGAACTTGTAGAGGGTGGAGTGTCATGGTATAATGGGCACACAGAGGCTTGCCAGGTTCTACGGCCTCGGAAGCCCTTCTGTGAACTAGCCCTGTGAATTCAGATAAACTTCTCTGACTTTCAGTGTTGCCATTGATGAAGCGGAAAGCATTTGACTTATCTCACATGCATGTCTTAAATGATCAAGGTCGTTAGACCTAAGTCAATATCAAATGTGTAGAAGGTTTTGATTTGAAGAGGTCACCAAATATAACCACATGTTGGACACATTTCTAATATAGATTATAACTTCAAAGCTTAAAAAGAGGCCAGGGAGATAGCTCAAGTGGTAGAGCAATGCCCAGTGGTGGCATACACTCCTGGGGATCAAACTTGGGGCCTGTCTGTGCTACACCTGTCCTTCTTCCCTCTGAGCTCTCTCTGTGACCAAATAAACACCACATTTTGTGTATATATTCATTTGGTAACATTCAGTTGGGTTGCTTTTACATTTTGCCTACTGTGAATCATGCTGCTATGAATTTGGATATGCAAAGATCATTTTGCGATCCTGCTTTTAACTGTTTGTTATTTGCTGTCATTGTTTCTGGGGTACACCCAGCAGTGCTCAGAGGCTGCTCCTGGCTCTGTGATCAGGTTCAGTCCTGGTGGTACTTGGAGGATCTTGCAGTGTCAGGGGTCAAATACAGTTTGCCTGAGTATAAAGTATGTGCTAAACCCATCTCCTGCCCCATTCATATATATGTATATGAATCCAGATGTGGGATTGCTGGATCATAAGGTTTTCAGTTTTGTGAAGCATCTCCATATCTTCATACCATTTTCCATAGCAGCCACATGATCTTACAATCTAACATTGTTCAAGCACGCCAACTTATCCCCATCTTTGCCAGCCAACACTTGCTACATTTTCTTCTTCTTCTTCTTCTTCTTCTTCCTCTTCTTCTTCCTCTTCCTCTTCCTCTTCCTCTTCCTCTTCCTCTTCCTCTTCCTCTTCTTCTTCTTCTTCTTCTTCTTCTTCTTCTTCCTCTTCCTCTTCCTCTTCCTCTTCCTCTTCCTCTTCCTCTTCCTCTTCCTCTTCCTCTTCTTCTTCTTCTTCTTCTTCTTCTTCTTCTTCTTCTTCTTCTTCTTCTTCTTCTTCTTCTTCTTCTTCTTCTTCTTCTTCTTCTTCTTCTTCTTCTTCTTCTTCTTCTTCTTCTTCTTCTTCTTCTTCTTCTTCTTCTTCTTCTTCTTCTTCTTCTTCTTCTTCTTCTTCTTCCACAGTCAGCAGTGCTCGGGTACTATTTCTGGCACTGTGTTCAGGAGTGACCTCTGGTGGTGCTTGGGGGACAATACGTGGTACTAGAGATTTGAGCAAGGATTTGAACTAGCATCTGTGGTACCAGGATTTAGGCAAGTGCCTCACCTCCTGTTCTAGCTTTTTCTCCTGCCTTACTTGCGGCTTTCTTTAATTGTGCCCATTTTAGGTGTGTGAGATGATTCTGCATTGTGACTGTATTTTGCATTTCCATGATCTTCATGAAGCTGAGCACCTCTCCCCCCTTTTTTGAGCTACAGTTATGGTGTTTGGGGATTATTTCCAGCTCTGTGCTTTGATGTCGCTCCTGAGGGTGTTTGAGGCACCCTTTAGTGGTGGGGATTCAACCTGGGTTTCCTATGTTCATGTACATTGAACATGTATGTGTTCAACCTATTGAGCTAGTTTTCTGCCCAATCTTGAGTGTCTTTTAAAATATGACTCTTAGCCATAAGTATAATCTTTAGAAAAAGAATATCTATTTAAGTCCTTTGCCTATTTCAAAATCGTATTATTTGATTTTTCATTCTTGAGTTACAGGACTTCTCTCTGGTTTTGGGTTTGAGCCACACCAAGAGTTTCTCAGAGCTATTCCTTCCTCAGTGCTCAATATTCTCTCCTGGCAGTGCCTGAGGGACCATAGAGTACTGGGGATCAAGGACAGGCCTCCAGCATGTAAAGTATGTGCTCCAATCCTTTGTGCCATCTCCCTACCCACAAAGAGTTTTTAATGGATATCAACTGCTTATATCTGATTTGTAGATATGTTCTTTTCGTTCTTAGGTTGCCTTTTCACTCTGTTAATTGTTTCCTTTGATGGATGAAAACTTGTAAGTTTTGGGCCACGGAGATAGCTCTAATGGCTAGAGTGCATACTTGGCCTAGGGTTTGAACCCTGACACAGCCTAGTCTGGCAAGATTGGCTGGGAATAGTCTCTGAGCATCAAGGTGGGAGTAGACCCTGAGGGTTACCAGGTGTGGCCCCCAAACAACACACAAAGTTTAAATTTGATGTGGTACCAGTTGTCTACTTCTGCTTTCTTTGCCTATGTTTTGGTTCAAGAAATCATTTTTTTTTTGCTTTTTGGGTCACACCTGGCCATGCACAGGGGTAATTCCTAGTCACACCTGGCCATGCACAGGGGTAATTCCTAGCTCTGCACTCAGGAATTACTCCTGGCGGTGCTCAGGGGACCATATGGGATGCTGGGAATCGAACTTGGGTCCGCCGCGTGCAAGGCAAATGCCCTACCCGCTGTGCTATTGCTCCAGCCCCTAGACCACATACTTTTTGGATCATTGAACTTTTACTTTTTGTTTTGCTTTGTTTTCCAGCCACACCCACGCTCAGGGCTTACTTCTGGCTCTGTGCTCAGTGATCACTCCTGGTAGGCTCTGGGGACTGTATGGAGTGCCAGGGATTGAACCTGGGTCAGCTGCATACGAGGCAAGAACCCTACCTGCTGTACTGTCACTCTGGCTCTGGATTACCAGGCCTTTGAAATATGTTTTTAAACCAGGAGGTACAAATTTTTCCAATGTGTCCTTCATTTTCAAAATTGTTTTGGGTATTCAAGGTCCCCTTAATTTCTGAAATTTTTTTCTTGTTCCTGCGAAGAAATGGTGATGTAATTTTGGCAGAGCTCAACTTGAATATATAGGTCACTTTGAACAATACTGATATCTTAACTATAAAATTTTCCAGTTAATAAACACAGTATATATATTTCTATTTATTTCTGACTTTTAAAATTTCTTTTAAGCAATGTTTTTAGTTCTAAGTATGTCTTTCACATGTTTGGTCAGGTTTTTTCCTAAGCATTTTATTCTTCTTGATGTTATTGTAAATGGAATTGATTTTTCACTTTCCCTTTCATATTGTTAGTCCATAGAAAAGCAACTGTTTTTTGTGTTTGTTTTGTATTGAGCAACTTTGCTGAATTTATTCATTCTAAGGTTTTTTTTAAATTAGAATCTTTAAAGTTTTGAAGTACAGATATTTCTTAAAAGGCAGCCTCAATGTAAGAACAAACTATTGGGCCAGAATGATAAAACAGAGGGTAGGGCACTTGGTAAGGCATGTGGCTGACCCAGGTTTGAGCCTCAGCACCATATATGGGCTCCCAAGCCCCACCTGGAGTGATCCCCAAGCTCAGAGCCAGGGGTAAAAGTTTAAACTGTACTAGAGGAATTTTCCAAATTTTAATTTTTCTCAAATCCATGGGGTCATCTGCACATCCCCTTTCGATGAGCTGAGCCTATGAATATATAGTTCTCAAGTTGTCCTTGCATAATGGAAGAAAGTGGGCAGACTTTGTTAATTAAGTCTGTTACAATATTCATGCACATGACAGTTTTGCTTTCAATGACATTTTATTTCCCTTAACTTTCTAGAGATTTCTGATAACAGTAAGACAGTTTTGTTCCTGCTAGTGCAAATTAGAAAATATGGCATTAGGGCTTCTTGGGATTTTGGATCCTAGTGAGTGCTTTGTACATGAGGTTTCAGCCCCACAATTAAAAGTTCATAAGAGATGCGGGTGCTAATAAAAGAAAAGATCTGACTGCGATTCATCTTGTAGGTTAGTGCCAGCCATCTTCTAATGAGGCTCGTAGATGTGCTGTGGATGAAGCAGTCAGAAATATGCTTGCAAAGTAGGAGTCTATTTCAGCAGATTCCTGGCCCATGAATAGCCTTCAATTTGGAGCTTATTGATTTTCTTAGATGCACATGTGGAAGAACCACAGGCAGTCTTATTTTGGTTTCTTGAAAATGGGTACTTTTAATTTGAAAAATATTCTGAGACATTGACTCTGAGCCTTTGGGGAACTGTGACCACGTTATTTAGTGTTTTCATTTTGGAACCATACCTGACCATGCTCAGGGGTTACTCCTGGACTCCTGGCTCTGCACTCAGGAATTACTCCTGGTGGTGCTTGGGGGACCACATGGGAAGCCAGGGATTGAACCTGGGTCGCTGTGTGCAAGGCAAGACCCCTATCCACTTGACTATCGCTTCAGCCCAGTAGATTCTACTCTGAACCCATCAACATTCTTAGTTTCTGACATAAGGATCCACTCTTGCTAGTTGAGTTCATTCAGGGTTTTAGGTTGCTTTCACAGTTTGGGAGAGGGCCAGAGAGCCAGGGTTGGAGGCTCCATAGCTAGAGAGACAGGCAAAGCTCCAATGCTTCATGCAAGTGTACCTGAAGGATTGATTGTAGTAGATCATATTATTCAGCTCAACAGATCTTCATTTTGAAAAACGATGCATTTAGATTTGGAAACCTTGTTGCACTCTTTGATATGGGATGGGCTAGGACATTTCTTTGTTGACTGAGTCCAGCTGCATCAGAGCCTTCTGTTCCTAGCAGCCAGAATTACTCTAAGTGGCAGGAACTCTGACCCCTGTTATTCCTCCTGCTAGGAGATACGGTTGAGCCATACTCCAAGAGCCTCTTATGGGAATCCATGGTGCTTTCCAAAGAGACTGTGCCTGGGAGCCTGACATGGGCCAGGGCATGACACCCAACTCAAAGGCAACAAAAGCAAAAATAGATGGATGGGGTTACACTAGATTCTCTCCCCTGTTTGATGTCTCCTTAACTGACTCAGGAACCTCGGATAAATCATGCAGCCTCTAGTTTCAGTATCCTCATATCTAAAATCCAGAGATATTTTATATTGGGCCTAATAGTAAACTACTGCCTATTGAGGATTAAACTAAGTATTGCATATGCACTATCTCATTTATTCCCCAGAAACTTACAACAAAGCAGATACTTTTTTGGTTTTTGTTTTTGGTTTAGGGTGACACCCAGAGGTGCTCAGGGGTTACTCTTGGCTCTGTGCTCAGGGATCACTCCTATCGGTACTCGGGGGACCATATGGAATGCTGGGGATCAAACCTGAGTCAGGCATGTGCAAAGAAAACACCCTACCTGTTGTACTATCACTGTAGCCCCAACAAAGCAGATCTTTTTATTTGTTTCATTTTACTGATGAGAAAACTAGGCCTAAAGGTATTTATAAACTTGTCAAAGAGGGTAAAAATCAGAGCTACCATCTGAATAGTGTTGGCTAATACCAGGCACTTGCCCTTAAATCCTGCTTCTCCAGCTTTATGGAAAAATCTAGTTTTAGTACTGTTTTGTTCTCTGATTCAACCTTGATGCCTCAGTGGGAAATGAGTGACCTGTTTGTTCCTGTAAGGCCTGTAATTGCCCCCCGCACTGCACTCTTTCTGGTCTTGGCCCAGCATGATGTGATGCCACTTGTCCCTGTTGAACAGGGAAGAGTGTGAGGATTAATGAGGTGATGATTGGTAAGTGTTTTGAGCCTGTTTAATAAAAGCTTGGTCTTGTGGGCCTCCTTCATATTGGAAAAAAATTATTTTTAATAGGGGTGAGAAACTGATGAGCACTCTATAGCGCGAAGCATTTTGGTTTTTGATGGCAGTCTCTTAAACCAAGAGCTATCATTCCGTTTAATGATTTCCAACCTGAATAAGCAGTATAACAAGGGAGTCTCAAAATCAGTTAGTCAACCAAACAGGCAAACATTTTTGTAACTAGGAGATAGGGGAGCTTTACAGCCTTTAAACAATATAATCTGACAGTACCCCCTGCCATCTTACCAACTGGCAACATAAAATCTGTGGGTTTTAATCAGTATGCTGTGATAGCTGAAACAGCCGGCTGATAGGAAACGTAAATCTAATTTATTCCCAGGGGGAAAAATGAGCTTAGGTCCATGTGGTGTGTTTATTTTATTTATATGTTTTGAAATTGACTGCAAGGGATTAAGAATCCAAATGCTATAAACATTGCACCAAGTAACACCCTCTCCTAAAAATGATACGCTAAGCTCACTGGAAGGCCCAAATAGACTGATAGAAGGGAGGTTGAGCTCCGGGGCCTGGCTTTCAGCTCTCCTCATGCTCTTAGGAGCCCAAAGTAACATGCTTTGGGCAAAACCCTAAATATACTAATGTGAAAGCAATTCCTCCTGTGGGTTTTCACTGTTCCAGCCATTTTGACAATGCCTGATGCCCAAATCTTCCCTCTTCTCTCAAGGCACCTGAATCTCTCTCATAATCTTCTCCATAATCTTTATCACTATTTGTTAATGTCTTCCCCTGCCTTACCATAGATCCCACAGGGATGTACACAGTGGAGAAGGTGGAATTTGGCACAGAATAAGTACTCAATAAATATTGGTGGATTTGTGTATTCTTCTGAGGAATGACAGGAATAGGTGAGACTCCAAAAGATCATTTTAATTGGCTTTCAAATTCTCTTTCCGATCTCTTTGTAAAAATGATTACGAAGACCGTTGTGTTACCACTAAATTGATAATCTTAAATGTACATTTAAGGTCAAGGGGCTTAACGCTTGGGAGGAAAAACTAATCGCAATGGTATTTGCTTGATGGGCCCTCGTACTCTGAAAAGGAAATGTTCTAGAAACCCAAGACAAACTGAATTTTTTTTCCTGATTTTGATTTATTTAAACTTTTCAAAGCTAGGAGTAGATATATAACACGATCTGAAGTCTAGGCTGTCACAGATAAACAAACTGCACTGTTTGATAACAGTATAAATCAAATCTTAGCATTGAATAAAGATGCATCCTAGCCAGTGGCCTCTGGAGACAATTTTCAACAGTTCTGAGGCTCGTTGGTATCTCCTCACTCTTTGGCATTTGGATATCCTTGAAGAAGTCTGTCAAGTTCGTGTTTTCAGTCTTCTGATGTCACTTATTTTATTCCCCAGACCCTATGTATACAGTACAAAGGCAGGAGTGGAATTGAGAGTGAGAAAGTTTTCACCCGGCAGTGCTCAGAGCTTACTCCTGGTTCTAGACTCAGGGATCCCTTCTGATGAGACTTGGGAGACCATAAGGAGTGCTGTGGATTGAACCTAGTTCAGCCGTGTGCAAGGCAAGATACTCACTGGACTATCACTCCAGCCCCAAGAATGGAGAATAATTAATGGCTGGCAAACCCTTAGCTTTTGAACACAAAACTGAAATTTCCAGGTTGGGGGTGGGGTGGATGGGGAAGGAAGATGCAGAATGGCAGTGACATAAGAACAGTGGTGATGGGTCTGGGGCACTTTGTCGGTGGTGAAACTCTATAAAAGTTACCAAGACTATAACCATGTTATCTACACTACAATTAAAAAAAAAAAGCTTGGCTTCTTCTTCCTCGTTTTGTTTTTTAAATGGAGGATTCCTGGGATTTGTGTTTCTCACACTGAATTGAAATCATCTGTAGCTATTAACATTTCCTCTGTTCGGTTTGAGTTTGGGGTGGGCTTGGGGACTATTTTGTTCACCTTTTCCCTCCAACTGCTCTCCAGGAACAAGTTACCACTCACAAAAAGTTAGTTGAATTATTATATCTCAACAAATGAATTACTAAGCAAACACTAACTTCCCCTCTGATAATTCATATGTATTCTGTACCTTCAAGAGTCCCATTTATGATTAACAACTCCATGAAAATTAAGAATTTTTGATGTTTCTAAACAAATTATTATTGTAGATTGTGCTTTATTTTTCTATAACTTTCTATTACTTCACTCATTAGATGCATATTTTAATCACTTTGTACAAGATAGAGTATATATAGTAGTTACCTCTACCTAAAATTAAATTTTATATCATTTTTATTAAATATACTTAAGATTTATGAGCTATTATGTATTATTGCTTGTTAAGTTTTGGCTCATGCTACAGATTATGTATCATCTTTTCTCATGTATCATATATGGGCATTAAAATTTAAATAAAAGTTGTGTTCAATTGAACTTACAATTTGTAAATAATTCTCTTATCTCAAATATTATTTTTTGACCATTTCTCTCTGCCAATTAATAGAGATGAAAAGCCTCCAAGTCACTTATAGAAAACTTATTTACAAATACTTATTTTACCTTAAAGTATTTCCTTGAGCCAAAATTTATTTTAGGCTGGTAAATCCTTGAGTGAAAAATATATCCTTTATTCACCAAGTGAAATCACTGATATGTAGATAATAAACATTAAAATATATTATAAAAATATAATATTGCATAAAATATTGCATGAGACTCTAAATCATCTTAATTCTACCGCCTCTGAATTCAAATATATTTGATGAGACCATATATCTTACTAGTCAGAATGATTCTGCTTTGTAACATTTAAAAAACTTTCCTGAATATATCATTTTGCATGAAATGACATATACTTTTAATAAATGCAGACTCTTTCTGCTTATTTCCTTTACTGATAAAAGAGAATGATGAGGCTCACGCATGAGTAAAACATATGCCAGATGAGTTCACCCCAGTAATCAACTAGCCTTGCTTCTCTTTCCCTAATCTGCTTTTGCCATCTAGAAATATAAATTTCAGCTTCTCCTGGCAAGCCATGATCATTGTTTCTTTGAATGATTGTGCCAGCTCTCAACAATGTTAGTTGTTATTACTAAAAGTTTTTCTGACATTTTGAAATCTGGCAAAATACAGTGTGAAGAGAAATCAGGCATGTCTCGTTGATCACCTACCCTCTGTTTCCAAAGGTTTTGTCCGCTAGAGCTGGTGGGAATTTACTAAGGGGGAGCACAGATCTAGAGTACCAGGGATTAGGTGCTGGCCTTTCCTGAGCCCGATCCTGGTTTGATCCTGGCACCACATGCTCCCCCCAGCACTACCGAGACTGACCCCCAATCACAGAGCAGAAAATAGCCTGAGAGCACCTCCTGCTGTGGCCCTCAAACCCTAACAAGTATCACTGTCATCCCATTGCTCTTTTTTTTTTTTGCTTTGTGGGTCACACCTGGCGATGCACAGGGGTTACTCCTGGCTCTGCACTCAGAATTACCCTTGGCGCTGCTCAGGGGACCATATGGGATGCTGGGATTCGAACCGGGTCGGCTGTGTGCAAGGCAAACGCCCTACCCGCTGTGCTATCGCTCCAGCCCCAATCCCGTTGCTCATTGATTTGCTCGAGCGGGCACCAGTAACATCTCCATTGTGAGACTTGTTGTTACTGTTTTTGGCATATCGAATACGCCACGGGGAGTTTGCCAGGCTCTGCCGTGCGAGTGAGATACTCTTGGTAGCTTGACTGGCTCTCTGAGAGGGACAGAGGAATTGAACCCGGGTCAGCTGCGTGCAAGGCAAATGCCCTACGTGCTGTGCTATAGCTCCAGCCCAACAAGTATCAATAAAATTAAAGAATATGTAGAAATTTAGGTTCTATATTGGTTGGTCAGCTTATTCCGCCCCCCGCCCCATTGCTAAGCACAGCTCTGCCTAGGTTTTGAATTGTCATGGCAACCAGGTGATAGGATAGATGAAACCCAATGTCACAGCCGATGACAATGGCTGGCCTTCAGGGGACTGTGTCTTGGGGAGAGACTGGGGGTGGGGGGAAGTCTGGAGTCTTTCTGCCTTTTCATGGGCAATCTAAGCTTCCATAGTCTCACGTGAAACATAGGTAAATATTATTAACGCTCATTCCCCATGGTAGTATAGAGCACTAACATCATTGCAGGGAAAAGCAGTGTCAGTTTTAGCTAGTATTGATTTCCATATTCTTTTATGTATAATCACTATGCCAAACTTATAAGTATATTTGCCCTTTTTAAAAGGTACATATACAAATGCTAAATACAAAGTGCCCCTTTAAAATGTTTCCAAGAAACTGTAGAAGACACTTTAAAACTCCATCAGCATAGAAAAAAGTAACGTTTCTTCTTTTCTTACTGTAGATCCTACTCCTGCTACATATGCAAAAAAAGATCACATCTTTTCTTCTGTTTCCTGTATATTACCACCCTTGACTTGATAACCTGTTGATGCATGTCACGATCACGATCACGAAATCCCGTTAATCGTCGATTTTTCGAGTGGGCTCAGTAACCTCTCCATTCGTCCTTTCCCTGAGATCTTAGAAGTCTCTCTCGACTCGGCCCTCCCAACGATGTCGCACTGGAGGCTCTTTCAGGGTCAGGGGAATGGGATCCAGCTTGTTACTGGCTTTAGCATATGAATACACCATAGGAAGCTTGCAAGGCTGTCCCATGTGGGCAGGAAATTCTCAGAAGCTTGCCGGTTTCTCCCAGAGGGAGAAGTAGGCTACAAGATATCTTCTGGGAGCTTGCTTTTAAGTCTCAGGATGTTGGCCATTGATGGGATTACACACATCTGGGTTCCTCTGCTGGTACCTTCATGCATGAGGCTTGTCCGAACGTGTGGAGAGGGGCCTCAAGCATGGCTGTAGCTAGGTTCCGGTGGTCTTCGGCCGCCGGGAGCTCTTCTCGAGGCGCGGAGGGAAGCTGGAGCCCATCCCTTCCGAGAGGCCACGGGGAAGACAGCCAGGCGTGTGGGCAAGAGACTCTCTGCATGTAATGTAATGCATGCATGTTGATGCATGTAATGAAATGTATTGTTTCATATGATTTGTCTTTTCAGAAGTCTTTCATTATCCATTGCAAAAAGATTATTTTACAGTTTCCTATTTCTATGTTAAAGTTTTTTTTTTTTATTTTTTTTTATTTTTTTGCTTTTTGGGTCACACCCGGCGATGCACAGGGGTCACTCCTGGCTCATGCACTCAGGAATCACCCCTGGTGGTGCTCAGGGGACCATATGGGATGCTGGGATTCGAACCCGGGTCGGCCGTGTGCAAGGCAAACGCCCTACCCACTGTGCTATCGCTCCAGCCCCCTAAAGTTTTTTTTTAATATAAGCAGTTCATTCCTCTGGATCTTTTATGGACACTGTGAAGAAGCTGTCTAACTTATTCCAGATGAAAGTCCTTTTCTCAGCATGGTTTATTAACTGTGTCAACAGTTCATCATTCTTAATGCCCCTTCCTCATGATTTTCCTTTTCTTTCCATGTCCTTGATTTTGAGCCAGAGCTACATTTCCATTTGGCACTTTCTGCACCAGCAGCATATTATGTTAATCATCACAGCAGTATAGGTGGCTGTCCTGCTTGCTAAGTTCCTTTGGCAAAAGTCCTTCCTCTTCATTTCTTCTTCTATGGGGATTCCAGGATCTGATAAGGTGAAAATGTATAAGGGATTTTGGTATCACCATGAATTCATGCATTTATGGGGAACTGGCATTTTTATGCAATATCAAATGTTTTGAATCAATCATATAGTTAGTATATGCACTGATTTAGTTTTTAATCCTTTGGCAAGGTTTTATAATCTTGTTCTTAAAGACCTTGCAATTTTTCATTAGGATTTAGCGTTTTTTATGGTGGGAGGTGGGCAGGGGAACACCCAGTGATAAAAAGAGTGGGTCCTGCACAAGGCAAGCATGGAAATGCTGCCTTAGAGCTGTACTTTTATTAGGTTTTATTTTTGTGTGTGTGTTCCTAGGCTAAAGAGGCTGCTATAATTGGCTGCTGTGTGTATCAGCACACTATTAATTTTATTATACCAATCTTATCTCAGGTAAACTGGCTGAACTCTTATTGGTCTTAGAGTATGGTTTTATTATTGGATTTTTAAAAGCAGTCTGCAAATAATGCAATTTGGGCTTTTTTTGTTGCCTCCTCCACCTCTAACCATACTGTATTCAGTTGTAAGTGTAGGATAACATTGGGTTTGTCCTTTCAGCCTTGCCGCAGGGAACTTAGTTTACCTTAAAGCACTGTCCTTTCTGTATGGACACAGAAAAACAGTTAATATTATGCTTTGTAACTTGGGAGCTGATTGACTCCAATAATATTTACTCTTTGGCATCTGCTTTCTCAACTCAGTTGCCCTTAGTTCCTAGAACCCCCAAAGCAGGGTCCTGACGAGGGATGGAATGGACCCAGGCCAAGCTGTGAGCTACTCTGGCATCGAAATTGGCCAAGTCAAAGCGTCACAATACTCAACTATAAGTTGAGAGCATGGTCATAAACAAATGCTGTCATGATCCAAAAGTAACAATGAGACTAGGACCCTGCTGGGGTTAGGAAGACTAACCTATCCTGAGGACTGTGGTCTGGAATGTATAGTGAATGTCCTCAGGAAAAAACAAACTTTAAGTTTGATATATCTCTTACTATGTTCATACAGAATGACATTGCTAGAAATACTAGAAGTAGATTTACTACAACTAATTAAGTGGATTACCAGCTGAGGAAGGAAGAAAGCAACACACCCTGGATGGGATCCCACCCTTAAGTGGATCTCCTAGTAATCTGGAGTAATCTCCTTAGATGAGATTTTGTTAATCTCCTGGAGGAGTGGTCTTACAACCTCATTGATTTGTTAATGTTCAACCCACCTTTGTGTCACCACCCTATGTGATTGTTATATAAACTAAGACTGGAGCAAGAGGGAAGACACAGAAGCAGGAGAGAAGACACAGAAGTGAGAGGGCTCTGGAGAGAGAGATCCGAAGAAGAGAGATTGGAAGAGACCAGAGAAGAGACTACAGAGACAGAGACAGAGATAGAGACACAGACAGAAGAGAGCACAGCGGCACACACAGAAGCAGAGCATAAAGAAGGAATCATCCCGATTCAGTCCATACACAGCAGCTCGAGATCACCAAACGCGAGTGGCAAGAGAGAGAGAGCACCACTTTGAGAGCCCATGAACAACCCAACACATATCACCTCCCTTCCACGCGCATGTTTGTATTTTTTACAGTAAGAAATCCCCAGAACAGTAAAAAATAGGCATTCTCTTCTAATCATGTCTCCAAACCAACATCAAAGGAAATACTTCATTTTGAATACTTTTTAAAATATATTGCTATGTACTGAACTCTCTCTCTCTCTCTCAGAGACACAGAAGAGAGACTCTCTCAGAGAGAGAGAGAGAGAGAGAGAGAGAGAGACTCTCTTGCCCCCGCACCTGGCTGTCTTCCCCAGGGCCCCTCGGAGGGGGTGAGCTTCAGTTTCCCTCCCCGCCCTGAGCAGAGCTCCCATGGCCAAAGACCTCCAGAGCCTAGCCACAGCCATACTCAAGGCCCCTCTCCACACATTCAGACAAGCCTCACACATGAAGGAACCAGCAGAGGAACCCAGGTATGTGGAACTCTGGGCTGAGACCTCCAAGCCTGCTCAGATTGGGACTGGGCCTCTTCCACCCAGATTCCCCATTTTCCAGTAGCTAGGCGGTCACACCCAGGGACTGCCCCTGGCACCATGTAATCCCACCAATGGCCAACATCCAGAGACCATAAAACCAAGCTCCTGGAAGAGAGTGACACAGAATCTCTTGCCCCCACACCTGGTTTTGAGGCCGCATGACATCTTATAGCCTAGTTTTCCCTCTGAGAGAACCTGGCAAGCTGCCTAGAGTTTCCTGCCCTCATGGGAGAGCCTCACAAACTCCCCATGGCATATTCATATGCCAAAACCAGTAACAATGATGGGGCTCATTTCCTGATCCTGAAAGAACCTCCAATGCAGCACCATTGGAAAGGAAGAGTAAAGAGAGGCTTCTAAAATCTCAGGGCTAGGACGAATTGAGACGTTACTGAGACCGCTGGAGAAATTCAATGATCAATGGGATGATGATGTACTGAACTCCATGAACATTTCAGTATTCTACATGGACCAATGTAAAATGCTAAGTGTTTAGTACATGAGGTTCTGGGCTTCATGGGATTTGTTTTTTGGGGGGGACATTGTTTTGAGGCACACACAGCTGTGCTCATAGATTACTCATGGCTTTGATCTCAGGTATTCACTCCTGGTTGGGCTTGGAGACCATATAGGGTGCTGGGGATCAAATCAGGGTCAGCAGCGAGCAGGAAAGCTTCCTACCTGCCCTACTCTGTTTCCAGCCCTGAATCCTCTTCTCCCTCCTGCTCCTCTTCCTCCTCTTTCTTCTTCCTCCTCCATCCTTCTTCTCCTTCATCCTCTCTTCCCCTCCTTCTTTACCTATTCTCTCCTCCTCCTCCTCCTCCTCCTCCTCCTCCTTCTTCTTCTTCTTCTTCTTCTTCTTCTTCTTCTTCTTCTTCTTCTTCTTCTTCTTCTTCTTCTTCTTCTTCTTCTTCTTCTTTCTTTCTTTCTTTCTTTCTCT
The DNA here is from genome assembly GCF_027595985.1 of Sorex araneus. Taxonomy (NCBI): domain Eukaryota; kingdom Metazoa; phylum Chordata; class Mammalia; order Eulipotyphla; family Soricidae; genus Sorex; species Sorex araneus. The sequence goes on from NC_073313.1 coordinate 24,521,344, forward strand.
CTTTCTTTTCCTTCCTCCTCCTCCTCCTCCTTTTAGTCAGGCATCCAAAATTCTAACACCCCCCTAACCAGTGTCACCTTCCCCGCCACTGTTCCCACTCTTCCCCCACCCAAACCTTCAGCTCCAGGAACTTCTTGAGTAACCAACATTCTGTTGAAAATTGTCCCACTAGACTGAAAACCAATCCAAACACTGATTGTGCCAATTGCCCCCCAACTCCACTGCTGAAAACACCATTTTCTTTTCTTTTTTTAAAAGAGTAACAGAATTTTATTTATTTTATTTTATTAATGAATCACTGTGAGACAAAGTTACAGACTTACAGGTTTTCATGCTTACATTTCAGTCATACAATGGTCGAGTACTCATCCCTCCACTAGTGCCCATTTTCCACCACCAATGGTCCCAGCATCCCTCCCACCACCCCCACCCTGTCCCCTTCACCCCACCCTCCCTCTGTGGCAGGGCATTCCCATCTGCTCACTCTCTCTTTTTGGGTGTTGTGATTTGCTACAGAGGAGGCATCTTGTTCGGTCTATAGTCTATTTTCAGCCTGTATCTCCCATCCCTAGTGGGCCCGCCTAGCACCCTTTGCTTGGGAAAACACCCCCATTTTCACAGAGAACCCACTCTCACTCCATGTACAGATAGACAGGAGGCGGGTTAGAGGTTGGTACCCAGTAGTTTATTGGGGGACCCCGTGAGGGAGGAGGGGATGCTGTTTCCTTAGTCGGCATCATTCACCATCAGGCTTGCCCTCAGCCTCCTTTTCTGCCTAGCTTCAACCTCAGAATCACTCTTCCTCTGTTTCATCATACTGCAACACAGAGCACTCATCTTCTTCCAGCCTGGCATCTTCGCCCTCCAGCTCAGATTCTTCCACTACTGGGTTGGGGTCCTGGTCTTCCAACTCTGACACTTCTTTCTGCAGCTTGGGGTCTTCCTCCACCAGGTCAGAGCCTTTGGCCTCCAGGTCAGGGTCTTTGTCTTCCATGTCAGGGTCTTCGTCCTCCACATCAGGTTCTTCATCCTCCAGCTCTGAGTCTTCCTTCTCCAGTTCAGGTTCTTCGTCGTCTAGCTCTGATTCATCGTCGTCCAGCCCAGGCTCTTCGTCGTCCAGCTCTGATTCTTCCTCTTCGAGCTGGGGGCGTTGTCCGTGGTGGCCGGGGCGGCTCCCGAGCTCCTGGGGGGCTTCCTGGCAGTGGGCTGGTCCCCTGTCTGTGCGGTGCAAGCCTACCGGGCGGGCATCGCTGTCCCTTACGGGGGCTGCCCCGGCCGGGCCAGGGCACAGCTCCGTGCCACTCAGTTCCCACCACTGTGCTCCAAGCGTCGGCGAAAGTCTGGGGGCGGGCGTGTCAGGGCGCTGGGAGCGGACGTGAGGCTGGTGGTTGCGGCCGAAGAGGAGGGGCGAGAGGGGCTGTGGGGGCCGGCGGGGGTGGGTGGGTGCGGATACGGACCGCCCCCAGCGGGAGGACCCCGGAAGGCTCGAGGAGGCCGAGGAGGTCGAGGTCCTGCCTTTGGGGCGCCCAAGCTGGCCTGGGCCCATGGCTCCCGCCACTGCCCTGCACCCTGCAGCCGCCTGGAGTGGCCGCCGTTTCCATGCCCCGGGCCCCGCCCCCCCATTCTGCGCTCACGGCCACTGTGAGGTCAGGGAGCCTGGCCCACCTGTGCCCAGGCCCTGCAGCCCCGGGTCCCAGGGGTAGGGGTTTTGTTTGGTTTTGGTTTTGGAGCATAAACATCAGAGCTCAGCTTATTCCTGGTCAGCGTTCACTGTCAGGGGTCACCCCCGGCGGGACTTCGGGGATGCTATGGAGTGCTGCCGATCAAACTCGGGTCAGCATGTCAAGGCACACACCGTATCCACTGTACTATTGCTCCAGCCCCAAATCTTTTAAACATGTTTATCTAATTTTAAAATTTAAACAGGTATTGAATCACCATGAATTGCACAGCTGTGCATGATTGAATTTCAGGCGTTCAATGATGGAGCACCATTACCTTTACCAGTGTCCCCTTCCCTCCAACAATGTCCTCAGTTTCCCTCCTGGTCCCCACCTGCCAGCCTGCCTGTATGGGTGGCACTTTTTCCTTTTAGGCACTGTGTTTTACAGTAGTTACTGATAGGATATCATCCACATCACTTGACCTTTCAGCACCCAGCCCTCATCCTAAGTGACCACTTCCCCATATCGTTGTACTGAGCTCCTCTCTATCCTAACCCCAAATCCCCTGCCACTATGGCAAGCTTCCTACAAAAAACCAGTTTCCTTGACCATAGTTTCTAAGGCCTTTGTGTATTATTCTCCCATTTTTTATATCCTGTAAATGAGTGCAATCATTCTGTGCCTGTCCCTCTCCTTCTGACTCATTTCATTCAGAATGATACTGTCCTTGTCCATTCAAGTATCAACTTAATGCATGATTTCCTCTTCTTTACACCCAAGTAGTATTCCATTATATATATATATATATATATATACATATATATATATATGTGTGTGTGCAATAGATTCTCTATCCAGTCATCTGCTCTTGAAACTAGATTTGTTTCCAGATTTTGGCTATTTTGAATAATTTTGCAATGAATATAGGAGTGCAAATGTCTTTTCTGCAGTGTGTTCTTTTTGCTTTTCAGGTATATTCACAGGAGTGGAGTTGCTGGACCATATGGAAGCTCAATTCCTAGTTTTTTCCTGAAGAATGTCCATATTATTTTCCAAAAAGGATGGATCAGGATGGATCAATTCCCTTATTTATTTATTTATTTGTGAATCACTGTGAGGGTACAGTTACAGATTTACATATTTTCGTGCTTGTGTTTCAGTCATACAATGCTCGAGTACCCATTCCTCCCCCAATGCCCATTCTCCACCACCGATGATCACAGTATCCCTCCTACCCACCTCCTCATCCCCCCGACCCGCCTTTGTGGCAGGGCATTCCCTTTTGTTCTCTCTCTCCTTTTGGGTGTTGTGGTTTGCAATAGAGGTATTGAGGGTCCATCGTGTTCAATCTGTAGTCTACTTTCAGCACGCATCTCCCACCCCAAGCGGGTCCTCCAACTACACTTTACTTGGTGTTCCCTTCTCTATCTGAGCTGTCTTTTCCCCCAGCATGTGAGGCCAGCTTCCAAGCCATGGAGCAAACCTCCTGGTACTTATCTCTACTATTCTTGGGTGTTAGTCTCCCATTCTGTTATTTTATAATCAATTCCCTTTAGCACCTACTCCCCACAAAGGTGGTGGTCATTGTTTGTTCTGATGAATGCCAGTCTCTCAGTTAAAATCTTTTTGTTTGGTTTTCAGGCCACACCTGGTAGTGCTCAGGGCTTACTCTTGGCTCTACGCTCAGGGTTTTCTTCTGATGGGGCTCAGAGATTGCCCTATGTGGTGCTGGGTATTGAACCTGGGTCAGCCACATGTAAGGCAATCACCTTACTTGCTGTACTAGGGTTCTGGCCTCATGGGTTCAAATCTTAATCCAACTCTTGACTGGCCTTATGGTTGTGGCCATCATAGCAGCCCAGCAGTGTGCTGCTCAGACCCCCTGTGATGGTAGTGTGATTCACTGAGGGCCCAGCTTCTGGCCCTGTAGATCTGCCATGGTATTATTTACCTGGCTGTTTCTTTTCTCTTTTTTTCTGCTTTAAATTTAATTTTAAAAGTTTTTATTAACGGACCATGATTTCCAAAGTTACTGATAGTTGCATTTTAGGCTCACAGTAATTCAAGAGCATTCTCTCCATCAGTGTCAACTTCTCTCCATCACAGTTCCAGATTCCCTCCCCATCCCAGCCCTGACTCCACTCCCTCCTGTTAACTTAACAGGCACATTACAAAGTTTCAGTGCTTGCAGCTTAGATCTCATGTTTTCAGTTCCGTTGCATCTGCGGTTTGATTACATGGCTATACCCCTCACTCATATCATTGGTATAAGTGAAGTCCTGATGCCTGTTAGCCCATTTCTTCTTGTACTCTTCTTCCCCCTTAATTTCTTAACTTCTCTGTCTGTCTCCTCTCTAAACACTGGGGTCAAGGATGATCTAAGCATCTCCCTTTTACTACAATACATTTCTTCATCGAGTATTCTACATACCAGGAATAAGTGAGATCATCCTGTTTGTCTTTCTTGTTCTGGCTTATCTTCTAGTTTCAACCATGTCGCAGTAAATTGCATGATTTCATTGTTCATTGCAGCTGCATAATATTCCATTAGTGTATATATACCACATATTCATAATCCATTCATCTTGATGTTGGACACATAGCTTGATTTCGTATCTTAGCTATTATACTGAGTGCAACAATGCATAATTGTGTGCATATGTCCTTTTGAGACTGCTTTATGTCCTGGGGATAGATGTCCAAAAGTGGAGTTGCTGGGTCATATGACAGTTAAATTCTGAGTTTACAGAAAACTCTTCATACTCTTTTTCCACACAGGTTGTACTAGACAACATTCTCACCAACAGGGGTTAAGGGTAGGATAACATTGGGTTTGTCCTTTTACCCTTGCCGTAGGGAACTTAGTTTACCTTAAAGCAATGTCCTTTCTGTATGGACACAGAAAAACAGTTAATATTATGCTTTGTAACTTGGGAGCTGATTGACTCCAATAATATTTACTCTTTGGCATCTGCTTTCTCAACTCAGTTGCCCTTAGTTCCTAGAACCCCCAAAGCAGGGTCCTGACGAGGGACGGAATGGACCCAGGCCAAGCTGTGAGCTACTCTGGCATCAAAATGGGCCAGGCCAAAGCATCACAATACTCAACTATAAGTTGAGAGCATGGTCATAGACGAATGCTGTCATGATCCAAAAGTAACAATGAGACTAGGACCCTGCTGGGGTTAGGAAGACTAACCTAGCCTGAGGACTGTGGTCTGGAATGTATAGTGAATGTCCTCAGGAAAAAACAAACTTTAAGTTTGATATATCTCTTACTATGCTCATACAGAATGACATTGCTAGAAATACTAGAAGTAGATTTACTACAACTAATTAAGTGGATTACCAGCTGAGGAAGGAAGAAAGCAACACACCCTGGATGGGATCCCACCCTTAAGTGGATCTCCTAGTAATCTGGAGTAATATCCTTAGATGAAATTTTGTTAATTATTATTAATTATTTTATTAATTTTGTAAGGAGAGTCTTACCCCTCTTTGTTGATTTGTTAATGTTCAACCCACCTTTGTGTCACCATCCATGTGATTGCTATATAAACTAAGACTCTAAGAGAAGTAGGGGAGAAGACACAGAAGCAGAGCACAAGGAGAAAGAGAATCAGGGAGTCATCGGAGCCAGAAGCAGGGAAAAGAAAGAACACAAAGCAAGTGAGAATCAGAGTCAGAGTCAGAGTGATAGTACAACTAGTACGGCATTTGCCTTGCATACAGCCAACCTGGGTTTGATCCCTGGCATCCTATATGGTCCCCTGAACACTACCAGGAGTAATACCTAAGTGCATAGTCAGGAGTAACCCCTGAGCACTGCTGGGTATGGCCCAAACAACAACAACAAAAAGAAAAGTAATGGCAAGGGGGCCAGAACAATAGTACAGGCACTATACTCACCTTTCATGAAGCTGACCTGAGTTCGATCCCCGGCATCCCCTGACTATCCCCAGGAGTTATCCTTGAGCACAGAGCCAGGAATAAGCCCTGAGCACCACCAGATGTGGAGCAAAATGCGCCCCCTACACACTCTTAAAAATTATCTTTAAATAACTTTTTGTCTTCCTGTTACCTTTCTCCATCACTTTCAACTGATAATTTGTCTTTATTGACGCTTGCAGATCTTCCCTTCCATCTCAAAGTATCAACTTGCTTGATGTCTCCATTTGCTTGTGTTAGTGTACTATTTTATCTTTTATTTTGTTTTGTTTTGTTTTGGGGCCACACAAGCAATGTTCAGGGGTTACTTCTGGCTCTGCACTCAGGAATTACTCCTGGTGGTATTTGGAGGACTATATGGGATACCGGGAATCAAACCTCGGGGATGGGTTGCGTATAAAGCAAACAAAGAGTACAAACCTGATGTACTACTGCTCTGACCCTCTGTAGTGTTCCATCATTAGAATGGGACAACTTAAAGAAAGAAATTAGGAAATGGTCCATTTTTGGCACCCTCCTAAGTCATCTTTGTGCCTCTTTTTCTGTTCCTTCACTCTTAGTGGTGGTAGTAATAGCCTTCAGACATCTCTTGTTGGGCCCCCAGTGAAATCTGTCATTAGGGAGGCCATGCCAGTTAGGACTCCTCGTGTCTATTTGGTGTTTACTTGCCCATTCCTCCTGTGCAGATGATAGGCCTACTGGGAGCAGGAATGTGAGGCTCAGTCTCATTGGCTCTGGCTGCCTCTCTGCACTGCTCTAACATCATTCCAGGGACTCCGTTCACTAACAGAAGCCCCTCCCTATGGGACTGGGCCTGAAATGCTACTTGTACCAAAGTTTGTTGGTTAAATAGAATAGGGTTTGCTGAGCCTATTAAGCCTGAATAGTTCAAGTCCAGCATGTTGAAGAATTGGCAGTTGAGATGACAGGTGATGGCTAAGTCTCCCTTCTCCGAATGAGAGCCCCTCAAAATGTTCCCTCTGCTGCCCAGACCTTTCTGGGCTGGACCAAATGAAACTCCTAATGGCCTTATCATCTAAGACTTGCTGGACTCAACTCCTGAACAAGGGCTAGACTCAGTGTCCTAGCTCCATTCCTAGGAGAGATAAATTTTCTGAACCATCCTATACCTCCCTGAAAACACCCAATCCCAGTCCCTCCTTTCCATTTTACAACTGTTAACAATATTACATGCTAGAGCTCTTGACCACATTTTTTAAAAGCCCACTGGCCTCTGTGCCACCTAACAGCCCAATAACTTCTTTATACTCGGTAGCCTCAGAAAAGTGCAGAAGAGGTCATCTGTCTTGTTTCTCTGCCTTTGGTAAAGGCTATAGTCAAGGTCCTTAGAAATCTCATTCCTGGGTTCATTGCTAATGCTTAGGATTTGCTAAGTGCAAAGTTTTAGAACAAAGCATAACAAGACAAATTATAATTATAATAGTAATTATTGTGAAAAGTCAAACCACAGACACAGTCAGGTAGCAGGTATTATGGCTATCCTGTCCCTTTCTCTTGACCCCTGCATCCCCATGCATGCCAGTAGCTTCTCCTCTAAGCCCCTGAGACTCTAAGGGTTTTCTTGTACTTACAAAACACAGGACAGGATGGGGATTAAATGCCTCAGGAGTGACTCTCAATCAACAATTGCAGAAGTGAGTGTACAGCTAAACTAGTCTCTTTCCCCTAGGGTGGGGCAGCAGATACACTCTGTACCAATTTCCACAGTGATAACTACTCACTGACATACCTGTACTGGTTTTCTTCCTTTCCATGGTTCTCATCTTCACAACTCCCCGTGTGGCCTACACACTTCTCTAATTAATTGTACTCAAATCTTCATCTCCAAGTCTGCTTCTAGGGACCCCCAACTTAGAATTTCCCATGTACTAAATTATATTCTCTGAAAAATAAGCCCTTCAGATTGTTTACCACAATGAGCATCAAGCCTTTTGCTGTGATCCTTTATTAGTATCATCCTTCTTTGTTTATAAAAGACAGTCTAGTAGCCGGTAGATGAAATTCCAGGCTATGTCTTGGGCAAGCATTAAATTCATCTTTCCTGTAGGTACCTGGTTAATTTTGAGTTGTGACTTTGGATAACCTCTTTTCTGATCTGAATAGATGGTCATTGTTTTGGCCTCAACTCTAGCAGACAAAGAAACTTAGAGAAGGGGGAAGAATGAGGCATTGTTGCATTGTCAGGAAGAGAAATCGAACTTTCTGGGGGTTTGAGTCTTTTTTGCTTTATTAATATTTTTTTCGAGTCAGTGATTCCTTTGTGGGAGTCTTCAAAGTCTCTAGCACACTTTGTAATTGTTGATTTCATTGTAACTTGAGAAGAAAATCTGTCAACATGTTTTAACCAGGTAGCATGGAACGTGGTGATGTTGTAAAATGATGAAAGGTAATGACCAGGCTCATTGTCCCCTTAGCCCAGGAACTCCCACTCTACCCTGAAAATATTTGAGTAATGTCATGACTATCTGACCTACAGACAGAATGAGAAGGAGAGTGGCAACCTTAATCCATACAATACTAGCTGAGATTATTTGCATATCCTTTGGATCAAAAACAATCCACCAGAAGTTATCCGTCTTTCATTTTTTGGGGGGGGGTCACACCTGGTGATGCACAGGGGTTACTCCTGGCTCATGCACTCAGGAATTACTCCTAGCGGTGCTTGTGGGACCATATGGGATGCTGGGAATTGAACCTGGTTCAGCTATGTGCAAGGCAAAAGCCCTACCCACTGTGCTATCACTCCAGCCCCATGGAGGGAATTTTTATGTAAAATTTCAAGTTGTATAAATTGTGTGTGCCACTATATGTTCCCTTTTACAACAGCTAAACTCACTGGACATGTGCATGCTTATGTGCCTGCATCTCTTTGCCCTTTCTCTGCTATTCTAGGGTATTAGTCTCATATTATGACCTTTTATATTTCACAAATAAGTGCAGTCATTCTATGTCTGTCCCTCTCTTTCTGACTCATTTCACTTAGCAGATACTCTCCATGACCATCCACTAATAAGCAAATTTCATGACTCCATCTTTCCTAACAGATACATAGTATTTCATTATGTAGATGTACCAAAATTTCTTTAACCAGTTGTCTGTTCTCGGACACTCAGGTTGTTTCAAGATTCTAGCTATAGTGAACAGTGCTGCAATGAACATACAGTTGAATATGGTATTTCTTGTAGTAGTTTTTCAGTTATTGGTATGGTATCTCTTTTCAACTTTCTACTGAAACACAGTGCTTAAATAGGAAAGTCCATGTAGCCCACGTGGGTGAACTTGTTTCATCAAATGAACACATTGGGGAACCAGCACCCAACTTCAGAATCAATGTGGTGATCAATACTTCTTGTACCCTGCCTGCTAGCCCTTTTATCATTTTCAATGGACTCTAAGCTGGCAGTATGTCCAGTTGGCAAATCGAATGCCCCCTGGGCACTAGGGTCAGTGAAGATGTCTCAGGTTGCCACCTCATGTTTGCTCATGTCTCCAGTATGTTCATGCCCTGGCTTGCCTACTTTTGCTGTTCTGCTATCTGCCAGTCTTAGCCCTTACCCTAGAGTCAACTCAACCTTGAGTTTCCACGTCAGTAGGAGAGTGAGTGGCTGGAAAGTTGAGGTGCTATAGGTGATCAATGTGACCAGGCATGTGATGTCCTCTCCCACCCCATGGAGGTGGAGGCAGTTGTGAGTTAGGGGCAGAATCTCCAAAATAATGAGTGGATTGAAAACTTCCTTGCATAATGAAAGCCCTGGGAAGCTTTAAAATGCAATAGTGCCTGAGATTCCACCCCCCTCCAATTCTGATTTCATTGGCCTGGGCAGAGAGGCTTTTAAAATTTATTATTTGTGGATGGGAGTGGATGGGTGTGGATGGTGGTCGGGGTTGGGACACAGCTGACTGTGTTCATACTCCTGGATTTGTGCTCAGGGATCACCCCTTGCAGTGCTGGGATACTGATATGTGGTGTTGGGGATTGAACTGAAGTTGGCCACATGCAAAGCAAGTATTTTACTCTTTCCCCTGTTTGTTGTTTTGGGTCACACACAGTGGTTCTCCCAGCTTACTCCTGGCTCTCTGTTCAGGAATCACTCTTGGCAGGGCTTGTGGAATCATATATGGTGCCGGGGATCAAAACTGGGGTGGCTGCTTGCAGTGGGCAACTCCTTACCTGCTGTACTAGCTCTCTGGCCCCTAGTTTTTAAAAACATGCAAGTGATTCTTATATATAGCCAAGGCTGAGAACCTATGTCTGATTCATATTCTCTATCCTTTGTGGGTGTACTCAGTGTCCACATTAAATGAAGATTAAATGTCTTATCTTGTTGACTCTAATATTTTTGTAACTCACTGCAGCTTTTTCTTTTTTTGCCTTTCCTCTCAGATTTTGTACAATACTGTTTTGACAACATTCCTCTCTCTCTATAGATTGAACTGACAATCTCTAAGATAGTTGTGGATATCAGGTTATTTAGCTTGAATGGGAACTAAGATGTCTTCAAACAATGGCTCACAAAAGTCTCTCCTTAAGCATACTTAATGTGCTTTTCTATCTGTCCTGTAGATGATGTGCCTTGATAAAGTAGCATGCTTATGAGAAAAGATGATGATTTGGGATATGTAAAGAAACATTTACCAATATCCATCATGCCTAATCCTTCTGGATTGTTCCTTGACTGTCATCTGCAGAGGCCATGTGCCTTCAGAAGAACATTTTCATGTAGGAGGACCGTCCTGAATTTGGTCCAGATAGAGCACTTCAGAGATGACAAAGTTTTTTCTAAGTTATTTTCAAGAGGGAAAAGAAAATGCTAGTATAGGAAATGCCCCAAATAAATGGGCAGATCAAAAAGTAGACACAATGGAAAAAGGAAGAGAAAGGCATTTGAGCAAAGCAGGAGAGGAGAGGTTGGAGCTTCTGGGGTATAAAAAGGGTGTGGTTGACCCTGTGGAGCTTATATAGCTGTTGTGGTGGCAGCAGAAACTCCTGCAGCTATCGGCTCAGGAAACTCGGGCGTCTGTGTGAGACAGATGGGCTAAGAAGTGGGAAATGCCCAAGTACAGACAGGGAAACTCCTCCCCATTCCTGTGGAAATGGTATGCTGTCCCCAACTCCACTCTCCTAAATGTCTGTGTGTGAATGCAGACATGTGGCCTGATTATCCAGGAGCTGGCTGGAGGTTGAAAGAAAAAGGATCTTGATCCAGGAGCCAGCTGATACCAGACATGTGCCAACCCACTTCCTCCTGACTGCATACCACCACCAGTGGGCCAGAATTGTGTGAGCAAATGGGCAAGGTGCCCCTCTAAGGAGCTGGCTCTAGGGTGACTGAGCTCAGATGGAATATTGGGGGTTCAGAGAACTGCTGCTGAAACCATTGGCTTTTCAGGTAAACAGGCCCTGAAGTCACAGATCCCTGCAAAACAGAAAGGATCCCGTCATTTTCTGAGTTGTCTTGTATTTATGCAACCAACAGGAAGAACCTATTTTAAAGAAAACAGGCAAAAAAGAGAGCTGAAGGTAGCAATTTGGTGGCCTGCTCTGTAATTTAGCCTGGTGGTGTCTGCTGAAGGAGAAAATAGTCCCTATGTTAATAGGCGGTGGAGGATGAGAGAAGGAAGGACCAGGCAATTTGGACCTTGGGCCTGGGATTTTCAGTGTGTTGGGATAGGAGGGAAAATTTAAGACTCCCTCCATTTGAATATCAGAGACACTGGCTATTTGTGGAGGAGACACATACAGATGAAGATTTAGATGGACAGATCAATAGATAAATAAGAGGGTGAATAGTGTGATAATAGGAAAGGGGCAAGGAGAGACATGATTGGCCAAGAGCATGGATTCTTAAGTCACCCTGCTGCCTAAAGACAGAGCCACCTCAGTCGCCGGGGACTGCTGTGACCTGGGACAGTTATGCAACCATTCTGCCTTGGTGTCCTTATCTCAAAAATGGGCTAATGAGAGTGCATACCTCACAAAGCCTAGCACAAAGTAAGCCCCTAAAAACTTGCTTTTATATTATTACTGTCATTAGTGTAACTTCCCAGGATGTTATGAAAGAATAGAGAGAAACGATCTCCTCTGGCCTGAGGTAGTAAGAGAGAACCACCTGCCTGGCCATTGGTGGTAACCTGGCCTGAGTCCCAGAGGATGGGGAGGTTATTTGCAACAGAGAAGGGAGGTGGGATTCCCGTGCTAGACAGAGGAGAAAGGAGTTCTAAGGAAGGTTTTGCAATGGCGGGTGTATTTTGAGTCAAGGTTGCCTCCATATTTGGAAAGTAGAATCCAGAGGGTACACTGCTGCTTTTCCACAGGGAAAGACTAGTTCCAAGGAGGTTGGAGGACCCCTGTGGTTTCCCAAGAGGCTTGCACCTGGCGTCTGTTGTACCCTGGACCCTGCACTGCTTTCTGCCAGGGTTTCCAAATGAGGGCACCATGATGGAAGTCATTATTCAGTATCTTTTCAGTCTTTTTGTTTTTCACTGTGTCTTTATGGAAAGCAGAAGTGGCAGATCAATTTTATTTATTTAAGATTTTTTTATTTTAACCACCGTGATATACAGTTATGAAGCATTCATGATTGAGTTTCAGATGTACAATGATTAAATACCCATCCCTCCACCAGTGTACATTTTCTACCACCAATATCCCCAGATTCCCTCCCGCCATCCCCACTCCACCTGACCCCCTGCCTCTATGGCAGACAATTTCCTTCTTACTCTCTCTCTCCTTTTGGTCATTATGGTTTGCAATACACGTACCGAGAGGCCATCATGCATGTTACTTTCAGCACACATCTCCCATCCTGAGAGATCCTTCCAGTCATCAACCATCATTGACTTAGTGACCCTTTCTCTATTCCAGCTGCCTTCTCCCTAAGCTTACGAGGCAGACTTCCAACCATGGAGCAATCTTCCAGTCCCCTGTGTCTATTCTCCTTGGGTGTCAGTCTCATATTATGTAATTCTATGTTCCACAAATGAATGCAGTCATTCTATGTCTATCCCTCTCTTTCTGACTCATTTCTATTAACATGATACTCTCCATGTCCATCCACTTATAAGCAAATTTCATAACTTCAGACAGATCAATTTTAAAACTACACTTCCCAGACTCCCTGGCAGCTGTGTCTTTTCACCTCTACCAATCAGATAAAGGTCATGTGACACAAATTCAACCCTCCTTTAAGGAGGGCAGAGACTTCTATTTTGCAGATACTGGAGACTTCAGGCCTAGTATGCTTCAAAAGCCAACGGTTGCAGCAGTGGTTCCCAGAACTCCCCAGATTATATCTGAGGTCAGTTACCCTAGAGCTGGCTGCTGAGAGGGCATTTTGCCAGCCCAAGAGTGGTGGTACACAGTCTGATGGAACTGAATTGGCATAAATATCTGATATTGACTGGATCTTGGACCAAGATTGTGTTTCTTCCCCCTCTAGCCAGGACAGAATCATTCTCTATTCTGTCTCCTTCCACTGCTTGGCAACCATCTTTGGAGCTCTCTGTTCTGCACCACACAGGTGTGGGAAAGGCATTATTGGTTCCTTTCTGCCCAGAAGGTACCTGGGCTTTTTAAGCAAATCCTTTTCCCTGTCTCATCTCACCATTGCAAACCTCACCATTCCTTTGCCTTTAAGTGTTTTTTTTTAAAAAAACCAAAACCTAAAAGTACAAGTGTACCTCCCCAGAACCTTCCCATAAAGTGATGTGGGAGGGGGTCGTGTGGCATTGTGGAGGGTCGACGCTAGAGCAGCAGACCAAATGCTCTGGGTGAACTAACTGAAAGGGAGAGGGCAGAAGTATCTAGGGAAGGAATCAGAGAAGCAAGATTCCCAGCACCATCACCTTTTAGGATCTTGCCCCAGCGCTTAAAGACATATGGGATAAAGCAGGAACAGTCACACAGACCCAGAATAGGGTGACCTAGGCCGGGCCCAGGAGAGCATCTACCTGTCCCAGACAGGGTACCCATATGCATTGAGTCGGTTATGCCATGCACTTGCATATTTGTGCTGAGGGTACCAGACATGACCAGAAATTCATCCCCTGTCCCAATTCTCAAGCTGTTTCCCCCCACCCCCCACACATCTACCCCCTCACCCAGGGCTGTGTGATACAGGAGAAAAAGGACTTGTTAACATTCACATGAAGGACTAGAGATACAGTTAGTGCAGCGGAGAAGGCACTTGTCTTTTTTTTTTTTTTTTGCTATTTGGATCACACCTGGCGATGCACAGGGGTCACTCCTGGCTCTGCACTCAGGAATTACCCCTGGTGGTGCTCAGGGGATCATATGGGATGCTGGGATTAGAACCCAGGTCGGCCGCGTGCAAGGCAAATGCCCTACCCGCTGTGCTATTGCTCCAGCCCCAGAAGGCACTTGTCTTGCATGTAGCTGATCCAGATTTGCTCCCTGGCACTGCAAAGGGTCCTCTGAGCACTGCCAGGAATGATTCCAAAGCCCAGAGCCAGGAGTAAGCTTGGAGCACCACTGGGTGTGTCCCCAGACCAAAAATTAAATGTAATTTTAAAAAGAGGCCAGAGAGATAGTACAGGGGGTAAGGCAACCTGCCTTGTATGTATCTGAGCCAGGTTCAACTCCTGGCACTGCCAGAAATGTTCCCTGAGCACAGAGCCAAGAATAAGCCCTAAGGACCACCAGGTGTGGCCCTCAAATAAAAAAAAAACATATGAAGATACCAGAGGGACAGCCTTAGTTCCAGAGAGTGGAGAGCCTTGACAGTGGACCATGCCACAGGCTTCTGACACCTGCAAGGCGTGCCCCTTACCCACCCCACCCCCAGGCACAGAGGGCACCGATGTGGGCAGAGCCACATGCCCAGCCCTCTTGCAGCTCTGCATGAGACAGCAGTTTGCCCTCATATTACATAACCGCGCAGAATGGGCAAGGTGGCATTGGCTTTTGTTATCGTTTCCTCTGCCAAGGGTTTTCATGCCTTCCACAGCAGTCTGAACTCGGCAGTCTTTCTTTGGACTTTGCAGATTGCCTAGGAAAGAAAGGCTTCGTCTGGAGAGCGGATGTGGGGAGGGAGGGGTGCAGGCAGAGCAGAGACAAAGTCCTCTTGGAACACAAACTGCTGCATTCCCTTCAGGAGTGACTAACGCATTCGCTCTTTTGTTCCTTCCCTGGGGAACATGTTCAACAAGTATAAAGCTGGCTAAGGTGGTTTGGAGAAAGGCTGTGAAAGTGCCACTGCTTCCTGCAAGTGTTTTCTCCTGTCCAGAACCGTGGCCACCACTAGTTGACAGTAAGTCCGACCAGAATTAGCTGCTTGAGCAGCACCTCGCCTGCAGTGAAACACGGACTCGACCCAGGCAGGAAGGTGGAGTGGACAGAGAGGACGGATGAGTTAGCAATGGCCGGGGAGCCACCCCTTTGTACTCCTGTGGGCAGAGGCAGCAAAAACGAATGTGCATACTGGTGGACAGGGGAGGTGGATGGGGGGCAGGATGGCAGATTTAGGGATTTGTGAGAGAAATGTAAATCACTAAAACAAACCCTCAGAAAGCCCCAAAGCAAAGTTGGAAAGAGCTTGGGGGGCAACGCACATGCCAAGTGTGTGTAAGACCCTGGGTTTGATCCCTGATACAGCATAAAAAGCAAACAAAAGAGCAGCAAAGGCAAATACTCGGTGCGTGCCTGTTTACTTCAGCTGGGGCCAGAGCTCTGTCTCCCTGCTCCCGGGCACCACCGTCACACTCTCTGCAGGCCCTCGGGCCTGGCTTCCAACACACTGGCATGGCAGCTCCGCCCCAGGCACCCTCTAGCCTGACTGCAAAATGCATGTTCTCTGGACACCTGCAGTCCCCCAGCAGGACTGGGCTCCAATTCCCCAAATGGCAGCTTGTGTGACAGCTCACCCTCAGGATCTGTTGTCCCTCTTGCCCACTGTCCTTCTGCTTCCTGAAGCTAGCGACCGCCTCCACCCAATCATGTGGGAACGTCCTATCTCCGTCTTCCTCTTCTCTGGGGGAACCCGAAGGAAGACAGCTTCCAACCTCAGTCCATTTCACTGGACTTGCTCTCTTCCCTGGCTGAACAGGTTTAACTTTCTTCCAAGCTGTGTGTGCTCTAGTAGCAGCTAGATCAGTGACGCCTCCGTCCAGGAATTGCATTTGCTCTAAGGGAGAGCCTAGTTTTCAAAATCCTTTTGTGATTCGAAGGGATTTTTCCAATTCCTTGATAGATAGGGAATTTACTAGCATTAAGAATCAGTTCTAGGGGCTGGAGCAATAGCACAGCGGGTAGGGCGTTTGCCTTGCACGCAGCCAACCCGGGTTCGATTCCCAGCATCTCATATGGACCCCTGAGCACCGCCAGGAGTGATTCCTGAGTGCATGAGCCAAGAGTAACCCCTGTGCACCGCTGGGTGTGACCCAAAAAGCAAAAAAAAATCAGTTCTAGGGGCTGGAGCAATAGCACAACAGGTAGGGCGTTTGCCTTGCACACAGCCGACCCGGGTTCGATTCCCAGCATCCCATATGGTCCCCTGAGCACCGCCAGGGGTAGTCCCTGAGTGCAGAGCCAGGAGTAACCCCTGTGCATCGCCGGTGTGACCCAAAAAGCAAAAAAAAAAAAGAATCAGTTCTACATCTGAACCACAGAGGCGCTTTCTTTCAGTCACTATATTCTGATTGACTGTATGAGCAAGATCATGTTTTCATTGTATTGGGGGAATTTAGAATAGGAGCTTGTGAGTTCTGCTCAATACTTTTCATGAAACAAGCCCAAATTTGTTATTTTTCATAATTTTTGTTCATCAAAGTGAAATAGGTCCACTTGGATACTTCTTTGCTATATATAATAATTTATATAATATTTAAATGGGACTTACTTGTAACCACCCCCACCTTAAGTGCTATTTCTGCAAGTCTATTTCACCTATTATCAGCTTTTGCAGTGTGTTAATTGATAACTTCATTATTTGAAGTTCTATGAACTAAGGAAAGAATAGGATTATATCCCTTACCTAGAAACAAAATATTGGATTTATTTCAGTATAGCAGTAATGTATTACAGAGAAAAATGAAAAGCATCCAAAAATCAAAAAGAAACGCATCTGTGTTTCTTCTGGAAAAAAGAAATCAGCATTACATTTAGTTCATATAACCTGGCCTATTTTAGATTTTGTTTGCACTATCATCATGGCATGAACATATTTGAGTGAACTGCCTCAGATATCACCTGAACAGCTACATGAAATTACAATTACAATCATTACATTACAATGATTTGCTACAGTGTAATACAGTGTACTACAGATCATAGTAGTTTGCTTATCTAATTTCTAATGTTCAGATACATTCCCAGTGGTCCACCCCATTTTCACTATTATCAATCATGTCTGCCAGGTTTAGTTTGTTTCCCCAATTTGCCCCAACAGTTGTTAGTCCTCATTCTTAGTGAGAAGTTCCTATGTTTCATAGATAATGGGTTTCCATACCTCTCACATACATGTTGAATGCCTACTCTGTGATAGGCACTTAGAGGGAGCCAAAGTGGAATAAGACATAGAACCTATTGGCTGGAGCTGGACAGATAGCACAGCAGTGTTTGACTTGCATATGGCCTACTTGGGTTTGATTCTTGGCACCCCAGATGGTCTCCCAAGCTTTGCCAGGAGTAATCCCTGAGCACAGATCCCTGAGTGCTGCTGGGTGTGGGTAGAACCTACCTATAAGGAGCTTGGCATCTGTTAGAGGAACCTGTAATCATGAACAAAAACAATCCAGTGATAGAGTTTGATACGGGCATGAAAACTCAGCACAGGGTATTATGAAAATAAAGAGGAGCATTCTCTTACTATAGCTAGAAAGCATTTTTGTTTTTTATTATATTTGCTTTCTGTGCCATACCCAGCTGTGCTAGATGAAAAGAACAGGGTAACCCAGAGGGAAAGAAATAAAATAGAGGGTTGCAGCTGAGATCTCTAAAACAGAGGTCTCCAAAAAGTGTTTTTCATATTGGGAACAACACATTGCTGAGTTATGAAAATGATTTAGCTGTGGCCAGCACTTAGAATATAAAATAGTATAGCTTAGCAAACCATATCAGAATGTATTACTCATATTAAGGGTAAAACTTTTTATGAAACTCATTTCACTTATATATGTATTATATCATGATTTTTCTGTTTGTTTAAATGTGAAAATGAAGAGATATCAAGCCTTTTGGTTCATGTATTTATGACTGTAATTTTTTCTGAACTAGTACGAGCATAACAATTTTTAAAAGTCATGTGTTAACAGGCTAGAGAGATAGTACAGTGGGTAGAGCACTTGCCTTACATATGGATGACTTGGGTTCAATCCCCGGCACCCCATATGGTCCCCAGAGCACTGCTGCACAAACAGGAGTGTTGAGCCAGAAATAAGTCCTGAGCAACCCCGTGTGTGCCCCCAAAACAAGAATTCATTTGTTAAGTAAAAATTAAACATTAATTTTTAAGTATAAATTAAACGTTAGTGTACAAGTAAAACTAAATCATTAAATTGATTTTTAAAAATCTCTCTTTACAATATAGGCTTATATCAGGAAACAAGAGCTCAAATAAATAATCTAAACTCACAGCTTGAGAAATTAGAAAAGAAACTACAAATGAATCCCAAAGTATAAAGAAGGAAAAAAAAATTTGAGAAGTCAATGGTATAGTAGCCAAGAAAACGATTCAAAGGATCAGTGAAACCCAAACCTGTTTTTTTGAAAGCATAAACAAGATCAACAAGCCCATAGCTCTCCACACAAAGAAAAAGAGAGCAGACACTAAAAAAAAAATCAGATCAGAAATGAAAGGAGAGGAATGACAACATATATGTCAGTAATACAAAGATCCTGGGTCAAATGAGAAAAGAAATTAAAACAGTAATTTAAAATCTCCCCAAAAGACTGTGACTTAAAAATCCAGGCTCAATTGAGTCGGGAATGGGTGTCCTCCCCCCATGTCCCTCTGTTTCCAGCAGCTTGGCAGTCACCGCCACAAACTGCCTCTGGCGCCATACAGAGCAACTTGGAAAAAGGTGGGTGAAGCTCTTTCCCACCCCAAAGGAGCCAGCCCCGGCAGCTGAAAAACTCAACCACTGCCACACTCATGACTGCTCTCCACATGCTTAGACGGGCCTCACCCATGAGTGAATCTATTCCTGGACATCTTGTACTTTACACCACTAATATACGAAGAGCAGCACACCGCATTTGAAGTTTAAAGTAGAAGGCAACCAAACTTAGGGGGAAATATATTTATACAGATATATATGTATATATGCATGTATATATACATATATATATATATAAGCACACAAGGTTCAACAACAAGCTTCATGTGTTTTCCTGTAAGAAAACTTTTTTTTTTGCTTTTTGGGTCACACTTGGCGATGCGCAGGGGTCATTCCTGGCTCTGCACTCAGGAATTACTCCTGGCAGTGCTCAGGGGACCATATGGGATACTGGGACTTGAACCCAGGTCGGCCACGTGCAAGGCAAACACCCTACCTGCTGTGCTATCACTCCAGCCCCAAGAAAAACTTTTTGGATGTTTAACCGATTATTCATAGCAAGCAATGCAAAATAAATCACTTTGATTCTGCTTTAGGGGCAGGATTTGGGGTTCAGAATGGAAACATTTGAAATTAGGTGGTGGGAAGGTGTAGTGGTGGTGGGATTGGTGTTTGAATATTAAATGTAATCAATTATTGTGAACTTTATAAAAATAAAATTTTAAAAAATTAAGAAAAGTAAAATATCCTCCAAATTAGGTTTTTAAAGAACAAATTAAATGGTGGCATAATCTAGATTTTTAAATTTTTTGCTAGCACCCAGATGAGATTTTGTCCTTGAGTTAATCACCTAGACCCTCCCCTGAAGGAAGGGCTTTACATCTGTTCATTGTTTATGATAATGTTCAACCACACCTATGTGTAATTGCTACCCCCAATCCTTCATGATTTTTCGATAACTAACGCTGTGAGACTTGAATAAACGGCCACTGATTACAAATTTTTTTTGATTATTTCTAATCATTTCTGATTAAGAAACCCAGGAAGCCAACATTTGGTTATGTGGCAAAACAGATGTCCTTAATTTCTTCAAGTGAGTGATTTTGAAACCGTTAATTCTAATTTCTTTTTCAGCATAAAATAAGGGCTTAACAGTTTTGTCTTTTGGGCAGTGTGTATGGTGGAAAACATGAGGGCCTTGGAGTGCCAGTCATGACTGCCAGGATCCTAGCTTTATCACTTGTTGACATTTGACAAATTGGTAAAATCAGAACTCAGTTTCCTTGTCTGCAAAACAGACCATAATATTAGGTTGAGCCATCTGTGGAGGTAAAAAAATGGTAAGATACTGGCAATTTCATATGGCTCAACCTAATGTGCACCTCTTACAAGGTGGTTGTAAGGATCAATCAAGATAGTATCTGGTACAATATGTACTAAATGTTACTATCTCCTTTGGTAAAGATGAAAATATCAGTGTTAATGTTTACTTATGTCTTTTTAATTGGCTGCATATCTAGTAACTCATTGCCCAGTATATAGTTTGTTTTTTGCCTCGTTTCAGAAAGGATTTAAGGAAACTAGCACATAGTTGGTACCAAAGAAATATTTTCCTATTACTGATTTAATGCTTCTGCTTCGTTTTGGTTCCTCCATCATCTGTGAGCCCTTGCTTGGTATTTTACTGGAATGTGATCAGATAGCAGAGTGCCCAGTTTGGGCAGGTCTTTTTGCAATGAGTTTTAAGTCTTCTTTTGTACTTCTATGACAGCTTGTTCTTTCCTAGGGTATCTGGTGAATTTTTAACAATAGTTTCCCTGGAATTGCGGCTGAGTGGGCCTGATTTGTAGTATTTGCCAGTTTTCAGTGTGAATGCTTTCCTTATTGCTGATTTCAGGCTACCAACTTGGCTGTACCAGCTGACTAGCTCCTGGGTACCACTGTCCTGGGAACCATGCAGCCCCACCTGACAGCAGAGCTCAGTAGCATCTGGAAGATATGTGATTTGTATTTCTACTGCTAACACTAAATTTTCACAATTACTGAACATTTTCTGAAAAACACAACTGAACAGAGTAAGTGCAGAAATGGAATAAAACAGTGATTACAATATTTACCGTTATCCTAGATCAGTATGACACCTTCTCATTAAATTGCTTTTCTTGATGAGACAACCTGCAGGGCTTTGCTTTTCTGGTTTCCTTCTGTCAACTTATTATTTTAATGACTAAAATACTAAGCAAGCATTTCCAGGGAGGAAAGAGTACTACATAATTATATTTATGGACTCTCTTGGTGATCTTAGTGATTAGATCTTGGTAGACTCCTTTGTAGTGGGATGATAGAATTTAAATATTTTTTGAATTTTTGGCCCACCTGCAGTGATGCTGTCCTGGCAGGACCCATATGTGGGACCAAGGGCTTGAACATGCGATCAGCCACGTGCAAGGCAAGCACCCTACCGGCTGTACTAGCTCTCCCAGATGACAATGTCATTTCTCTTTGCAAGGCTCCGGGTGTACCAGAGTACCATCTGGTATTAAAGGATTGCTGTATATCAAATTCCCTTGGCTTCGAGATCTCTGAAAGGGATTGTCTTCCCTAGTCATTACCATTTGTGCTCTACAATAATAATTTTATTTAATTTCTTGATCTCAGTGCAGATAGTTTGTACATTTGTTCTTCAAAACACTCATTGCACTCTCGGAAAAGGCTGTAATCAAAAAGCCCAGCAGATCAACTCTTGAAGGCAGTCAGTGAAATGAAGAGAGCCTAAATGCTCTTAAGTTGGGAATCTTCTGGTGAACTTGGAAGTAAGCATTAACAAATGTTTTGTTTCTTGCCATACGCATTGGCGTTAACTTAGCAGTTAGTACTAAGTCTGCCATAAAAATCAAATACCCACCTTGACATGGATTCAACTCTGACTCTGCAGATTTGTTGTGAACACCGTGAAAGAGGCAAAATGGGAAAACCCACATCAGGGGTTGGAGCGATAGCACAGCGGGTAGGTCGTTTGACTTGCACGCGACCAACCCGGGTTCGATTCCCAGCATCCCATATGGTCCCCCTGAGCACCGCCAGGAGTAATTCCTGAGTGCATGAGCCAGGAGTAACCCATGTGCATTGCTGGGTGTGACCCAAAGCAAAAAAAAAAAAAAACCCGAATCATCAGTGCATAAACCTTTAGTGACTGTGTGGGGCTAACCTTGGCTAGATTGCAAAGGAGCTGGCTCTGCTTCCAGTGCTTCATCGTCTGTCTTGGTTGCTCTTTTTTTCCCTCTGCACCTCCCACAACTGCAGGCTGAAGGCTTTCAGTCAACGTGGAATTAACAGGCACTTTCCAGCCACTTCTCCCGCCTGCCAAACACTGTGGTAAGCAGTGTTCAGCCCTTTTCTGATTTGAAGGAAATCGCCTGGCAAGGCAAAGGGGCTACGAGACGTTTCATCTTTTTCAACTTTTCATTGCTTTTATGAATTTTGTTTTTATATCAAAAACTTTCTATTTTATGGTTTCAAAGTTTTGGGCTTCAATTTTAATTTGTAGAGATTTTTATCCTTCCTTAGGCCAGAATCTTTTAAAAGCAGATGGACTCCTTTTGAAGAATCAGGGTAGTGTTGATCTTGGGGTCACTGATAAGAGGTGCAGGGACTTCTGCCGAGCTTATTACTTTGTATTTCTTTTTTATCTGGGTGAAAATTGCATCTCATAAAATTTACCACCTTAGCCATTTCTAAGCGAGCAGTTCAATAGTGTAAGTAGATTCACATTATTGTGAAACTGTTCTCCAGGACTTTTTCATCTTGCAAAACTGAAACTCTGAACCCATTAAACAACTCCCCAGCCCCCATCCTCCCAACCTCCCTAACAGCTTCTGTACTTCCTATTTCTGTGACCTGCCTATCCTATGAGTGGAATGATAGAGCATTTAGTCTTTTCTGATTGGCTTATTTCATGTAGCATAGTGTCCTCAAGATTCATTCATACCGTACCATGTGATAGGATTTCCTTCCTAATGCTCTTTTTCTTGATCTGGGTGCTAGAATCTGGCTGTGTTTGCTTTGCAAAAATTCATTCAGTCGTGCACTTATTCTTTGGACATATGTCTATGCATATGCTATGCTTTAAAAAATAGGAATTACTTTGAACAAGTTGATAGAGACAGAAATTTAAATCACCACTACTATTTGACAAAGATATTAGTAACTCGTGTAAATGTTTCTCTAGGGTGTGTTATTTTTTAATTAAAAAATTTGGGCAGCATACCCAGCAGTGCTCAGGGGTTACTCCTGGCTCTGTACTCTTGGTGGTGCTCAGGGGACCCTATGGGATGCCAGGGATCTAACCCAGGTTGGCTGCATGCATCCTACCTGCTTTACTATTGCTCTGAGCCCCATAGCGGATTTTAAAGGTCACTGTCACTGTCACTGTCATCCCGTTGCTCATTGATTTGTTCAAGCGGGCACCAGTAATGTCTCACATTGTGAGACTTATTTTTACTGGACCAGTTAGTAAAGTCAATGCATGACCCCAGGGACAGCAGGAGAGGGGACTTTGAAGGCCCACTTCAAGTCGCACCTTTTGGGCAGTTCTGTGTCCCTTTTTATGGAGGCTTGCAGCTGCCCATCACAATCCCAAGTCATTAAAATTGATACCAACACCACCATAACCCCCCACCATGAAAGATGAAGGTGGAGGAAAAGCCTGTTTTTAAAGACGATAATGAAATTGAGAAGAAAACCCATTCAAATAAAACTTCAAAAGAAATAACAAATGAACTTGGAGGAAAAGAATCACGTAGTGTTGACAGATTTAGCCACACACAGGAAAAAAAAAACACAGGATGCACAGGGAAATTATTTGCATTTCAGACGATGAAAAAGTGTTTCAAGTGTAACTGTGTTCTAAATAATGCATAGGACATACTTTTAGCAAAATCATTCTTCATCTGAAACTCAAATTTCTTTTATTTGAGGGAAGTTCTTTGTTTTACCTGAACACCCGAGATGCCAGGGCAGGAGGAGGGAGAGACGCTTCCAGGGAACATGAAAATAAGGGAACATGAAAATCAGAGAACCATCCATCCCAAAGCTAGATTCTCTGACAAGTGTTTAGTGTTGGGTAACAGTCCTTTCACTAATCAAGGGAAAGAACTGTCCATCAGAGATCCTTTGCTTGTACAGGATCACGCTGAGGGAAAGAAAGCCAAAGGACTCTGGAAAGGCCCAGTGCCTTGTCTTGTCAGTTTCCATCTGAAGAAATACTGGATGTGTATAAATAGGAGCTGCCACTAAAAGAACCGTTTTGGTACCAGTAGGGAATAACAAATTGCTAAACAGCCCTTCCAGTCATCAAAGCAGAAGAGGCCAAGTTTTATCCCAGGTGAATGAATGATGGTGTTTCTCTGGCTAAATTGGCCTTGCCACACCATGTCTCATTCCCTTTGGAGCACAGTAGTCAAATCCTTATAATTCTCAGTGGATAGAGAAGATATTCAAACTGGGCCAATGAAAGGTCTCAGGCTCTTGGTTAAATCACTTTTAAGTTGCCAGGCTATAATGAGAAGTAAATAACAAACCATAAAACTCCCAAAGGCAGTTTTGCGGGGCCCATTGTCATTTGTTTGAAAGTCAGAAATAAAGTTGCTTATAGTTAAGGCAAATGTTTTTCAGCAGTTATCCCCCAGAAATAGGTCCACTATAGGAGCTATGCTCTTTTTTTTCCCCCACGCATAATTACTTCTTTTTTCTTTCTTGGAGTGTTTGAAATAAACTTTGACCTAGTTAGGGAAACCCTAAGAGAGTGAAGGCCGAATTTATTATATGGATGCTCTATCTATGACTTATCTGTTGGATGTATAGAATATTGGTTAATACTTTTTTATGGCCTTATGAAACTGTCAGCCACCCTGATCTGTGTGTATGTCCTTGGACAATTCCCTCAGGTGTTTATACCTCAGCTTCCTCATCTATAAAATGTGGGGGTTGGCCCTGGCTGATCTCTTCCCTTCAGGCCCTAAAACATAATACCTAAATGATATCAAAGGTGCGTCCAGCTCTCAGGTATTAGTTAGAACAGCTCATTATCAAGGACAGCTGCTCTTGGTAGTGATGTTTTTCATTTGGCTAGAATACAGATAAAGTGATTTCAATCCATTCTTGTCCCCTTGAAAGTTCTTCATGGGTTATTTCTACTATTCTTGGGTGTTAGTCTCCATGGCTTGGAGGCTGGTCTCTCATTCTGGGCAACTCAGAGAAGGGAACACCAAGTAAAATGTGGTTGGAGGTCATGTGGGGGAAAGATGATGCGGGCCGAATATAGACTAGAGACTGAACACAATGGCCACTCAACACCTTTATTGCAAACCACAACACCTAATCAGAGAGAGAACACAAAAGGGAATATCCTGCCATAGTGGCAGTGTGGGGTGGGGGGAGACGGGACTGGGGGGGGAGGGATATTGGGTTTACTGGTGGTGGAGAATGGGCACTGGTGAAGGGATGGGTTATCAAACTTTGTAAGGGAGAAACATGAGCACAAAAATGTATAAATCTGTAACTGTACCCTCACGTTGACTCACTAATTAAAAATAAACTATTAATTTAAAAAATAAAATAAATACAATTAAAAAAAAAGAAAGAAAGTTCTTCATGGGTTAAATCATCAAGAATTGGGGGAAGTCAGCCTGTCCATCAAGGAATGATCTCTAGCTGAGGTCAGGACGGCAGATATGAGAAGTGGTTCCTGCAAGGGGAGTAGATATCAGGAGGGCAAAACACACGTGTCTTTGTCTCCATCAAAATTCAGATCGTGCCTTGTGGGAACAAGAGAATCATTCCAAGTTAGTACATTCGGTGCTTTCAGAAGCAGCATCTTCTGTTTGATTTCCGTAACTATCATAAAAAGCCTGGGATGGCAGCTATAGTGCAAGATGAGTCCCGCCCAACTTGGAGGGGAGGGGTCTGTAACCAGCATCACGAGGGTCTCCCTCTGTTTTCAGAGTATTCAAGCCAACTAAATGAGTTGTTTAGGATACAGGTTATTGAGCCAGAGAGATAGTAAAGCCGGTAAAATGCTCTCTGTGGCTAATCCAGGTTCCATCTTCAGCACTGCATATAGTCCCCCTGCCCCACCAGGAGAAATTCCTGGACACAGAGCCAGGAGTCTAGCCCTGGCCACTGCCAGGCATGGCCCCTAAACAAGACCAAAAAATGTGCGAATTATTCATATCATGAAACGTGTTTGCCTCTGCACTTATTGCTGAATGTTTCACAAGTGGTATGTGTATCTACATATGTTGACACTCCCTTCAGTCAATTTATTGATAAAATGACAACTTGAAGGAAGACTTGGAGTTTGGGGGGATGGTTGGGGGGAGGTGGATGAAGTTGCTCCAGCTGCCTTCCTGGGCCTCTCCCGCTATCCCTCACCAAGAGAACAGGAGTGTGGGAAGCGATTCCAGCACACTCAGATGCTAGAGACCACTTGAAACAAATTTACACAGGAATCTAGGAAAAAAATTATTATATTATCATAGTGGTGATGTGTATGGAGCATTATTTACTGTCGTATTTTGTAGCCAAGTTCCGAAATCGTTCCATGAAACTGCAAGGCACAGGAAGTGAGGGAGGCTGAATAATGTCCAGCACCACACCCACTCCCCAGATTCCTACCTGCATGTCCCTATGGACATGGACCCTATGCATGTTACTTCACATGACAAAAGTGAATTTGTGGATATGATCAAGTTAAGGACCATGAGTGAGATAGGAAGATGCTCCTGGATTATCCAGATGGACCCAGGTATAATCATAAAGGCCTGGTAATAGGGAGGCAGGAGATTCAGAGTCAGAGAATGAAATCCGAGGATAGGATCTAAGTCAGAATGATGTGAAGCCATTTTAAAATTTTTATTATTTTTTTATTGAGTAAATCACCGTGAGGGTACAGTTACAGATTTACATATTTTCGTGCATGTGTTTCAGTCATACGATGCTTAAGTACCCATCCCTCCACCAGTGCTCATTCTCCACCACCGGTGATCTCAGTATCCCTCCTACCCCCTTTCCATCCACCCCCCCCCGCCTCACCCCGCCTCTGTGTCAGGGCATTCCCTTTTGTTCTCTCTCTCTTTTTAGGTGTTGTGGTTGCAATAGAGGTATTGGGTGGCCATTGCGTTCAATCTATAAGAAATTCAGGACGTTTTATAGAATTCAGTAAAGGAAGGAAAATGAATTCTTCAGAGCTTCCAGAAGGATTGTAGGCCTGCTGATTCCTTGATTGGAGGAGGACTTTTGAGATTCAGAACTGAAAGAGAATAAATTATTTTAAGCCCCTAGACTTTGGGGAAAATTTTTCCAGCAGCAGTAGAAAATAATATAGGAGGGTGTAAAACCATATAATTAATTCAACAAATGCAGCTTTTTTTTGCCAATACCCATCCATGCTCAGGGCTTACTCAGGCTCTGCACACAGGGATCATTCTGGTGTTTCTCAGGGTACCATATGGGATGCTGAGGATCAAACCTGTGTCGGCCACATGAAAGGCAAGTGCTCTACAAACTGTGTTATTGCTCCAACCTCATCAATGTATGTTTCAGTGAGAATTCTGGGATGGTGACTGGGAGGGAATGTTTCTTCAGTCACTGTATGATATTTTTGTTGCAGGGCTGTGATCAGGCAGAAACTGCAGCCTCAGTGGTAGAGAGACGTGGACTCTGCCAATATGGAACTTCAGCACAAGAGGAAGACTGGCGTTGAACCAAAACTTGCACTTAATTATATCCAAGAGTGCAGTATGCTATGAAGGAACATTGCATGATGTGATGAGAGTGAGTCAAAGGATACTTCATTCATCTGGTCAGGGACAGTTTCCTGAAGGCATGATGCTTAAGATAGGCTCTAAGAAGGAGCGGACATTAGTCGCCTCAGATTAGGAGGCAAAACAAACCTTTCAACTGGAAGGAAGAACATTTCCAAAGGTGGGCATGAAAAACCTTGCACTGTACTTTAGAGTTTGAAACAAGTTCAGTATTGGCAGACCAGGCAGATAAGAGGGGATGAAGGGATGAACAGGACTTAGGCTTGACAAGGTTGTCTCTAGGAGGCCACAGAAGAAGAGTGTCATGGCCATATTTGGATTTTAACATATCCCTTAGAGCAGTGTTTCTCCACTTTTTTCCAGCTCAGGTCCCCTTCTTATCTTGTTTATTGCCTATGGCCTGCCTGTCCTACAAGCTGGCCCCCAAGTCTTATGCCTTGCCCCATTTATGCAATTTCACCAGTGGCTCTCTTGAAATATCTTGGGTGGTGGGCCAAAGTGGAACCATGTGACCCCTGGTTGAGAAACGCTGACTTGAGTATCATGGATGAAAGACTGAATTGGTGGACAGGAGATGCTAAGAGACCAGTTATAAGGATACTGTTATAAATGGTAACCTTGGCTAGTTGTGACAGAGAGAAGCAGAAGGGTTGTATATACACACAGACACGTATATGATGGAAAACCATAGGACTTGGTGTGGGCAAGATATAACAGAGAGGGAAGTGTCAAGCATGATGCCTAATATTTTAATTGGAGCAGCCTGGTGAGCTGAATGACCTTTCTGTTTAAAGGAATAAAATAATGTTGATGAGAAGATAAATGTGTCACTTCAGACATGTATAGCTTGAAGGAGTCACAGACATTCAGGTAGAAATGGCAAGTAGACATTTGGCTACTCAGTAGCAGGTGACTTACATTTTGAAGGAAGAATTTAAATATTGTGTAAAGCAAGGGGATAGTGGAGATTACTTACGAGGGAGAAGCCAGAGGAGTCCCCTGGAAAGTGCCCTGAGATGAAACAAGACCGCAAGTAGCAGAAAAGCAACTCAGGGTGGCTAGAGATTAGGAAGAAAGATGAAGCAGTGGAACCACTGGATTCAAAGTAAGAGAGAATCTCTCAACAAAGAACATGGGATGAAGAAAAGTGAGAAAAGATTATTGGGAACCATAGCATGAATTGGTGTGGTGGGAGGATGCGGGCCAAACCTAAGAGCTGTCATGACCTCTGAGTGTTTCTGGCAGGACTTGAGAACAGGATCTTCAGGAAAAGTTTCACAGTGGTGAGAAGGCCAATAGGAAGCTGCTGCTAGGGAGGGAGTGACATCTGAGCATCCCCAACTACTTACCAGAAAGACCAAGGTAGATCGTGGATAGGACTGCAGGCCATTTGGGCTTCTGCCCCTCTCCTGTGCATTGTCACCTTTGGCCAGAACCGCTCCATCAGTTGCTCTGTCTCTGGGCTCTCTAAACCTCATTTGCTGCTTTCTGTAACTTAAGTCTTGCTTATTCTTTGAAGAGATGGACAAAAGGCAACATAAGTGACAGTGGTGGAAGATCTTGGGCACATTGGTGGTAGGGGTGTACAGTAGCTTTGTACATCAACACCATAAATGGTAGTACTATTGGAACCATATTATGCAAATCATAATAAAATAGATAAATACATTAAAAATAATCTTGGTTATTATCAGACTTAGACCATGAACTCACCGTCCCCTTTCTTCCTTTCATCCTCCAAGTGTTGTGAGAGAGCTTTTATGTCTCTAGCGTTTTCAGAGCTGATCACCATTTCATTGCAGGTGCTTCTCACCAGTGCATGTGCTGTGGGTGTGCGTCAGGAGCATGGCCAGTACTGCAAGCTTGCAAAAGCCAATAGGATGGTAAACAGGTGGATTCGTTGAGAAGTATGAACAGTGGATGTCAGTATGACTCCTTTCTTGTGAGAAGCTAGGACAGCTATTGGAAAAGTCAAAAGAGTACTCCAGGCTCAAGATTTAAATAGGGAAGGCAAAAGTATTCTTTTTCTTTTTAATTGCCTACTAGAATTCAGCGCATGTCTGAGTCAGATGTAGTTCTCTGAATGTGACTATGGGGTGTGTATACAGAAGCCAATCTTCTCCACCCTATGAGGCAACATAGCATAAGAATGGGGAACATGCGTTCCTTGGGCTATGCTGCCAAAGAAAATGGACACAAGACCATGATGACTTCTCACTGAAAAAGTGACAACCAGGAATCTGAGGGGAAAAAATGGAAGTGAAAGGATGAAGCCATTCTGGAATACTATGCCCTGTTGGGAGTGATGAAGTAATGAAATTTGCTTATAAATGGATAGACATGGAGGGTATCATGCTAAGTGAAATGAGTCAGAAAGAGAGGGACAGACATAGAAAGACTGTACCCATTTGTGGAATATAAAATAACATCACATGAGGCTGACACCCAAGGACATTAGATACAAGGGCCAGGGGGATTGCCCCATAGCTGGAAGACTGCTTCATGAGAGGAGGGGAGAAGGCAGATGGAATAGAGAAGGGATCACTAAGAAAATGATGGCTGGAGGAACCCGTTGGGATGGAAGATGTATGCTGAAAGTAGATAATGGACCAAACATGATGACCTCTCAGTGTCTGTGTTGCAAGCCATAATGCCCAAAAGTAGAGAGAGAGAGTATGGGGAATATTGTCTGCCATAGAGGCAGGGAGGGGGTGGGAAGGGGGGATATGCCCGGGATATTGGTGGTGGGAAATGTGCACTGGTGGAGGCATGGGTGCTTGGTCATCATGAGATTGTAACTCAAACATGAAAGCTTGTAACTATCTCACAGTGATTCAATAAAATTTAAAAACATTTTAAAAAGGGGCTGGAGTGATAGTACAGTGGGTAGGGCGTTTGCCTTGCACACAGCTGACCCAGGTTCGATTCCCAGCATCCCATATGGTTCTCTGAGCACCGCCAGGGGTGATTCCTGAGTGCAGAGCCAGCAGTAACCTCTATGCATTGCTGGGTGTGACACAAAAAGAAAAAAAATTAAAAAAATATTTACTGTGGGAAAGAAAATGAATGAAGCCATTCTGAGGAAAAGGAATAAAAGAGGAAAGGATTATACAGCAAGAAACAGAATACAGCTCTGACTCATGCAATAAGCTTGAGTGGTGAAAAAAGATTTTGAATAGCTAGAAAATAAAATCAGACTCTCAAACTCAATTTTGAACACAAACATTGTCTTTTATTTGTAAATTTGGAGGTAGTCATTTTCCCTCTCTTCAATATTCCCTTTGTCTTCCAGATTTAGATATTATTCCCTCAGGTAAAATAAAATTATTTCCTCTGAGAAAGTGCTGCCCTAAGATTTCCTTGGGAATCTATTGAATAAGTTAGTGCTTATAGAATGATAGCAGTGGGAACTGCATTGGCCTCAATGAATAATTGAGTATTGTAGTCAGAGTTCTTCTCATAGGCTCATGATCTCCTTTGGAGAGATCAGCTGAAGTCCATTCCTCTCACTTTACATATGAGGAATTTGGCATGGAAAGATGAAGCAATTTTCCCAAACCCACAAAGCCAGTAGTGGCAAATCTAGGCTGAGCTTGTCCTCGTTGTTTAAAGTTCCCTGAGGCCTGGAGATAGTGGTCTATAGTTTTCACAATAGCCCTTTAAAGGAGACTTTAGCTTCAGCGTGGTGAGATAATTCTCCAAAATCCACACCATGGGAAGTAGCAGATTCCTTGTCGCCTGATCATTTAGGAATTACCCATACCTTGGGTGGATCCTGGAATTCAGTGGGGATAAACATGCCCTACTTGCTTGGTATTGTCAGGAATGACCCAAGTCCTATATAACCAAAATGGCCCACTCAACTCCTTGTCAATAATGTCTAAAGGTTGCACTTGGAGTCACTGCTGGGAAAGAACTGTCATCAGGAACTAGGACATGGAAGAATTGTTGGGAAGCGGGAAGGGAAACTAGGAGAAGTGAGGAGAACTTTTAGTTTCTGGTTTGTTGGTTTTGTTTCTCTGTTTGGTTTTGGGGGCCATAACTGGCAGTGCCCAGGGATCACTCCTGGTAGGGCTCAGTCGGGGATCAAATCTGGGTCAGCCATATGCAGGGCAAGTGCCTTACCTGCTGTACTATCACACTGACCCCAGAAGAATAACTTTTAGGCATAGTAAGATGATTCTTGTCAAGTAGAGGCAGCATAATGGGCATGAAGAACAGATATCGCTCCACTCTAAATGGTATCTAAAAAGAGGCTTGATTTTTGAGCCCTTAATCCAACTGAAGGGTTCATGGAATTTGATGGTATAACTATTTGGTTGGTATGCTATGACTGAAGTATTTGCAAAGAGGATCTCTAGTTGCATAGGACCTAGTTAATAATAATCCAAATACTACTAATAATAACAAAAAACAGGACCCCACCTGGATTTCTTTTTTAAAGAAGGAATAAGTATATATATGAATAGCAGTGAACCCAACTGCTGAACCAAGAACTAGTGACTCAATAAAGCTGTCTGACAATTTCAAATTAATTATAAAGAAGACAAGAATGAATGAAATTTATTATTCATCCATGGAGTTTAATTGGTTTTTGCATTTTTTTAGGTTTGGAGTCACATCCAGCTTTGTACTCAGGAATTATTCCTGGCAGGCTCAGAAGACCATATGGGGTGCCAGGGATTGAACCCGGTTCGGCCGTGTGCAAGGCAAGAGCAAGGCAAGCCCACTGTATTATAGCTCTGGCCCCTGATTTTCACATTCTTATAGAGTTGAATGTTCTCTCACTTTTGATCTACTCATTTTATTTTGAATTCAATATGCCTCCCTGCCTCCACATAGTATTCATAGCCGTATCATTTTATATTTTCTAAAAACTAAAAAGTAAAAGGAGAGAGATGCAAATTTATATTCCCTTATTAGAAAACAACAAGCAAACCCAAAAGAAAACAACAACCAGTCAGGGTAAAAGAGAAAGTATGAAAGAAAACAGGAATGTAAAAACTTCAAACAACCTAAATACCCTTATGGCAACACAAGTAGTGTACAATGAATCCTTGTAATACAATACTCAGTGCAAAAAAACGAGTTTCAGAAAGTTCTCCAGTGCAGGACTCTTTCAAGAAGTTTCAGAAAACTGAAATTAAATAGGAATATATTTGTGATTATTTGTTTAAAAGTGAAACCAGGGCCCAAAGATATTTTTTAAATGAAACTAGAGTGCAGCAGGTAAGGCACTCACCTTGCACATGATCAGTCTGGGTTTGATCCCTGGCACTGAGTATGGTCCCTTGAGCACTGCCAGGAGTGACTGGGCAGGAGTAAGTTCCTGAACAACTTTGGTGTGGCCCAAATAAAGAGGAAACCAGAAAATATAATAAAGTTCTAGTAGTTACATACATAGCAAGCCATGGATGCTGGAAAAGCATCTTGCTCTCTCTCCCAACAAATGAAACTCAACCACTGACCTGTGGAAATGGGTGGAAAAATATCCCAGCTTGCTTGCCTCTCAGCTGTGTATCTGCCCTTTTGAAGACTGCCCCAGCAGGCTGGACTCCAGTTTACCTCTGCTAACTTGGAGGCTTACAAATCTGTTGGCCGTCTCCTCTGCTCATATGGTGAAGATTTTTGGCATCATCTCTCCAGTAAGTGACTTGCATATGAACTGATTTGGAGCCAAAAATACGGAGTAATTTCCTGAGAGTCCCAGGTGACTTTTGCAGCTTGAACACAGAATCAAACTACTAATGGCAGAGCCAGGTTTACACTGAAACTAAGAGCTCAGCTAGGTTTCTTCACTAATAGTCCTGTTTTTATGTCATCTGGAAATGATCTAGGGAGACTCCGACCTGATGGATGAGGTGAAAGTGTCCCACCCTTTTTCCACTCCTCTTTTATTTTTTTGCTTTTTGAGTCACACCCAGCGATGCTCAGGGGTTACTCCTGGCTTTGAACTCAGAAATTACTCCTGGCAGTGCTCAGGGGACCATATGGGATGCTGGGAATCGAACCCGGGTCGGCCGCATGCAAGGCAAACGCCCTACCCGCTGTGCTATCGCTCCAGCCCCATTACCATTCCTCTTTTGGTGCCTCTATACCCCCTGCCTCACTCCAATCCCACAGGTCATGTGGATCTGCTCTCCTCTGGATGTCTGCTCCTCTAAGTTCTCTTAGGCATCCAGCCGCCTGGATCTCTTTTGTATAGAACTATTGCTGAACTGGAACCCCTTGAAGCACACTGTTCCAAGAAAGAAATCTTCTCATCACAAGCATTTTTGAATAAAGTTACTGCTCAGAAATTGGTGTGGATGAGGAGGAAATGGACCATTAAGCCCCAGCCCTTCTTTAAGACCTCTAACCCCATTTTTCTTTCACTTTCTGTCTCCCAAGATTGGGGATGTGGAGTTAAAGAGAGGGTGTCTATATTCTTGTCATGACAGGTGCAATCCCAAACTTGTATTCAAAGCTCCGAAGGTACTCTGCAGGACAAAGGAAACTATGGAGTTAATTAGCATTTTTCTTTCCGCTATATCTAAAACTAAAGACAAATACAGCAATCTTTCTTTTATAAGCTGGGGAAGTCTGTGTCTTCAAAAGTACCCACTCAGAAAAACTTTTGCTTAGATGAAAAGGAAGGCAATACTGTATCATTCATCACCAGTAATGGATTTTTTCAACTTGGCATCAAGACGAGGGAAATGTAATTTAATTTATTTTAATGAGGCTTGTCCAGATGAAGCAACTGCAATCTTAAAGAACACGAATCCTCCCATTTTCTTGGCATCACTTCCTCTGCTTGTATAGGTCTTCAAGTCAAGGCAGAGAGCAAAGACCTGGCAACTAACCCTCTGAAAAGTTTCCCAGTGTTGAATTGACTGGTTCCACCAGACATGGTGGCTGGTCTTGAGCAACTTACTAAACTTCTTTGAACCTCAGCTTTCTCCTCTATACATGGGTATATTCATGTGGACCTTTCAGGATTAATATGAGGAAGAAAATAGGACACTGTGCCTAACAACTCTGGCACAAAGCCCAATAACAGCAAATGGAACTTAACTTTTCCATATAAACAAGAATATAGAGGACACCCTGCAATATATTGAGCAATGCACTGTCCAATGAGAACACAGTGTGAATTACAAATTTGAGAGATATAATTTTGCATTTTCTAGAAGCCACACTATTTAAAAAAGAATATCAAAGAACCACGTGAAAGTGATTTTAAATCTTTGATATTTTTCCCACTCCATTTAAACACTGTGGTTTACAAATTTGTTTGTGATACATTTGTTACAAGCATTTAACACCTATCCCCTTACCACTGTCACCTTCCCACCACCATTGTCTCCATTTTCCCAACCACCCCTTAAACCTGCCCCTATAGTTAAATCTTTAGTTTAACCAATGTATCTAACATTTTATCATTTAACATGTAATCAGTGTAACAAGTATTCATTAGATACCTTCTATTTTTTTCTCATCCTAAGTCTTCAAAATCCAGTGTGCATCTTATACTTATAACATGCCACAGTTCTGGGCTAAATAACCCCATGTGACTGGGGAATCTGTTTTGAGAAGTGCAGTCTTAGTGCTTCTCCTTAGATTCAATCTCTTTAGATTTTGAAACCTAGATACTTTGATTCTATTACACATTTTAGATTGTGGGAGATGCTTGACTCCAGTCCTGGTGCTTTATTTTGTTTTAAGGACTACAACTGGCAGTACACAGGACTTCTCTTGGATCTGTGCTCAGGGATTACTCCTAGTGGGGTTCAAGGGACCATATATGGTGTTGGGGATCAAACTCAGATCAGCTGCATTCAAGGCAAGCACCTCAGCCTCTGTACTATCTCTGGCCATTCATCCTGGTCCTTTAATATTACCCATATATAGTGGACTCAGGCATCACATGGTACAAGCAACATATTATCCTAGAGAAGTGAGGAATAACTGTTCTTTACCTCCAAGCTTTCTCATCTCCAGAAAATTAGTATGAGTAGAGAGAATGGGAAGGTAAAAAGAGCTGGGGCTAACAATAACGTTGCAGCAACCTGGGAAAGAAGCCCTCCTACTAGCTTCTCTACTAGAAGCCCTTCAAAACTTGCCCCCCTCACTCCACCTGCCACAGAAATCTTAGCATCTGGGTAACTGACTAAAGTTCAATGTCAAGTTCAATGCTGTTGTCATGATGGTCAGCGATGTAGGTAGGTTCCACCTTGGCAAACAGTATGGTTGGATGACCTGTACTAGACTTGCTGTAATAGGAAATGCCAAGTTTTTCAGATAATAGGTAGCTCCCTAGATGATAGATTCCACTGCAGATAATGTGGTTCATGCTTAGTTAGTTATAGGTACTAAATAAATATTAATAGAAATTGATAAGATCGTGTTTTAGATAAAAATAGAAGAACAGTTGATTTTGACAAGTCTTTGTATAATTAACCTTCATCTTTTGGGGTGGAGGAGAGCTAAGAACAGTCACATTCTCTTTTGGAAGGAAGGCAGTGTTCAGGGCTTACTCCTGGCTCTGTGCTCAGGGATAACTCTTGGAGAAGCTTTGGGACCATATCGGGGGCTGGGGATTGAACCCAGGTCAGCTACATGTAAGGCAAGCACCTCACCCACCATGCCCACTTTACTATCTCTCTAGCCCCTCACATTAGTTTTTAGAGCAGGTTCCCACCTGCAAGTGCTAAGGATTTCCTGAACGTCAATTAAATCATGGTATCACATAGAAGAGTCTTTAGTAGCTCTTATATTGTTGGTAGTTAGTTGTTTCCTTCTAGGCCTTTTCTTGAAGTCTTGTAGTCTCTTCATAGATGAGCTCAAGTTTAATACATAATATTGTATCTTGCTTTTCAAAATTAATTTAATGTTAGCATTTCCATATTTATATATAGACTTTATAAAACAATAACAAAAATGTGTGTGTGGCCCCAGGAATCAAACCCAGGGCTTCACACATGCAGGCTAATTGCTTTACCACTAGCTATATCCCAGGCCCTACAATAAAATTTTAGTGAGAGTATAATCACTCATTGAGTGCATGCACCCTGGTTTATTAATCACTCACTATTATTTACCTTCTTCTGAATGTTATAGTAATTAATTTTGTTCCATAACATGGGTAAATAAAATATTGCCTTTCTTAATTTTTAAGGCAAGTTAAATGTGGATTTGAATTTCCTGCATGCAGAGCAGTCAAAAATCCCACATCAACCATCACTAGGGGACATGTCCCCTTGGGTGCGCTCAGGTTGCCCGGAGAAACCTTGATATAAAAATTAGGATACATTTGACTCTGAACCAGACAAAACTATACACAGGAAATACACTGGCCTCCTCTGTAAGTGGTTGTTCAGAAGATACTTCAGAGTTGGGTCTGATTTAGTCACCGGATGATGCTCTCAAGAGCCCAGTTTCTTCCCATTTATTCTATGCTTTCTGCAAAGTCAGCTTCACCATGGTTACAGGAAAATTGGCAACTGATAATACTTGCCTCCTCAAGTGCACTCAGAGATGGGGAGGAGTTTAAGAGATGGAGTATTCCATAAGCTGCCTTGAGTTAGCAAGCAAATTTCTTTTACAGAAGCCCAGAAATGTTTCCTTCTTTCCCACTGGTCTGAACTGGGTCAGGGTCATGGGCCTAACATTGATCGAAGGGTCTTGCCCAGTGGTCAGAATTAAGTTTATTAGTTTTCAGATTGAGCCAGATATTTTGTTACCATCACCAAAAGAGCTACCTCCTCCCAGAGCACTGCACAGAGAATCGAAAAGCATGGAGAAGATGTGGTTACCAAGAGAAGAGGGAAGGAAGAGATCACCAAAAGGTCTCTTTTACCTTCTAATTTCTGTTTTCAGTACTAGGAAACAAACCTATAATATCCTGCTACAGAAAACCAGCAACTTAACTCCCCAAGGCACAGCAGCCTAAAGACTGTTGGTTTTGGGTGGGAAAATCAGCCCTGCAAGAATAACAAAACAAAACAGGGCTGGAATCATAGTACAGAGGGTGGGGTGTTTACTATGTATACATCTGACTCAGGTACAGGCCCATACCCAGAACCTTTTTTAAAAAAATTAATTTATTTTTAATTAGTGAATCACCATGAGGGTACAGTTACAGATTTATACATTTTCATGCTCATGTTTCCCTCATACAATGTTCAAGAGCCCATCCCTTCACCAGTGCCCATTCTCCACCACCAATAAACCCAGCATCCCTCCCACCCCCCAATACCATCTCCCCCCACCCTACCCTGCCTCTATGGCAGGGCATTCCCTTTTGTTCTTTCTCTCCAATTGGGTGTTGTGGTTTGCAATAGGGGTGTTGAGTGGCCATTGTGTTCAGTCTGTAGTCTACTTTCAGCATACATCACCCTTCCCCTGCGTGGCCTCCAACCACATTTTACTTGGTGTTCCTTTCTCTATCTGAGCTGCCTTTTCCCTAGAATGTGAGGCCAGCTTCCAAGCCATGGAGTCAACCTCCTGGTACTTATTTCTACTATTCTTGGGTGTTA
Organism: Sorex araneus; assembly: GCF_027595985.1. NCBI lineage: Eukaryota > Metazoa > Chordata > Mammalia > Eulipotyphla > Soricidae > Sorex > Sorex araneus. The sequence goes on from NC_073313.1 coordinate 24,559,333, forward strand.
GTCTCCTACTCTGTTATTTTATATTCCACAGATGAGTGCAATATTTCTATGTCTGTCTCTCTCTTTCTGACTCATTTCACTTAGCATGATACTTTCCATGTTGATCCACTTACATGCAAAGTTCATGACTTCATTTTTCCTAACAGATGCATAGTATTCCATTGTATATATGTACCAAAGTTTCTTCAACCAGTCATCTGTTCTAGGGCACTCGGTTTTTTTCCAGATTCTGGCTATTGTAAACAGTGCTGCGATGAACATATAAGTGCAGATGTCATTTCGACTATACTTTTTTGATTCTCTGGGATATATTCCCAGAAGTGGTATTGCTGGGTCAAGTGGGAGCTCAATTTCTAATTTTTTGAAAATCGTCCATATTGTTTTCCAAAAGGGCTGAACTACTCGGCATTCCCACCAGCAGTGTAGAAGGGTCCCTTTCTCCCCACATCCTCTCCAACAGCGGTTGCTTTTGTTCTTTTGGATGTGTGCCAGTCTCTGTGGTGTGAGGTGGTATCTCATGGTTGTTTTGATCTGCATCTCCCTGATGATTAGTGAGGTAGAGCACTTTTTCATGTGCCTTTTGGCCATTCATATATCTTCCTTGGTAAAGTTTCTGTTCATTTCTTCACCCCATTTTCTGATGGGACCATACCCAGAACCTTATATGGTCCCCTGAGCTCCGGTATGAGTGATTCTTGAGTGTAGAGTCAGGAGTAACCCCTGTGTGCCTCCCCCCCAAACACATTACATTTAATTTCTCCATAAATTATCTTATACTTAAAGTTTTTTCTGACCTTTTTGGGGAAAGAAGAAGGCTACTGAGACTGGAAACTCCTTATTGTAACAATATTACTTTACAGTGATTAAAAAAAAACATTTTGTGAACTCATTAAAAAGACTGAATATTCATTAATTAAAAATGAAAGAATTTGGGCTAGAGAGATAAGGCAGAGGTTAAGGTGCTGTCTTGAAGGTGGCTTTGTTTCAGATCTGGGTACTGCACATGGAGAGAGCCAGAAGTGGACCCTGAGCACTGCCATATGTGACCAAAAAATTAATTAAACCCCAAAAGAACTAGAACTCGGTAATCATAAGGTAACATAGAGGGATGTCAGAATATAAAGCAGTAACTTGCAACTTAAAAGAAACCAAGGAAAAACAAAATCTTAATTTATGAGAATAAAATGGTGATTACAGAGAGCAAAGAAGCTGGAGTAAACAGGGTGGGGCGGGGAGTAAGTTGTGTGGTTATGGTAGATTGGAGACTGGCTTTTCAGTTTGGTTCATGTTGTACTTCTGTATGTCGAGCTATAATGTCAAGCTGTACTCCTGAAATGATTCAAGGTTATAAATGGATGTTCTTTCAGTTTGAAAACAGAAATTCAAGGACTGAGATAATTGGATTTCAAGAGGATTTGAACCAAAGTAGTTTGTCTAAAAAATAATAAAAATAAGCATTTGATATTTGGAAAATAGAGCTACTGTTTGAAATAATATACAGTTTATTAAAGATACGAACCTAGTAAAAATTTTAGCTTCCCCTCTTCATTTTCCTTCAGAGGCTCACTTCCCACCTTTAAAATGATAAGGCCAGGGATTGAGGTTGGGGAGGGTGATTCCTCCCATCTTCTTTTCCCCAAGAATTGCTTTAGCTATTCGTGGGGGCTTATTGTTCCAGATGAATTTCAGGAGTGTTTGCTCCATTTCTTTGAAGAATGTCATGGGTATCCTAATAGGGATCGCATTGAATGTGTACAGTGCTTTGGGGGGTATTGCCATTTTGATGATGTTAATTCTCCCAATCCATGAGCAGGGGATATCTTTCCATTTCCTCATGTCCTCTTTTATTTCTTGAAGTAGCGTTTTGTAGTTTTCTTTATACAAGTCCTTTACCTCCTTAGTTAAGCTGATTCTGAGGTACTTGGTTTTCTGAGGGAAGATTGTGAACGGGATTGCTTTTTTCATGTCACTTTCTTCTCTTTCGTTATTTGCATATAGGAAAGCCATGGATTTTTGGGTATTGATTTTACAGCCTACAAACTTTACTATACAAGTCTATTGTTTCTAGGAGTTTCTTGGTAGAGAGGTTTTAGGGTTCTCTAAGTATATAGTATCATGTCATCTGCGAATAGTGAGAGCTTGATTTCTTCTTTTCCTACGTGAATGCACTTAATATCATTTTCTTGCCTAACCGCTATTGTAAGTACTTCCAGTACTATATTGAACAGAAGTGGAGAGAGTGGGCATCCTTGTCTCGTCCCTGATCTTAGAGGGAAGGCTCTTAGTTTTTCCCCCTTGAGGATGATTCTTGCCATAGGCTTGTGGTAGATAACTTTGACTATATTGAGGAAAGTCCCTCCTATACACATTTTGGCAAGAGTTTTAATCATAAATGAGTGCTAGATCTTGTCAAATCACAAAAGTTCATAAGTTTGTAACTGTACCTCATGGTGTTTCACTAACAAAAAAAATAAAATGATAAGGCCAGGGATGTAGGTCAGTGGTGGAACAGGAGACTCTCAGTTGATCCTTGCTACTACAAATAATCAATTGATGATGAGCTGCTGGATCTTGGGGGTAGCTGAAATTTCTTTCCATAGGTAAATTAATTAATAAACCAAGATACGGCCGCCGAGATGTGATCCCAGGGGCTGCACGCGTGTGCGGCCTCTCCGCAGCTGCACGAGCGTGAATCCAGACCCAGCTAAACCACTTTCGACATGGGCAGCTCCTTGCATAATGTCTCCAGCCTGAGAACTAAGCTGCGACCCCATGCCCGCCCAGGAGGGGAAAGGTATTTCTCTCTCTCGTCTCTTCTTTTCCGGGGATGAAGGGCATGGGGGCCGCCATATTAGGATGACCACAGATGGGGTTTACAAGCTTGCAATGATCCAATATCCGGAAGAAATCACCCTGGACTTAGTTGTTAAAGTACAGAAATCCAAACTCATTTCTCATTGCAATAGGTCTGACTCTAGTGGGGTACTCCTAACAATAATGGTGAGGTTTGTGTTGAAATATTGAATGTAACCAAAGTAAATAGAAAGTAAAGTGAAGTTTATCAGTTAAAAGGAGGTGGGGTGCGGGAGTGGGAGGGATGGGAGGTGTACTGTGAGTTTTTTTTTGGTGGTGGGATATGGGCACTGGTGAAGGGATGGTTGTTTCAGCATTGTATGACTAAGACTTAAGCCTGAAAGCATTGTAATTTTCCACATGGTAATTCAATAAAATAAAATAAAATTCTTATTTAAAAAATAAAAAATAATAAAATTAACATACTGAAAAAATAAATAAAATAAAAATAGAATTATTTTAAAAAATAAACCAAGATACACCAAGATAAAAGAATATGATTCAGACCTAAAAAATAATCAACTCCCCCCAAATTTTTTGTGTTTGGGTCACACCTGGCGATGCACAAGGGTTACTCCTGGCTCTGCACTCAGGAATTAATCCTAGCAGTGCTCAGGGGACCATATGGGATACTGGGAATCGAACCCAGGTCACCCGCATGCAAGGCAAATGCCCTACCTACTGTGCTATTGCTCCAGACCTCCCCCCAATTTTTATTTTATTAAAGCACCATGAGCTTTTAAGATAGACACAGACAGACAGACAGACAGACAGACAGACACACACACACACACACACACACACACCATCCAGGAGTGGCAGGAAAGCTGGAGGTATAGTACAGGGGATAAGACTTTTGCCTTGACCGTGGCAGAATCAGGTTGATCCCCAGCACTTCCAGGAGTGACCTACGAGCACAGAGTCAGGAGTAAGCCCAAGCATTGCAGGGTGTGGACCCCCCCCCCCCCAAATCAGTGGTTCCTAGAAGATAGTGGGCTGAGAGACAGTTGTATAGGCAAAGCAGAGAAGATATTTTGGCAGTGAAACTATCCTGTTTGATAGTATAATGGGGGGTGCATATTATTGTTTCTTTTGTCCAGACCTACGGAGTGCCAACAGCTGAAGTGAATGCTCGTGTAAACTATGGACTTTAGCTGATGCGATGCATTATTGTAGGAAATGTGCCACTCTGTTGGGGGATGTTGGAAGTGAAGGAGCAGGGCCGTGTGTGGAGGGGAGGTAGGAAATAATCTGTACTTTCCACTCAATTTCCCTATGAGCCTAAAAGTGCTTTAAGAAACGAAGTCTGTTTTTAAGTCTTCTTTTTCTTTTTAAAGCCAGATACTATTATAAAGGAACATAGAATTGAGATTCAGGACCTGGATTCAAATCTGGACTTTCACTTATGTGTTTTCTAATCCTAAATTGGGCAGGGGGGATTGGGGCCACACTTAGCGGTGCTAAGGGGGCTATTTTTATTTTATTTTGACTTTTCTGCATCTTAATTTACTTGTGTGTAAATTGAGGTGGCTGGCATTCATCCACCAGTTTTCCTGCGAAGAGACAACACGGGAACCATCTTGAATGACATTTCTGCCAACAATGGGCTGCATATAGATACAGCAGTGATTCCAGTTGACTGTGTCATAAGAGTAGGTATGTAATGGATTATACTAGCTATGTTTGTGGAACTGCTCTCTAAGACACTCACACCACAAAATTGCCTAACTACATGTTTCTTAGAATGCTTTCCTGTTATTAAGTGATGTATGACTATACTTTCACAAAGCGCATGGTATGTGCTTCAGAAGGTGTGTTGAGAGTGAAGAGAAAGAGGAGAAGGAGGAGGAAAAGACAGGTAGGGAAGTATTTTATAGTCAATGTATGGTGGAGGCATTTTACAGCAAGATCCTTTTATGGTGTTGGGGAGGTGTTTTATACCTATTGGTGCTCAGGGCTTACTCCTGTCTCTCTGCTCAGGCATCACTCTCTAGTGGGTCTGGGGGAAACTATAAGTGGTTCTGGAGTTCAAACCTGGGTCAACGGTGTATTAGGCAAACACCTACCTTCTGTACTATTGCCTGGCCTTACAATAAGATCCTATCGACTAGTGGTTGATGTCACAGGTTCTTTCTCTTCGTCTGTTCTACTCAACTTTGGATTTTTACTTCACCTAATTATGATTTAACAAATTGTTTGATATTGCTCTGATTACTTACAATACCACAATTGCCTTTGTTCTCCATTGAGGACTGATGGAAAGAAATGCAATCTGGCATAAGTGTTGTTGTTGCTGCTTTTCATGTATTTCATAACTCATTGTTGTTAACCTAAAGCATGACCAGTACTTAATACTGAACACTGGGGATGATGTGGATTACCCAGCTGCCACAGGGTTGATGCCTAGTGTAAAGAATCAGCATTCATTGACTGATACCCAAATGTTTTGAGCATTCCAGTGGGAGTCTAGAGACTCAGGAAGCCATATCACAGGTGGCCCATCATCAGGGAATGCCTACATTATGATTTTGTTGTGTGAGATCACTGGAAGAAACCAGGAGTTGAATTAGAGTGTGGAGAGTGGAGCAGTGGTTCCCATACTTGAACATGGGTTAGAATCATGGCTACCCCCCAAAAATCACCTGAGGAACTTGAAAATGATCTGTCTGTGAAGTCATGAAATTTGCTTATAAATGGATATACATGGAGAGTATCATGCTAAGTGAAATGAGTCAGAAAGAGAGGGACAGACACAGAGGGACTGCACTCATTTGTGGAGTATAGAATAACATCACATGAGGCTGACACCCAAGGACAGTAGATACAAGGGCCAGGGGGATTGCCTCATAGCTGGAAGACTGCTTCATGAGAGGGGGGGAGAAGGCAGATGGAATAGAGAAGGGATCACTAAGAAAATGATGGCTGGAGGAATCAGTTGGGATGGGAGATGCATGCCGAAAGTAGATAATGGACCAAACATGATGATCTCTCAGTGTCTGTGTTGCAAGCCATAATGCCCAAAAGTAGAGAGAGAGTATGGGGGATATTGTCTGCCATAGAGGCAGGGGGAGGGTGAGAAAGGGGGTGGGATATGCCCGGGATATTGGTGGTGGGAAATGTGCACTGGTGGAGGGATGGGTGTTTGATCATTGTGAGATTGTAACCCAAACATGAAAGCTTGTAACTATCTCACAGTGATTCAATAAAATTAAAAAAAAAGAAAATGATCTGTCTGTTGATTTAGTGCTGGAGCTTGAATCTGGGACCTCGTACATGTGAGGCAAGTTTGTTCTGACTGCACAACAATTTATCCAGGAGTTCAATAGCTGTGAAAAAGGTTATTTACCAAAACCAACTGTGAGAGTTTCTGCAGGTCTGGAGTTCAGAGCCGAGTAGCTGAGTGGTTATGGCTCAGGATCTCTCAAGTTACAATCAAGATATTAGACAGAAGTAATTGCTTCCACACTCACTGTAATGGCCTCTCATGGGTTACAGCACAGGACAGAATCTTCTGGGAGAGATAAGGAAACACAGAGGAAGGAGGGGGATTAAAAAAACCCCAAGAGATAATCCACAGTCATATATTTATTAATTTTTTTTTGCCATGTCAAGGATGAAACTCAGTGCTGTAACCCAAGCAAGGCCTGTGCTCTATGCCTGAGTCACATCCCCTCGGTCCTCATGGTCTTTTTTTTTTCTTGCTTTTTGGGTCACACCTGGAAATGCATAGGGGTTACTCCTGGCTCTGCACTCAGGAACTACCCCTGGCGGTGCTCAGGGCATCATATGGGATGCTGGGAATCGAACCCAGGTTGGCCACGTGCAAGGCAAACACCCTACCTGCTGTGCTGTCGCTCTAGCCCCCTCACAGTCTTTAAAAAATGATTTTACTATTTCCTTTTGTAATAATAAAAGTCCTTGAAATTGTTCAAATCTAAAAAAGAGAGAGATCAGAATTCCCTGAGCAGACAAAACTGATTTATTTGTGTAGACAAAGCTTAATTTAGCTTATTTTGTGAGACTAACCTGACCCAAGGTCATTTCTTGTTTGTGTCTGAACATCATAAGCAAATTGTAAATTGTTTCCCCAGGTTAATAGAAAGGAACCATTGAACAATTCCCTATCATTTAGTACAATTATAATACTGTATCACTGTGAAAGACCGTTACTTCTACCTCACTATATATATATATATATATATATATATATATATGTACATTGCTTTATAACAGCCCTGAACTTCATTCCTAGTAATTTTGGTTTGAATGCTTCAAGCTAGCAAACTATCTTCTTCATGTGTGCACAATAAACTTTGATTACGTACTACCTTGGTCATTTATTAGCTTTACTTCTGTTATTTCTAAAATTTTAACAAAGTGTTCAGGCGTTTATTCTATGGTTATAAACTTATTTCTATTGCTGTCATACATTTCCTCTGTATTATTTTAATATATTATTTTAAACTATTTTGTAACCAAATTGTTTTTCCTAGTTTTATTGATATATGATTGACACATTAGATTGGATAAGTTTAATGTGAACAACATGATTTGATATATGTATCAAATGTATTAAAAAGTGAAATGGTTACCTCAAATTTGTTTAGTTAACATCTATCACAGCGCATATTTTTTTCCTTATGAAATTTCAAACCTTACTATTATAAGATCCAGGAGGGCTAGTATGTAAGAGACCACATGATGACTATAGTTAGTGTACTGCACTTTTGTTTTTTTTTACTTTTTGGGTCACACCCAGCAATGCACAGGGATTACTCCTGGCTTTGCACTCAGGAGTTACTCCTGGTGGTGCTCAAGGGACCATATGGGATGCTAGGAATCGAACCTGGGTTGGACGCGTGCAAGGCAAACGCCCTACCCATTGTGCTATTGCTCCAGCCTCTGCACTTTTGATTTTATTTTTAAAAATAGTTTCAGATTTATAGCAAAATGGAGACGATTGTACACACAATTTGCATATGTCTCATAAGTTTCCCTGACCCATACTGATGTGGTACACTTTTAAAGCTTATGAAAAAATTTTGGTAAGCTATCAGACAAGTTTGGTCAAAAGTTCATTCTTTAGTTTCAAGTCCTTGGTTTTCCTACCTAACGTCCTTTGATCTGAGAATCTACCCCAGAGGTGCACAGATGGGTCAGCATACACAAACCAATTAATGTAATGTACCGCATCAATAAAAGGAAAAGTTAAAATAACACGATCACATCAGTAAATGCTAAAAATGCATTTGACAAGATTCAATGCCCATTTATGATACACATCATGACCTTTTAGGCTCCTCTTGGCTGAATTAGTTTCTCAGATTTTTCTTTTTGGTGGTGGAGAGTGGTTAGGACCACACCTGGCTATGCTCTTAGCTATCCTTGTGGGACTCCAGGGAACATAGATGCTGGGAATCAAACCCGGGTAGGCTGTGTGCAAGGCAAGTCCCCTACCTATATACTATAGCTCTGTACTATAGCTCTGGCTCAGATTTTTTCTTTTAATTACCTTGATAATTATTTTTTGTTTTGTTTTGAGCCACATGTGGTGGTGCTCAGGGATTAGTCCTGGCATTGCACTCAGGGATCCATCCTAGTTTTTTCAGGGTACCATATGAGGTATGGGGGAATAAAACTTGGGTTGGCCATGTGCAAGGTAAGCACCTTACCTTGTGTACTATCACGCCCACCTTTATAGGTTTTTTTTTTTGCAGGGAGCCACACCTGGCAGTGCTCAGAGGTTACTCCTGGCTCTATGCTCAGGAATTACTCCTGGTATGTAGGGATCGAATGATTGTACAAAGGCTCTGGCCTCTGACCTTGATAATTTTAAGGAGTACTGTCCAGGGATTTGTAGAACTGATCTGGTTTTATAACCAGATCTTTGAAGTAAGATGTTATCACATCTGCCTTTACTCTATTTGTTACAATAGAGTACTGAATCTAGACTACAGTCAGATGAGGAGTACCAAAGAGTTTATGGTCCTACCTTTAACTTTCCCATAGGTTGTTTCAACACAGATAGCCAGACCCCACACACAGATTTTCTGATTTAGTAGTTTTAAAATGGTGCCTAAAAGTTGGCAAGTCTAACAAATTCCCTAGTGATATCCCTTGCTGGTCCAAGGATCTTGCTATAAGATCCACTGGATACAGGAATTAGCATGACCTTGTGTGTACAAAGAACTGAAAAATGTTTATCAAGCTCTATTTATCTCAAAATCCTTCTCTAGTAACTAAAACCAGCACTAAAATCAAACCACTGGTTTAGCTTTGGATTTGCAAGTTAATGTGAAATTATTAGGTAAAATGTATGTATTGCTATATAAAAGCTACTATGTGTTGTGTTTATTTTAGATATGATTTATGTGATCATCACAAATCAGGAAGATAAGTATCTAGAGTTATTTCTATATGACATAAGAAGTAACAAAAAACAGAAAGGCTAAGAGATTTTAAGGTCAAACAGCAAAATAATGATTGAGCCAAGTAATGATTGAGCCAAGTTTAAAACTAGATGTTTTAAGAACTGGACTATTATGCTATTTACTACTTTCCTATTGTTCCCAGCTTTTTGTCATCTTTTAAAATTATAGTTTAGGTAACATGGTTATAATAGTGTCAAGTTTACAGTACTGATATGTAAAGTTTATACACCCCACTACCATCACTGACCCTATGTCACCTCTGGTCTGATCTTCATTCCCTCCTCCCATATTTTACAGAAACATTAATAAAACTAGGCACATGACACCTTAGGTAATTACAATCCAAGGAACACCTAAGCAATGTTATATTCAATAATTTGTAGGCACAGACCAGCAGTGATTCACTGCTTAGTCTGGAAAACCCTCTCTCTTCCCCCATACTCACGATTGCAGCTTACTACTACCAAATACACTCTCCCTCTTGATAGAAAGAGGGTAGAGGAACTGCAGGGCCACAAGTCTTTTTGCCTTTCATACACAGCAACAAGATTGCTTATCTCTGCTGACAAAGCTCCAGACTAAAGAGGTTTTTAGTGTGTCTCTTTTAAAGGGCTTTCACTTGAATAGAAAACACACAGTAATTTACATATCATTCTGCCACCAAGATGGACTTGAAAGTCTGGAAGTGGGGGCATCCACTGGATGTCTTTGAATGTCTGTATTATTTTTTAAGTGCAAAGTAGAGATGCATAAATACCCAGCAAAGGCACAAAGATTAACTAGCTACGCACTGGTAATAAATGAGAAAAGTAGGCCAATCAGACCAAAGCAGTGACTTCCATTTTACCTTTTCTCAGAGAACATTCCATTTTTCCTTTTAGTTAATGTGTACAAGTTAGTTAATATGTACAAGTTGCCAAAAACAATGCCTGGCCTGGTGGAAGGGTTAAAGCAAGCAGTACTTCACATATTAACACTAGAAAATGATTTTACATATTGAGGCCTGCCTTCCAGTCATTATGCAAAGCATACCAAATAAGTAGTATAAACATAGACCCCTGTCTGAAAGTAGTGGTGCTGGGGTCAGAGTGATAGTACAGCAGATAGGGCGCTTGACTTGCATACGACCGACCCAGATTCTACCCCAGGTTCTATCCCTGCACACTATATTGTCCCCAGAGCCCACCAGGAGTGATCCCTGAATGCAGAGCCCTGAGCAACACACAAACAACAAAGAAAGTAGTGGTGCTGGTAGTGGTGACATACGAAATGGTCAGGGACTACCTATAGTGACGGTGGTATTGAGTGGTCATGAATATAGTGCCTAAGATCTTTTTTTCTTTTTTTGCTTTTTGGGTCACACCTGGCAATGCACAGGGGTTACTCCTGGCTTTGCATTCAGGAATCAGCCCTGGCGGTGCTCAGGGGACCGTATGGGATGCTGGGAATCGAACCCGGGTCGGCCACGTGCAAGGCAAACGCACTACCCGTTGTGCTACCGCTCCAGTCCCTACAGTGCCTAAGATCTTAAAATAGGTCGTGTCGATGGTAAAGTTGGTAGTGGCATGAAACAGAGGCCTTATAATGAATCTTGGCTACAAGTGTCAGCCGGGGTGGGAGGCTGTCGAGATTGGGTGGTCACGGGTCACTTAACTATCAAGGTTTATGGTTTGGGCCAGAGGGTGAAGCAGAGACACGTAACAGTCGGTGACATTCCAGTGAAAAGGTGGGGGGGTAACTACATGACACAGTCAATAAATTTACATTGACGTCTGCCCCCCCGCCAAGTGTCGACAGTGACGAACCCGTTCATACTGTTAGATGTGATGAAAACACGAAATCCCCGATTGTGAGGATGCCGCGATCACCCAACACGCAGCCAATGAGGGGGAGGCTTCCCGGAAGAGTAGCCTGCGGTCACAAGGGCGTCGAGCGTGGCGTAGGCTCAGATTCTGGGCGGGGCCTCCCGCCGCGTCCCAGCCCACTTCCATCTCCGCCCTCCTCATTCGCGGAGCTGCTCTCGGGGCGGGGCGGGGCCAGGCACTTGAGCCCGCCCGTTGAAGACCTCAGGGCCCCTACCGGGAAGCACGGCGACCGACAGCAGCGCCGGAGAAGAACGCGAGGGCGGCGGCGACCAATCGGCGGCCGGCGCGCGCAGCCTCGCTCCCCCCGCGCCCCCCGCGCCCTGTGTACGTGCGGCGCCCGGCCCCGCCTCCAGGGGCGGAGCCTGTCGGAGTCGCCCCGAGCCGGCCGCGGCCGGGGAGCTGCTGGCGCTGCTGCTGCTGGGGCTGCTGCTGCTGGGGCTGCTGCTGCTGCTGCTGCGACGGCCGCGGCGGCGGCGGCGGCATTCGCATCTGCAGCGCCAGGGCCTGGGGGGAGAGCCGGGAGTGCCCTTGGGCAGCCAGCGCGAGCCTCGCTGCGTGGCTGAGTCGGTTTCCGCGGTCACCCAGACATCTTGGCGGCTCCGGACTTAGCCCCCCGCGAGGATGCGGCTGTTCCGGTGGCTGCTCAAGCAGCCGGTGCCCAACCAGATCGAGCGCTACTCGCGCTTCTCGCCCTCCCCTCTCTCCATCAAGCAGTTTTTGGACTTTGGTGAGTGCGGCGCCGCGGCTTCCCCACGGTCCACGGGGCGCGGGGGGAGCTTGCGGGTCAGTTCCCTCCTCAGGTCTCGGCTGCCTCGGGCAAGGTCCGTGGAAATCGCGAGCAGATCCCGGCGTTCTTCCGGGAATGGAATTATTCCGAGTAGAGAGGGGACAGGGCCGGCCACCCCTCTGCCCCTCACCTCCCCCCCACCAGCCGTGGGCTTCCCCCTCCCCCAGAGGCTCTAAACCGCATCCCAACCGTCAATCCCAGCCGTTACACCCTCAGCCTGCGTGCTTAGCTTCCAGTCTAGTCGAGCAGCCCCACGGCCCTTAAGACTTGGGGGTGGGATGTGGGTGGTTCTATAATTGGTTCTTGTTTTTAGTTTTTAGGGGTGTGTGTGTGCGTGTGTGTGTGTGTGTGTGTGTGTGTGTGTTTGGGAAGAGCTGTTTAGAAACACCTTGAGGTCGAATAAATTGTGCAACTGCTTTTAGTTCCTTTGCAGCTTACAAGGTGCTCCGGCGTGGTGGGGATTCGAACAGTTGTTTTCTAGGTTACGTTAAAGCCGTTAGACTCCCAAGAACCATGGCGGGCTATGTGTGGGGGGGGTGTTGGGGGAGTGGACACGTGGGCTGCTAGTTTCAGAACCCCGGATCTGATATCTTGCGACTGGGTCACACCTCCCCTGTTTCGCCTTGCGCTATGGGGGGCGGGGGGCTGGTGGGCCGCTTCCAGGTATTGGAAGGCCAGTGCCAGACATCGGGCCTCCAACCTGCCCGAGGCCTACCCGAGATGGGAATAGATTCCACCACCTGATGGTGGCTAGATCGTGTTTCCCCAGACGGGTGCCCTTTCTGCTGAGAGAGGCCTGCTTGTGAAACCCCGTGCACGGAAAAGCAAAGTGGGCCTTCAGGTAGCAGAACGGAACGCAGCATCCTCAGCCACAAGGCTCTCCAGGGAAATAATGGGGCGTCTGTGAGGGAGCTGTATGTAAATAGGAAGAAGGGGTGTTAGATGGGTATAAGAACTCTAGGAGAAGGTGCGCTGCGCAAAATGTGGCCTTGCTCATTACTTTAAGCGCTGGGATAGAAAAAGAGGACTGACGGGGTTGAAGGAAAAACTGAGACCAAATGAAAATGTCAGAAACCAGTTTGCCACAAAATACTGAGAAAGGTCACTATTCTCTTTGATGTTCATCTTGGCATCTGAAATTGCACTATGAAGAGCTTTCCCCTAGTTTCTCTCTACTATGGCTGGCCACTTTGTGAGCATTTTAGAGGTTTGTAGGCAGTTCCTGACGTTGGAGTTTAGGAAGAAAAACGTTGCTATCTAAATAACATGTTTTCTGTCTCTAATTTATGGGTTAGAGAACATTCTGAACCTCTCAACCTTCTATTAGGGCAAATGGGATCAGGTTAAGTCAGAATGAAAGAATACCAAGTCCCAGAAACTCCCATTCCTTCCTTGACCCTCTCAGATGAATTCATAGCACTCAGCCTGGTGATCTACTATGCATATTAAAAGGTGTCTTGCCAGGGCATTGTTTGAGTAGGAAAGCTACAGTGGAGGAGAGTGTTATCCTGGAAACCCCCCAGTGTCAGGAAACAAATATTCTCATTCTTGCTGGGCCACTAACTTTAGAGTGTGGCCTTGGCTAAGAGACTGATCCTCATTGGGGTTAGTTTTCCTCATTAATGAGTTAACGAAATGACTGGGTCATAATAGTGTTACAGGCATTTAGAATGGCAGAAGTGTGTGATTGTCACTTCAAAAGAAAAGGAATGAACTTTCAAAAAAGTACCAAATCTCTTGCTAGATATTTCCCTGACCTATTGGGGGGAGGGCTCCCGAAGTCTAAGATAATGGGAGAAGCCCATTAAAATCAGTGAAATCTTTTCCTTATAAGGAAGCTCGCCAATGAGTGCTATGAGCCTGGTGGAATTTGCTAGAAATGCCAAGTCTACTTTGTAATATGCAGAGGTGAATCAGGTGGCAGGCAGCCTATCTTGAATCCCCCTGCCGTCTGAAAGAAAGGGGTAGTTTCACCAAGCCATCTCTCCTGCCTTACCCGGATTTCTTCTGTCTCTTGGTAGCAATTCTATTTTGGCAAGTGTTGTGGGAGTCTGAGAATTTAGAAAAGGGTGTAGGGATATTTTGAGGTGAGGAGGAAGAGGAAAGCAGCTTCTGGCCCTCTCTGACAGGGGAGGGCTGCGGGTTCCCAAGTGCTTAAAGGGCCAGGCAGGGAGCAGCCAGTGAGCACACGTGCCGCAGGTGGGGTCTGTGGCAGGCTCCTGGATGGCCCCAGTGGGCACTTAAATGGTACCCATTGGGTCTAGAAAGTTTGGGGCCTCCCCAGAATAGAGGCATAGGCGTTGTTGACTTGCAGGTGTCACTTTGTCAAATTTATGACTTTCTCCTTGGCTCTTCCACTAACAAGTCATACTTTTTTTTTTCTGAGTAGAGTAAACACATAGGGACCAGAGAAAGGCTCTCCATGGAATTTTAGATTTCCTAGTCTATGTTGGAATCACATCAGTCTGTTGTAGTATCTGTGGCCATGGAAAAAGCTTTGCTCTCTCTAGCCATGTAAGCATTCCTTGTTTGGAGACTAAAACGGGTTGTTGAGAAGCGGTGATTTCATCTCTTCCCTGCCCTTTCCCCGGCTGCTGTTTTGCTGCGACGCGGTGCTGCTCACACACATGTTAGTGGGGTGGAGCTCTTGGCAGAGTGCTCACGGGTGGGGCTCCTGGCATGGTGCTCACACATCTTTTTAGTTGTGGTGCTCCCTGTGGCCACACGTTTCAGTTGCGATGCCTGCACACACCTGCCTTGAGCCAGTCCAGAAATCGCTTGCTGAGCTTGGCCCTGCTGCCAGATTTGGGTTGGGCACTTATGGTGGCAGCAGGGATCAAATTCTTTCATGGTTTGAGGCTTGCAAGGTTCTCAGGCTCTAGCCATAGAATCAGCTCCTAGTGCCCGGAAACTGGTGATTTGGGTAATTTCGGGTGTGCGATTGTTCTGGAGCAACATTTTCTCAGCTTTATTCCCAGTATGGCCCCCTTCTGGCCTTGTTTCATTCCAGGGGTCCCCTTCACCCCCCTCCTACTGGTTGCCCCCTAGTCTCATTCTGTCACCCCTCCATTGACGCCATTTTCATCCGTGTCCCCTTGGAATATTCCGGGGGACATTTTGGCCCCCCGTTTTTTTTTTGCTTTTTTGGGTCACACCCAGTGATGCTCAGGGGTGACTCCTGGCTCTGCACTCAGGAATTACTCCTGGCGGTGCCTGGGGGACCATATGGGGTGCTGGGGATCGAACCTGGGTCAGCCGTGTGCAAGGCAAACGCCCTACCCGCTGTGCTATCGCTCCAGCCCCCCATTTTGGCCCTTCTTTGAGAAATGTTGTGACCGAATCTCCCACCCCCCCCCAAAAAAAGAGAAACAGCTTTAGATGACCAGGTAGTGCTGGCTAGTGAACTGAGGCCAGCTGCTTTCAAGGCTTATGTCTTAACCCGCTACTACCTCTCCAGCTGAGTGATTCCCCAGCTCAGCACCCTTGACATTTCGGAGGGGGGTCACTGTTGAGGGAAGGGCTGTGCTGTGCACTATGAGAGGTTCACTAGAGCACCATAACACCCCTCCCCGACCCCCACTGGGACATGGCCATGTCCCCACACAGCACCGTGGCGTTCTGTCGAGGAGCACTTTCTCAGAGCATTTAGATTCCCCGGCGTAGCTTTCCCTGTGGCCCAGAGAGATCCAGAGCTCTGAGCCAGCGGGGAGGTAAAACCGCGGCCCCATCTGGTCACAGTGGGGCTGGACGCCTCCTGCCCCTGCTTCATTCCCCATTCTCCAGGAGGCCCCGAGTGCCCAAGCCTGAGACCGTGCCACCTGCCAGGACCCCTGAGGGAGGGCTGGGGTCGGCTTCTCCCGTTTTAAATAAAGTTGCTGTTTAGTGAGGGTGAAAAAAGCTTTTGCATCAGTGGTTTGATGCTTGGGCCCATCCTTCAAGGGTCTGATATAGGCTGGGGATGGGATAGGGGCCTGGGGTAGTTTTAAAACATCCTCAGGTGTCTCTAAAGCATAATCAGGGGGGAAAAGCTGTGGTTCTAAGCGGCTCCAGACTACTGGCTCCCTTTCATCTGTGTGCTGACTTTGATGGTTCCCTTTCAAGTAATAAACAGTTTTTGAACTCCTTCTTGACTGGAAATATGGCCTTCCATCACAGCTAGCAAGAACAGCAAGTGCTGTCCATGGATTAGGAGTTTCTAATTGGCAATTTTGCATTCTAGCCAAAGAGTAGACTATTTTTTTAATCATCATTATTTATTTATTTATTGCTAGTTTGGTCTTTGGTTTTGGTGCTGGGAGCTTGAATCTATGGCCACTTGCATTAAATGGTAGGATTTTTGAAAAGCAAGATTTTGGTTTTAGTAATTTGGTTCTAAATTCAGAAGGGACAAAAAGACAGAGAGGAAAATTTAGCTCCTTGGGTCTTTTGTCTGAAGCTTGCTTTTTAAAGCTTAATACCTTTGAAAGCTTTCCATATCTATATCCGCAAAACTTTCTTTTACCTTTTTCATGACTTTGGAGAATTTGTTTCTGTGAGTATACTGTAATTCATCAGCTAACTCCCTACTGTAACTTTTGGGGTTTGATTGGGATCACATCTGGCGAAGCTCAGGGGTTACTCCTGGCTCTTTACTCAGGAATTATTTGTGGTGGTGCTCAGGGGACCATATGGGATGCTGGGGATCGAATCTGGGTAAGTCATGTGTAGTAAGGCAAGCGTCCTATCTGCTATACTATCTCTCCAACCCCAAACTACTGTAACTTCTTGTCAGGCATTATTTCATGCATGTATTAATGATATATAGCACCCATTTCTGAATGTAGAAATCACGATCTCAGAGGGTATATACATTTTGAAGTTTTAGAGGGCTGGTTTGACATACCCCATGGTGCTCAGGACAACTACTAGCTTTGTGCTCAGGGGTTATTTCTGTGGTGCTCAGGGAGTTATATGCAAGTGCCAGAGATCAAACTCCTGGACTGTCTCTCCTGCCCCCTCTCTGAAACTTTAATAAACGCTGTCAAAGTTGTTTCCCATAAAGTTTGTCTGTTTATCCTCTCACTGGAACTTTGAAAGTGCCTATTTTTCTACACACTCTCCACACTGCTGGCAAACTGTTGGTAAGTGTAAAATGGTATTTAGATAGACATTTTTCTTCCTTGAGTAAAACATTCTTTTAGCTTTTGAATATGGAAAAATTTTTAACCCTATTCAAAAGGAGAGAGAAAATATGTGAACTCCTGGGCTGATAGCCCTGTGCTGTTATTAGTTTGTAGGTGTTGTGTGTATGAGCTGTCTTAGATGGCCTTGTCAGTGTGATGCTAGCTTTATAAAAAATTTTGTGGGGGGGACAACGGGGGTTTGGAGCAATAGTACAGCCGGTAGGGCGCTTGCCTGCCACGTGGCCAGCCTGGGGTTGATGCCCAGCAACACACATGATCCCCTGAACCCCGCCAGGAGTGACCCTGAGCATCAAGTCAGCAGTAAGCCCTGAGCATCACCAAGGGTGCACAAAAAAAGACCAAACTTTTTTCTTTGATCTTTGATCCAAATGCCAATTACCTGTTTTTTAAAGACTGTAGTATTCTAGAAACCTTTGAAACTTACTGTGGTTGGGAAGCTCTTTGTCTTTGATAACTTTCTGTATTCTGTGGTATTGATTTGCATAGATTTTTGTGTCTCATGTAGAGTCTGTTTTGATATCTTTCTCTAGAAAATGACCCTAGCTATTGAGATTTCTAAGTAAATTTGCATAGCTGTGATAGTCTTTCTTCTGTCTTAATTTTCTCTGTGACTATGCCCCCTTTAATTCTTCTCTGTTTGTTTTCCCTCGCCTTTCTTGATTCGATTAGATCAGGGTTTATTAATTCCCTCTGGCCTTCTCGGGCTCATTTTGTTCTTTTTCCTTTGTGGAATTGGATTTTCTGCCCTTTTTGTTTTTGTTGTTTATTTCTGTGTTTAAGGGCACAGTGCTTTCTCAGATCAGTGCTTTACTAACTGTTGTATTTAAATGGTTTTTTGGGGGGGGGCCTTGGGGGTCATACCCAGCGATGCTCAGGGGTTCCTCCTGGCTCTGCACTCAGGAATTACTCCTGGTGGTGCTTGGGGGATCCCATATGATGCCGGGAATCGAACCTGGGTCAGCTGCGTGCAAGGCAAATGCCCTACCCGCTGTACCATCGCTCTGGCTCCTAGGTGTTTTGTTTTGTGGGGGCCTTCCAAGCAGTACCGAGGGAGCCCAGGGACCACCTCCAGTGATACTCAGCTAGTGGTACAGCCCTCCAGTCAAGTGCTCAGGTACTTGAGGGCCAGTGAATCATTACTCAACATTTCCTAGGGACCAGGTGTTGCTGGGGATGGAATCTGGAGCCTCCCATCCTTTGAACCATCACCCCATCCCCACAAGCCTGTATTTAATTTTTGATCCTTTGCCCTCCCCACACCCCTCCCCACCCTTCCCCAGCACTTTGCATCTTCAGATTTTTATTCTTCTGTAAACTGAGTTTGAGTTTTGAAGTTAGCAGTGGAAACGCCTCCTGCGTTTTGATTGTATTTATGCTTCGTTTTGTTGCGCTGTGGTCATTTATGTTCTCTCAGCATTTCCTCACTGATGTGTGCCTGCTAATAGCTCACTGTGAGGTGGTGATTGTGTTTCTAGGTAACAAAAGGGTTACGTTCTCTGGCCGGTTACACATTTGGATATCACAGGCATCATATTAATTATGTTATTAAGCCTTCCTAAAGCTTTTTTCCTACTGGACGCTCATAATAATATGATTAGACTTCGCTGTGACCTCTGTAGGTTTTGCTTTGCCCCTCTGAATTTTATGTGTGATGCTTAGATATTCGTGGCTGTCACGATGAGGGCAACCTTTCCAGTGTGTTGCCCTTTGTTACTTAGAGTTCTGGGTTCAGTTTCTTGAGCACGTGATATCTACATGCCTATATTTCTCTCCGAGTTTCTGCCATTGCACTGCCATCCCTTATGTTCCAGTATTTTTCAAATTATTTTAAATACGATCTCAAGTGTAGTATAAAGTTGGGCCTAGTTTTCAGTCAAACTTCTTTTTTGTGGTGGTAGTTTAACCTCTTTGTATTTATTGATGTGACGTATCAGTTATCTCTAACAATAAGCATCTCTAACTTTCTTTTCGTTTTTGCTTTCTGTTTTAGTACCCTCATTTTTCAACCATTTTCTGTATTTGATTTGCTTTGCTTTGTCTGTCTGTCTGTCATTCCGTTGCTCATCGATTTGCTCGAGCAGGCAACGGTAACGTCTCCATTGTGAGACTTCTTGTTACTGTTCTTGGCATATCAGATACGCCACAGGTAGTTTGCCAGATTCTGCCGTGTGGGCAAAATACTCTTGGTGGCTTGCCGGGCTCTCCGAGAGGGGTGGAGGAATCGAACCCGGGTCGGCCGCATGCAAGGCAAATGCCCTACCCGCTGTGCTATCGCTCCAGCCCTGTTTTGCCTTAAGATCAGATATTTTTAAAAATAATTAGGCTTGAAATTTTGGTTCCAGTGGGTGTCTATAATTGAATCATTACTGCTTAGTTCCGTAGGCTCTTTTTGTCCAGGAAGAGCACCATTAAGCCACCTGGACCTGTGGCGCTTTGGGACTGTGATTAGCATGCTGGGGAACCAGAATCAATTTCATCTAAGTTTAAAGAGAATGGATAGTCCAGGGCTGGAGCGAGAGTACAGCAGGAAGGGCATTTGCCTTCCATGCGGTTAACCCAGGATAGAACCCAGAGCCCGCCAGGAGTGATCCCTGAATGCAGAGCCAGGAATTAAGCCCTGAGCATTACCGGATGTGGCCCCAAATCAAAAATTAAAAAATAAATTAAAAAATAGATATTTTAGGAACTGGAAAGGTCAGGGGTGAAGCTGCATGACTTGCGCGTAGCTGATCCCAAACGCCACCCGGTGCCCTGAGGACTGTTGGGGTGGCCTTGGAGGCCCCTTAGAACTGCCAGGGGGACCGGATAATCCCTGGAATGACCAGAAATGTACCATCTATCATTTTGTAAATGGTTACATTTATAACTATATGAATATAACCTCTATTTCATTTACAAGTTGAGGTGTAAGTATAAGACACATTTGAATTTAAAAATAAAAAATTTAGGGCCAACGAGATAGCTCAGTGATCTGGAGTTCATGCTTTGCATGCAGGAGGTCTGGGTTTGATCTCCAGTACTACATTTAGTTCCCCTGAGCACCACCAGGAGTGACCCTTGAGCACTGAGCTAGGAGTACCTACCCCTGAGCACTGCTGAGTGTGTCTCAGAATAAAAAATAAATAAGTAAATATTTGCTATAAATAGAAGGATATCTCAACATAGATTTGTACTGATTGCAGGTTAAAATACTGCATATTTTGCACCAGGGATCAAACCCAAGGCCTTATTCATGCAAACCATATGCTTTGCCACTGAAAGAAATGATAATATTTGGAATATATTGAGTTTAATAAAGTATTATCAAATTTGACATGTTTCCTTGTATGTTAATGTGGCTGCTAGGAAACTTAAAATTATGTTATATTTCTATTGCACCAGCCTCAGCTAGCATATAGCCCTTGTTGGGAATATAAGTAACATTTTGAAGCTCAGAACACACATTTATTGAATTTTTTTTCTTAAAATAACATTCAACATCTGGTTTCACGCCCTGCCCCCACCCCAGACCTGTTACTCTTAGGATTTGGGCACCATTTCACTCTGGTTGAACAGTAGTTAATGTGGTGCTTCTATTTGTAGAAGTTTGAATTCTGGTTTTCTTTAAGTGATTGTTCTCAGCAATTCGAAAGAAATGGAGAACTGGGATTTCTTCACTCCAGGATCGAACCTTTGGCATCTCATGAGTGAGCTCATAGGGAAAATGATTCATGCTTGCATTTGGAGGCGCTTTTTGCCTTTCGCCTCACCCTATTCACTTTTTACTCCTTCATTAGCTACTTTTATCCCCATCTATAGCGTGGCTCCACCTTAGCTCAGTGTCCCAGTGGGTTTTTTGGGCTGCACACGGATTCAAGGTGTCTGCGTTCACCTCCTTGTGATTTCCTTTCCCCCCTGAGCTGTCTCCATGCAAAGGGCCGTGCTTGCCGCTTTGGGGCAGCCACTCTGGGTTTCCTCTGCCTTTTGCCTCTGCACAGCGGCCCTCCATAAATGGTGATTCTGGACTCAGGGAAAAGGCTTCAGGCAGCTGGTAGGTAAGTTGCAACTTCCAAAATGACGCTGCACTTAAAAGTAACAGCTCCCAAAGAGAACCACCCCCTTGCAAATTGTCTGAGAACTCTAACCCCACTTTCACAGGAAGGGTTTCCACCCTGATCACACCAACTCTGTAAGCCTCAGAGCCTTGGGCTGGTAAAAAGCAGTAGCCAGTCTCCCTGGCTTTTTTTTTTTGCCTTCTCGCCACTGTTCTTGAGGTTTAAGGGCTCCACCCTCCCTTTTCCTTTACAAAGTATGTTCAGATTCGGAAACACACTGAGAAGTTGACTTTGGTTCCAAGTGACCCTCTTCTTCGAAATGTCTTGGTTCTTTAAGTCAGTACGCTCCTTGATGCCTGATTTTGTTTCTGATCTAGATAAAGAGAGCTTGCTTGCCTTTAAAAAGTGGATAGTTGCTTTCTGTTTCCTCTGTGTGTCTTGTACCTTTACACCTGGTATTTGGCCCATGTTTTCTGTCAGCAGATTTTTTTTCCTCCCTGCTGTGAGGATTGGCCAAGAATTAGACAACCTGTTTGTAGACAGAAGCCAAGTCTTCAGAATTCAAGGGCAAAGAGAACAATTCTCAGTTTAGCGTTAAAGAGGTATCTAAGCTGGCTGAAGGCTTCTTGGTCAGTGTTTACACTTAGGGCCGGCCTGGTGGTCTGGTCTGGCTCCCCCCCCCCCCCCCCGCCAGGTTTATCAGGCCCTCACTAAAGACCCAGCTCCAGGTTCACTGTCTTGGCAGTTTTGTTTGCTGTTGTCTGGGAAACATCACACTTTCTGACATATTTATTCATGACCCAATTGGTTTCATTGATCAGACAGTGGCCAAGATTTGGGATATCTTTATTTTGTTACTGGCTGGCAGCAGACAATTTTCACCTTTTGAATGTCTGGGCATGAAAGGAAAATATTCAGTTATTTTTCCTGATGCTAATAATTGTTTTCAGTCGGGCAGATCCTTTTATAGTACTTTAGTCCAAGGTAAATTGTCGGCCTCTAGTCTGAGAGCTCATTAAAGCTTCCATTTCCAGTTACTAGACTTCTGGCTTATTTTATTTTAAGTTAATAGACTTTGTTTTTTATTGTAGTTTTAGAATCACCGTAAACCTGGTGTTGAACTACTTCCATACACTAGTCACGTACCTCCTAGCGACCCCATCTCCCAGCCTGCACCAGTGTGGGACGTTGAGGAACCAAGGGTAACCCATCATTATCCTGGAAAGTCCGAGCTGCTCACTGTAGGCTTCGCTCTTTGTGTCCTGCTCTCTGCAGAGTTTTCACACCACCTGTTTTTGTCAGTAAGTTTTATTGGGACCTGGCCACGCCCATGCATTACATTTTGTGGCCTCTTTTCCTCCAGAACTAAACCGCAAGTAGTTGTCAGAGACTGGTTATCAGAGCTTAAAATATATACTATTTGGCCTCCTAGGGAAGTTTGTGACCTCTGGTCTACAATGAACTGGATCCGTTTTTTTGCGGAGGCACTCAACAGTTGCTCATCACTTGCATTTAAATGACATCTCCTGTAAGCTAAGAGTCTGTGTCTCCTGTAAGCAGAGAATGTTAAACCTCTGCTTTCTGGAGTGTGACTTTTTTGGGTAATTAAGACTTCCAGGTAATCTGGGTTTATCAGTAGGGTATGTGCCTGGAGTGGAATTTCCTGCTGAGAGTCTTCCAAAGATTTTAGAGCTTTAAACTACCAGGCTGTCTAGAGCAAAGTTTAAGCTTAGGTTTTCTCTACAGGTCTGTCAAGATGAGGTTCTATGATTTTAATTGTAGACCCATAGAAAAGGTCGGCATTCTTTTTTTAACCCCCCTGCCCCGCCCCCCTCGTGGATTCATTTTCTGCATTTCATTGGGTGATAAAGTGCCCGTGACTATTAGTAACTGTGCTCTGGAGTTTTTCTCATTTGTGTGGATTCCTTTCGTCTATTTGGTATACTCAGCTGTTGTGCTGTGTAAATATTGCTTCCCATATGTTCCCTTTTTCAGCATAATTGTCAAAGTATACAATGAAAGGCATTTGGAAAGAATCTCTGCTATAATTCTTGCATCCATTTTTCTTGTGGTAACCTTAGATTTATTCCATACATTTACACTGTGTCGGTTTCCTTTTGATTATCTAGTCTGATTTTTTTTTTTTATGTTCTCAATCGGTTACAGCACTTAAATTTTTTTATTTTATAAGGTGGTTCACAATATTTGATTACAGTTAATATTCAAACACCAACCCCACCACCAAATTTGGGATGTTCCCATCCCAAGCCCCCATCCCTGTCCCAAAGCACAACCGAAATAATATATTTTGTGTTGTCTGTTATGGAAAACCGCTCGGTTACAGCACTTTTATCTTGGTTAAAATTTTTAAATCTTGGTCAGATTTTTAAATCTGAATTTGTGTTTTCATTTTATAAAGGCCTTTTATTTATCAGGAAGCATTTAACTTCATTTTCCCCCCTGATTTATCAGGAGTTGATGAGATGATAGAGTCGCAGGCATATAATATAGCCTGACCAAACCTCTATATGTATATAAAATCAGCACCGGGCTGGAGAGGGTATAGTGGGTAGGGTGCTTGGCAGCTAGAGAGAGTATAGTGGGCAGGATGCTTGCCTTGCGAGCGGCTGACCAAGGCTCCATTCCCAGGACCCCCTCTGATCCCCCAAGTTCGATCAGAAGTGATCCCTCTGCATAGAGCAGGAACAAGCCCTGGTGTGGCTCCCAAACTAAAAACCAAATAATAAAAAAAAAATAAGATAAAACAACTCCTCTTCCCTTCCCTCGCTTCCCTTTGTTCCCCTGTTTTCACAGAGAACTACTCTACACAACACAAATCTGGGGGGTGGGGTAGGTTGGGGGAGGTTGCCAGTTCATTGACTTTATAGTTATTTCTATTTCACATAGGAATGAAACCATCTGTTAATTGTCTTTTGTATTCTTGCTTATTTCACCTCAAGTACTAGATCCATTTTGTGCTCAAAGGCATGATCTCATGTTTACCTACTCGATGGGGAGGGTGGCGCTCCCCAGCCGTGCCAGGGAGGCAAGGAAGAGGGAAGGATTGAACTCAGGTGAGTGAAAATACTTTACTGAGGGAGGATGCGAATTCTATGGAAAATGTGGGAATTTCCAGGGAGAGGAAGAAGGCCAAATGTAAAGGAAATGTAATGCCTTAAAGAAGGATACAGGCATCCCCAGGGTGGGGGTGCCAACATGTAGAGATTAGGCACCCGGAGTTGTGATGTGGGGGACCACCAGAGGGGGGAGTACACCTGATTTCATCTTGTGTAATGGTGGAATACTGGTTTGTTGAGAATATAGATCACAATATTTGTTTATACTTGGAAGAAAACTCCCGCATGTGGCTACTTTTCATTTTTTTCATCTCGCATATCATTGAATTTAAAAGAGGAATCAGAGGTTGGAGATTATCTGGGGAATCTCCTCAGAGTAAGTGATTCTTGCAACCCTCATAAGCCAATTAGGTCACTGTCTTGGTGGGCGAGGGGGGGGATAGGTAGGCACTGTTGTTTTTTGGTTACTCAAGGGATTATAATGTACTTCCCAGAGTTAAGAACTAGTATTGTCACTGTCATCCCTTTGCTCATCAGTTTGTTCAAGTGAGCACCAGTAATGTCTCTCATTGTGAGACATATTGTTACTGTTTTTGGCATATCCAATACGCCACGGGTAGCTTGCCAGGCTCTGCCGTGTGGGCGAGATACTCTCGGTAGCTTGCTGGGCTCTTCAAGAGAGGTGGAGGAATTGAACACGGGTCGGCCATGTGAAAGGTGAATGCCCTACCGCTGTGCTATCGCTCCAGCCCAAGAACTACTATTAGATTTGGAAATTTCTTTTTTGGCCAACCCAAGTACAGGGACCTATTCAGAGACAGTTATGAGAAACTGGAAATTAACATCCAAGTAGTTTCAGGACTCCATTGGTTTTAGTTGAGTATTTTTAAATTTTGAATGAAGTGGAAGTGGAGACTTGCTGGGGAGTTGGTAAGGTATAACCTCCAAGGGAGTGTATAGATAAATGAGAAGCTGGGATAAGTACCTCAGTTCACCGGTGCTTGCTAATATTGGGGAATTGTCTGAGTTTCTAGTATACTTTTCCACTGTTCCTTACACTTCTTTAAAGATTTGTGGAATAGGGCTGGTGCCTTTTATCCAAGTTATCCTGGGAGGTTTTCTGGAGACAAGCACAGATAGAAGAGCACACACAGACACCCACACACGTGTAAACTTTTCATTTCTTGACTTCTAGTTCCATTTCCTCAATTGTTTATTCCTAGCAGGGTGTCTCTAGTTTATATCCAAATTTATACTAGGCAACATTAGTCTGGGATTAATAACTGTAAAGTACTGAGATACAAATTCATACCATATGCTCTTAGATTCATTCAGTGGGCATGTAAGCTCCTTGGCCACCCTTCCTGATTTTGTACCTAGGAAGGTTGCAAGCCCAAATAAGGAAGAGCATGTCTAAGCCACGTGCTAGTTGTTCATGTAACATCGTGGCCACCTCTTCCAAAGTGAATCAAGTTGTTCATTCTAGAAGGTGAAGAAACATATTTGTGTACCCCTTTCTGTTTGATGTAGGTATAGGCAGATTTAGCTATAATGCTTACAATATGAAGGGAATTAAATGCTTTCATCTTGGATGAAGACTCTAAATCTTAGATCGTTTAGGCAATCCTGCCTAAACAAGGCTAGGGGCAAAACCACAGTTAAAATTTGGTTAGATTGGGGGCTGGAGTGATAGCATAGCGGGTAGGGCATTTGCCTTGCACACAGCCGACCCAGGTTCGATTCCCAACATCCCATATGGTCCCCTGAGCACTGCCAGGAGTAATTCCTGAGTGCAGAGCCAGGAGTAACCCCTGTGCATTGTCGGGTGTGACCCAAAAAACAAAAAAAATTTTGGTTAGTTTTTAAACTTGTGTTTTCTTTCGATCATCATAATGCACCATTTCTTTCAACTTGATATACAATACCTCCATTACAGACCTTTATAACAAAGTCTATTAATAATATTCAGGTCCCCCCCATTTATTCTTTTAGACAGTCAGGAAATTGCATAATACAGTGCTTATCTAGTCTTAGCATCTCTAATCAATCAACCTACTTTTGTCCATTTACTCTGAAACAGTTTTTATTCTGAGGACCACCATCACTCGTAAGCCTGCCTGTTGTCTTTGGAAACGAGAAGCAGTGTATGTAGATTTTTGTTTGTTGGGGGGCTACATCCAGCAGTGTT
Source organism: Sorex araneus (assembly GCF_027595985.1). Classification (NCBI taxonomy): domain Eukaryota; kingdom Metazoa; phylum Chordata; class Mammalia; order Eulipotyphla; family Soricidae; genus Sorex; species Sorex araneus. Next base: position 24,585,751 of record NC_073313.1, read on the forward strand.
TAGGCCTTACTCCTGGCTCTGCACCCAGGGATCACTCCTGGCAGGACTTGGTGGACTATTTTGAGTGCTGGGGAATCAGGCTTGCATCTGCCACATGCAAGACAAGCGCCCTACCTGCTGTACTGTCTCTAGCCCTTTAACTCAACCTTGATTTCTGATGCCTACCAGCAGCTCAGACCAGGCCTCCTTACTTGGTCCCACTATACTCGAGTCTCCTCATCTACAAAACAGAAATGTTGGCATCAAAGCACAGGCTTATTTCGCTGATGAAGAGGTGAACATGTAGTATAAAGCCTCATACATGGTATGTGCTCAGTGTGCTTTGCCTCTGCGTTCAGTGACAAGTTAGTGACACAGCATTTCCTGGATGAAATCTGCTTCCTGCTAAGAATAAAAGCTGTGTAGGAAGCACTTGACCTTGAATGCTAATTATTTTCAAGTTTCTTGACTTAACGTCCTGACTGTATAGATGGATCATTTTCTAAGAAATAGCACTTTGTGATCGGAGCTTGAATGACTTTGAATCCATTTTATCCACTGCTGTGAATAACTTAACATTTGTTCCAATTAACCTCCAAGATCATAACTATTCCTGCTTCCATGACAACGAGTATCCTGTAGCTCATCAGTCTGCTGTTAGGATTAGACCAGAGGCCCTCTAGTATTGAGATGGATCTGTGCGGTGGCGACTTGGCCAGAACTCTTTGTCTTATCAGTGTTGAACACATCTGTGCATTTTCTTTCCACTCTGATCCAATGTCCCTTATTGACAGTTACTGCTACCTTCTTACCTACCACAGTAGACTCATAAGAACTTGAATATCAACAAACAGGACTGTAGTGGATGTTACTTTCCCTCAGACAGTGTGGATACAGATGTCCTTCAGGGTAAGGATCCAGTAGCCCTGGCTGACATTTAAGATCCCTTCTGTGATCATTTTGTTCCTTTTCCTCTAAGAACAGCAAAAATTATATGAAGGTACCATGAACTTCAAACCCCGTTAGGAAGATATGCACATAACAGTAGTATGTTCTCTGAGAGTTTTATATTTTTTCACATCATTTTCAGAATGATTATACTGGAAATTTAAAAGATAATAGAATATCTCTTGTTCTGGAAGATCTTTTCTAAATTACTGCTTTTTAATTTAGAAACATTATTATGACAGCCTATTTTCTCCTTATGAACATATAGTGTTGTAATTTATTTTGCTATTCCTTTTGTTGTTGGAAATTTATGTTGTTTGCAAGATCCTTCTCAAGTATTTTATTTGGAAACATTTCAGACATTAAGAAAAGTTATTAGAATAATGCAATTCACATGTCTAGCTCCTAGTCTCCAGTTAATTACCATGTTTACTTTTTTTGTTTGTTTGGTGTTTGGACCACACCTGGCATTGCTCAGTGGTAACTCCTGGCTCTGTGCTCAGGAGTTATGCCTTGCAGGCCCAGGGAACCATATGAGATGCCAGGGGTTGAACCCAGGTCAGCCTCGAGCAAGGCAAGTGCCCTACCCTACTATCACTGGCCCCAATCATGTTTACATATTTTATCTCTCATCTCCTTCATCCCTATCCTTGACTCCCTACCTACTTCGTTTACAAATGCCTTTTTAGGGGAATATTTGAGAGTCAGTTTGCAGACATGATTCTTTACTCCTAGAGACTTATGTACATATATTTATATCTATATATATGCATACATGCATATATATATCTCCAAAGTATAAGAATATTCCAATAAACATGATTTAGTTACCACTGTTGAAGAATTTAGCATTCCTAGCATAATAACACTGAATATTCAAATTTACCCTGCTGGTTTATGGTTTCTATATTGGTCAGTTCAGTAGCTCAGTTCTGGGACATACTTAGACACCACCACTGGCCAAGAAGACTGCTATGGTAGTTGCAGCAATGCTAAGGAGCACATACATGTCCCTGTCTAGTAATGGAATACCAGGAATAGAGGGTGGGAGTGGATGAAAATAGGAAAATGCATTGGATGTCTGCAGGCAGTGAAGGGTCACCCTCCACCCTGACCATCGGAGTGTTTGACTGGCGGTTACCCCCAGGAAAAGTAAAGGGCAAAAAGAGGCTTCTACAAATACTCTGAATGAAGTAAGTAGTCAATGCAGTAGTCAAGGGCTGGAGCGATAGCTCAGTAGGCAGGGTGTTTGCCTTGTACGCATCTGACCCGGGTTTGATTCCTTCATCCCTCTCGGAGAGTCCGGCAAACTACTGAGAGTATCCGGCCTGCATGGCAGAGCCTAGCAAGCTGCCTGTGGCATATTTGATATGCCCGAAGCAGTAACAACAAGTTACAATGGAGACGTTACTGGTGCCCACTCGAGGAAATCGATGAACAATGGGACAACAGTGCTACAGTGCTACAGAAGTAGTCAAGGACAAGTAGCAGAGCTGAAGTAGCATTGAGACCCCACCAAAACAGCCCGTGTTGTCAGGTATTTGGGGTGCTGACTTTGTATTTAGACCGATTCACTCTGAAGCCGGACTGAACAAATACCAGCAGATATCTGAGGGGAGACCACAGTGAGAGAGAAACAGCAATAAAGAAATGGCCAACCAGTGACCCCCGAGGAAAATAACTATGTGAAAAATAGAATTAAAGTAAAATAAAAATAAATAAATATATTGAAGAACAAATCATCTTGCTCACATTCCCATGAACATTTTAGAGCTTCTTGAGCTTTCCAAAGACAGTCATGACAGTGCTTTTCTTCTCCGAGCCCTCCATCATGTTAGATAATTGATCCCCTTCCCTTGGAGTTGGGAAAGCTTTGGCTGCTTAGATAAGTTGAGTATGGCAGAAGGAGGCGAGCTCTGTGAATGCTGAGGCTAGGAAAGGCCACATAGCTTCTGCCTTGCTTAGGAAAGCCATCCCCCTAGCCCAAGGCCACCGTGTTGTGACCAAGCCCAGCAAAGGCCACCTGATATTGACAGTAGGTAAACCAACTCTGCAAATAGTCAACCCAAGGGTCATGCTTGTGAGGAGCCTTCAGAAGATTCCATCCCTCGAGCCTGTTGTCCTCCTGCCTTTAGTATTCGAGTGTTCCCAGTTGGAGTCCTAGAGAAGTCCTCCTTTCTGTGCTCTGACTCGATTCCCAGCCCAGGCCCTCTGTGAGTCCAATAAAATAGACATTGGACTAAATGGAGTCATACAAAATCTGCATGTTGATGGGGTATAGGATTTTATAGGGAATGAGATGTGCATATAAGTTCCCCCGTGTTTGGGCTCTCTGCCTTTTTCATTTATGGCTTACTAGTATATGTAATAATAACTGAAACACAGTCTGGCCTAGACTGGTGGCAGTTTCAGTTGGTAGAGCCCCAGATCCATGACCTGCTCTGTTCTTTCTTTAAATTCAGGAATAAGTTATCTCAAATAAGGAAAGCTATTAAACTTCTCCGGCTGTGAAATCCTACTGGACAAGGGGCAAAGCAAATTGTTGAAAACATGAAGATGTTTTAAATGATTTAAATCATTTAAATATTTAAAAGGTGTTCACTCATTTAAAACATGAGACCAAGGAAAGGAATTCTTTTCAGAGACATTCACAATCATTTCATAGTTCTCTGTTCAGACCTCAAGTTGTTTCCTTCGAAGGACTTTTCACTTCAACCCTGGTAAACTCAAGAATTATTAATGATTCTTAAATTCAGTGCTCTCAAAAGATAGGTAGCAATCTTATCAATGTGACTGGAGGTGAACAAAGACAGTCTTCAAGTGATACAGACAAAGGAAACTCCGCATTTTTTATTTTTTGCTTTTTGGGTCACACCTGGCGATGTGTTACTCCTGGGGTTACTCCTGGCTCTGCACTCAGGAATCACCCCTGGCAGTGCTCAGGGGACCATATGGGATGCTGGGAATCTAGCTCGGGTTGGCCACGTGCAAGGCAAACGCCCTACCTGCTGTGCTATTGCTCCAGCCCCGGAAACTCCACATTTTAAGTGGCCGTGTGCTCAGCCCACTGCTTTAGTTATAAGATGTGTTGTCAGGTCACTTCATTAATTGAAGAAGTAATTATTTTTTCTGCTTCCTGTAGATTAACCAAAAAAAAAGGATTAAAGATTCACCCAAAATACAGGGTATTATGGAAACTATGGATAATGAGTTGCGCGTTTAAACTCTTGCTTGGAGAAGGCTAGTTGAATTCTCTTTCTTACTGGAAATCATTACTGAGAAGGCTTCTTTTACTAACCAAAAGTCACTTATATTGCTCTATGACATTCTTCTATCTCTTGGTGAATGAAAAGTTATATGGAACTTTTTTTAAGCAAAAGTCATACTTTTTGCAAATACTAATTTTCAAAATTAGTATTTTTCCAACTTCTCAGAAAAAGGACAAAATATGAAAACAAAGCAGAATGGAATTAAGTTTACCAAATTGGAGTGTGGGGACCTTAAATAAAATACACAAGTATTTTTCTTTTTTTTTTTTTTTGCTTTTTGGGTCACACCCAGCGATGCTCAGGTGTTACTCCTGGCTTTGCACTCAGGAATTACTCCTGGCGGTACTTGGGGGACCATATGGGATGCCAGGGATCGAACCCGGGTCGGCCGCGTGCAAGGCAAATGCCCTACCCGCTGTGCTATTGCTCTGACCCCCTGTAGTTTTGTTTTGATTTTGATTTTGGGATACACCAGACTGGACTCAGGGCTTACTCCTGGCTCTGTGCTCAGGAATTATTTCTGGCAGCACCCAGGGAACCATATGCAGTTCCAGGATCAAACTAGGATCAGCAATTTGCAAGGCAAGTGCCTTATGTTTGCGCTGTCTCTCTGGTCCCTCGTGAGTAATTTTTTTTTCTTTTTTTGTGTCACACCCGGCAATGCTCAGGGGTTGTGTCTGGCTCTGCATTCAGGAGTTACTCCTGGTGGTGCTCAGGGGACCATATGGGATTCTGGAATCGAACCCGGGTTGGCCGAGTGCAAGGCAAACACCCTACCCAATGTCATTGCCTTCATTGAGTCAGATTTTCTCTTGCCACCTTCTCCACTGCCCCAGGTGGTCTTCTGAGGGATACTAGGGGAAATTTTAATTGGTGAATTTGAATAAGATGAAGTAATATAGAGAAATACAGGATGCAAATAGCAAAACAAAATTAAGGAGTATCTAGAAACCAAGTTAAGTGGTGGCAGGGTGTGGAGGAAGAAAGTCAATAACTGAGGAAAAAAATCAATATGCTGTACAACTTCTAAAAATATCATCCCTTAGAGAGGACATCTAATTAAAACCCAAAGATCCTTTTTAGTAAGTTTACTGAAAGAGATTATATTGTTAGATTCCTTTGATTTAAATTAAGTATACCCTTCTTAGTACACAGGATAAAATACTTTTCAACTTATATGAGAAAAACCACAGACAGTTAAAAAATCAGGCATTTCATATTTATTTTTAGGCTCCCTAATTAACTAAAAGAGATTTGGCCCCCTGTTTAAGCTGATGTATAATTAAGGTATCTGAGTACAAAGAATTTGTCTCTAAAGCTAAATTAGAATGTAGGAGGCAAACTGGGGTTTCTTCAAGTACTTTTTAAAAGAAAAATACAAACTTCTGCAAAGCCTGATCTACCTCATCTTCTAATAAGCCATAAAGAAACTATCATAGCTTGGCCACTTCAGTGAGTGCTCCAAGATACCATCGTTTCTTTCCCGTTCACCATCCAAGGCAGCTAGACTAAATGCTTCCTGAATTTGTGTATCTTAGAACATGCTTAGTTAGTTGCCTTTTCTTATCAGTGCACACTTGGCTGAAGTAAGCCTCGTTTTACTTTAAAATCAAATGTATGGTAGGGCCCAGAACATACTTGAATCCTTTTGTGATAGTCAACCCCCAAATGAGCACAGGCTCGAAACCAGAATTGCTTAGGCAGTAGCAGACAGCCAGCTCCCGCACCTCAGGGCCTTGGCTTGTTGTAGCTCACATTTGTCGGTGGCTGTTGAGTGAGCCTCCTCTTTTGAATTTTTAGAGCTTCTGAATGTTGAGGTACTTTTAATCCTCTCTACAACCTTTCTGGAATTAGCAATATTCTCATTTTATTTTAATTGGGGGGAACTTCACCCAGCAGTGCTCAGGGGTTACTCCTACTTCTGTACTCAGGAATCACTCCTGGCAGTGCTCGGGGGACCACGTGGGATGCTGGGGATTGAACCCGGGTCAACTGCATGCAAGGCAAATGCCCTACTTGCTGTATTATCGTTCTGCCCCTTGTTCATCTTTTTTTGTTTGTTTGTTTGTTTTTTGGGTCACACCGAATGATGCTCAGGGGTTTATCCTGGCTCTGCACTCAGGAATTATTCCTGATGGTGCTTGGGGGACCACATGGGATGCTGGGGATCAAACCTGGGTCAGCTGTGTGCAAGGCAAATGCTCTCCTTGCTGTACTATTGTTCTGGCCCCTGTTCTTATTTCTTTTCTTCATTCTTGTGCCAGGATGGCTGAGTGTAATGACCTTGCCTGCTTTCCTGATGCTTGTCAAACCCAGTCTAACCTGATCTGGCAGTGATTGTCCTGTGCGGTGGCCATCTTTCCTCTCAGTTCTGAAGGCCCCACAGCTCTAAAAAGTGAACTTCCATTTTTATTTTCTTTGATGCTAGACATATTTCCATGGCAAAACCTGACCTGGACTGCCTGGGGCTTATGGTCTTTATTTTGCTCAGAGTAAATATTCCCAGACTTCACTGTAGCACTATGGTTTCTATACCCATCATTTAAGGCTGCATAGGCACCCTTAAATAGGGGGTCATATATATATTTCTTTTGCCTTCCTAAAATCTGAAGTTTTTGAAGTGCAAAGCAATGTAGCCCCTGGGTTTTGAGAGCAGACATGGACTGGTCTTGGCCACCGAGCACCCAGTAGCCCACTGTCCACTTATTCCCTTACCCACAGCCCTCGGCCTCATCCTTCTAATTTGCTGTTCCTAAGATGCTGGGGACATGGACATCAAAGTGTATAAATGGCCCCTGCATAACATACTCAGGGAATTTCTTTAAATTCCAAGTTTCATACTTGCACATCCAATTCAGCATCCCGAGATTCTTCCTTTTCTTCCCTGCTTCCTAACTCTCACCTGCAGAGGGATAGCCAATCTTTCTTTTGGTAAGATTAAAATAAAATATATTTTGTATTTTAAAACATAAAATTATAATAAAATTTTTAAAAACAAAAATAAAAAATAAATTAAAAATTTAAAGATTTAACAATAAAAATAGTGTATTATCCTTTCAAAAGTATTATTAATATTCATGGTCTTGACATACACAATTACTTTTTGTGCTTTTTAAAAAAAATGCCCTCTCTATAGACTATAGACCGAACACGATGACCACTCAATACCTCTATCACAAACCACAACACCCAAAATGGGAGAGAAAGCAAAAGAGTATGCCCTGCCACAGAAGCGGGGTGGGGTGAGGGGGATGAGGTGGGGGTGGCGGGAGGCGCACTGGGCTCATTGGTGGTGGAGAATGGGCACTGGTGGAGAGATGGGTGCTGAGAATTGTATGACCGAAACATAACCATGAAAGTTTGTAAGTCTGTAACTGCACCTCACAGGGATCCATTATAAAGAATAAAAAAAATAAATTTTTAAAAAATGCCCTATCTATGTAACCAGGATACAGAGTATTTTACTTCTAGCCTGTAAAAATGATGAAGTCTATTGTAACTTAACGAGATCCCTCATTTTGCAATGCGAGTCACGGGGATTTAGTTTAAAACCTCCGTATTTATAGTGTACTCAAAATGATTCTCTGCAAAGAAGTACGTTCTTGTCGAACAGCATAGGATTCTGAAGCTCAGCAAACAGTAATTTTTTGTTTGTTTTTGTGGCAGGAGCTGTACGACGGAGCCACATCCCAGACCCGATCAGAATCATTTTAAATGTCAGTTGTCTTAAGGGCACATGACTGTATAGCCTGTCTGTGGGAGATTGCTGCTTCTTCCTTACTTGGAGTTTTTCCCTTGGGGGGGAAGAGCATGAATCAGCAATGAGTTAAAGGTTTACCAAGGTCTTCAATATCCCCGTGTAGTATGAGGGAAGACTTTCATCTTTTATTGTACCGCATTTGGAAATGGAGAAAGGGGAGGGTGAGGGGACTGATGGTGGGAGGGCTGGGGGTAGAGAGACAAGTTCTGCGGGGGACTTTCTAAAGTGGAGGCTTTCATTTCAGTCTTACTCTGTAGGAAGAAGAAAGGAATAAACAGCCACTTGGCAATGTTCGAAAACTGGATTTATTTCCAAATCTTTTGTTTGTTGCCTTTATCACATTTGGGCAAACGCAGAGGGTTGGAGAACTTGTTTTATGAGCCCTGCTGCCCTCTCTGGGCCTGGCCCTTAGGGTGCCCAGTTCCAGCCAGCCTCCAGAGAACAGAGCTTAGAAAGAGGCCTGTGGAATGTGAAGGAGTTGGATGGACCCCCTAAGAATCCTAGAGACGGGGCTGGAGAGATAGCACAGTGGGTAGGGCGTTTGCCTTGCACGTGGCTGACTTGAGTTCGATTCCCAGCATCCCATAGGGTCCCCCAAGCACCGCCAGGAGTAATTCCTGCGTCCAGAGCCAGGAGTAACCCCTGTGCCTTGCCAGGTGTGACCCAAAAAGCAAAAAAAAGAATCCTAGAGACTAGAAGTACAAGTTGTCTTCTTTGTTTTTTTTTTTTTTTGTGGTGGTGGGGGAGAGGCTTTGGGGGTCATACCTGGTGATGCTCAGGGGTTACTCCTGGCTCTGCACTCAAGAATTACTCCTGGAAATGCTCAAGGACCATATGGGATACCAGGGATTGAACCCGGGCGGGCTGCTGCAAGGCAAACACCCTACCCGCTGTGCTGTCGCTCCTGCCCCAACTTGAGTTCTTTGGGTACTGCTCCCTGGTGGTTCTGGCACGTGCCATCATTGCCATTTCCTAGACGAAGGCTGCTGAGACTCAGGTTAAGAAATGTCCCAAAGTGTTCTCAATCCCCAAATGGAATTGGACTGGGATGCATCCCTCTCCCCAGAGCTCTTGTCAGCTCTGTTTCTGCCCACCCTCTAACCCTGACTCCTGCTCGCCTGGTCATTATGGGGAGGGAATGCCTTGCTCGCGGGTCTACCGACCTGCACAGCCCACACAAGCTTTGGGGTCAGTCACTCAGCTTCTAAGCACCTGGGTGGGTTTCTTTGGCTCCTTTCACGTCCGTTAACTCAGAGCTGCCATTTGTCACTGCTCCTCAGAGTGGCAGAGTTCCTCCTGCAGGGTGGGGGAGGGATGGGGGGAGGAGGGAGGGACCTAACCGGAGGCAATCCGAGGAAACAGCACACAGTAGGTGACTATATGGGTTGAATGAATGGATCTGTTTGTTGCCTGCTGGAAACCCTTATGATCAGGAGTGGAATTTCACATTCTTTAGCATTTGTACTTGGCAGCTATTGGAAAACAAATTCCAATCCCTACTGGTAATACTGGGAATTCTTGTATGTTAAGGGAGTAAAAGAGTTTTCAGGATTTGGTTCTTTTTGTATGCTAATTAGATGATTTTCTTAACCATTCTACTTTCAAGGATAAAAATTTAGCTTACAGACTGCAGGACTTTCTCTCCCCTCTAGTGATGGTGCCCAAAGGAGAACACTTTATTTTCCTGGCCGTTAGATTGTAAAATCATGAAATGTTTTTTATTTCTTAATAGGAAGGGACAATGCTTGTGAAAAGACCTCATACATGTTTCTACGGAAGGAGCTTCCTGTACGTCTAGCAAATACAATGAGAGAAGTTAACCTTCTGCCCGATAATTTGCTCAATCGGCCTTCAGTAGGCTTGGTCCAGAGCTGGTAAGTCCATAAGGTGGCATCAGACGAGTCTTCCCACAAAGCTCTGAACAGTTGGCGGTCAGACCACTTTCCAGAGACGTTCCGGGCTGCCTGTGTGGAGCGAGTCACTCAGGGGAGCTGGTGTTGCCAAGTAATGTTCTTTTTTATTTTTTCAACTGACGACTTGAAATGGCCTTTATGAAAATCCTTCTCAACTGTGCTGACACTTCCATGACTCTTCAAGTTTCCTTTTTCTGGTTTTAAATGTGAGTCTCAGTGGGACAATATTAGGAAGTACAGGAAAGCGTAAAAGAAGAACAATGTAGTGACCCCATGTGATTCTGGGGCGGGGGAAAGCAAGTCTCAGCCCTGCACCCCTTTGTTTTCTTTTTTTGTGGGGTGCGGGCATGCATGCCTGATGGTGCTCAGGGCATAACCCTGGCTCTGTGTTTAGGAATCATACCTGGTAGGGTTCAGGGGACCATATGGGATGATGGGATGGCGGGGATTGAACCTGGGTCGGCCACAGGCAGGGCAAGTATTCTACCCGCTGTACTATCTCTCTGGCCCCTTGCTTTCCTTTTAGAGAAGGAAGGAAATCAAGCGGGGAGGAAGAAGGTGAGAAAGGGAAGTGATAGAGGAGCGGGCGTCAGGGCTTCAGCTATCGGGGGATGTGGGAGAGTGGTTTAGCTGTATACCCAAAGCACAGGCCCAGCAACACTGAAACCATGAAATCTAAACTGCAGCCACTTTGTAATGTCCCTGTCAAGGTGGCTGGGTGGGGGCGATGCAGAGTGGGGGGGAGTAGAGTATAGGAACACAGATGGAGGGAAATTGATGCTGGTAGTAGATTGGTGTTGAATATTTATGCCTAAAACTCAGCTATCAGTAACTTGATAAGTCACAGTTCTTTGATTAGACTTTTAAAATTATATTTCTGATATAATTTTAATGAGATAAAAATTCTTTTGTAGTTAGACAATTTAGAGTCTTAAATTAGATTTTAAAAATTATAAAATTTAATTTAAAAAAAATCAAGAAATTCCTTGCAGGCAGGACTTCTTTTTAGAACACGTGGGGCCATTTCTTACGAAGTGCAGGTGGAAAAGTCTGCAGTCCTTGCTTCATGTCCCTCATGATAGAATGGAAAAAATGCACTTTTCTTGGTTTGGGGACCATATTCAGTGGCGCTCAGGGTTCACTCCTGGCTCTGCACTCGGGAATAAATCCTAGCATGACTCAGGGAACCATATGGGGTGTCGGGGACTGGACCAGGGTTGGCTGTTGTGCCTGCTGTTCTGCTCTGCCTGCTGCACTACATTCTCTCCCAGACCCAGAGAGTGTTAACAGAGCACAACTGGGAGCACAGTCAGTTCTGGCGCTGAAGCTAAACCACTCTCCCACATCACCCGTAGAACTGAAGCCCCGGCACATGCTGTGCCATTAGGGCAGCTGGTTGGTTTCTGAGCTGCCCAGCGAGGGAACACAAGTGAGGTTGGCAAGTAGGAAGGCGGAAGAGCAGGTGGGTTTCCAGGAAGGGATTTGGCATATGAAATCGAGAAACGCCAGCCGGGTTTGGGAAAAATCAGGTAGAAGGTGGCAGAGAGAAAGCTGGAGGGACTGAGGCCAGGTGAAAAAGTGCCCCAGAGCCAGCTTTCAGGGGGGTGCTGTAGGAGCACAGAGGGGGTGCAGGTATCTCCTGATACTTGTGGGCTAGGTGAATCAACAGGGACAGGGACATGAAGATCATTGTAGGGGAAGAGCATTGTAGGGGAAGGGAGGGGAAGAGCATTGTAGGGGAAGGGAGGGGAAGGGCATGGTAAGGGAAGGAAGGGGAAGGGCATTGTAGGAAAAGGGAGGGGAAGGGCATGGTAGGGGAAAGGAGTGGAGGGGCATTGTAGGAGAAGGGAGGGGAAGAGCATTGTAGGGGAAGGGGCAGGAAGAGCATTGTAGGGGAGGGGAGGGGAAGAATATTGTAGGGGAAGGGACAGGAAGAGCATGGTAGGGGAAGGAAGGGGAAGGGCATTGTAGGAAAAGGGAGGGGAAGGGCATGGGAGTGGAAGGGATGGGAAGGGCATGCTAGGGGAAGGGAGGGAAAGGGCATGGTAGAAGGGAGGGGAGGGGAATGGTAGGGGAAGGGAGTGGAAGGGCATTGTAGGAAAAGGGAGGGGAAGGGCATTGTAGGAAAAGGGAGGGGAAGGACATTGTAGGGGAAGGGAGGGGAAGGGCATGGTAGGGGAAGGGAGGGAAAGGGCATGGTAGGAGAAGGGAGGGGAGGGAATGGTAGGGGAAGGAAAGGGAAGAGCATGGTAGGGGAAGGGAGTGGAGGGGCATTGTAGGAGAAGGGAGGGGAAGAGCATTGTAGGGGAAGGGGCAGGAAGAGCATTGTAGGGGAAGGGAGGGAAAGGGCATTGTAGGGGAAGGGGCAGGAAGAGCATTGTAGGGGAAGGGAGGGGAAGGGCATTGTAGGGGAAGGGAGGGGAAGGGCATTGTAGGGGAAGGGGCAGGAAGAGCATTGTAGGGGAAGGGAGGGGAAGGGCATTGTAGGGGAAAGGAGGGGAAGGGCCTTGTAGGGGAAGGGGCAGGAAGAGCATTGTAGGGGAAGGGAGGGGAAGGGCCTTGTAGGGGAAGGGGCAGGAAGAGCATTGTAGAGGAAGGGATGATGCAGACAGAAAGAGGGGCCGTGGGTCAGCTTAGAGAAGGGGTAATTGACATGATTCCTTGGACTACCACCTGTAATAGATTCTTAGGGCTGAGCCTAAATGGGACCTTACAGGCTTGTGTGCGGTCCCAGTTCCAGACAAGCCATAGCTTGTCCCTGTGCGCCCGGGTTAACGCAGAGCGGGGACCGTGACTGGATGTTATAGTCACCTGCATTCTGCCTAAATCCGTAGCTTGTTCATTAGGAGCAGCACATCCTTTATTTTGCATGAGGATTAAAAATTTTTTAATCGCTTCAAGACCATCATTGGAGGTTTTCCAACAAACAGTACGTAAGTATTGCTGGGGCTACTGTCGTGGGGAATCTAGGTTGTGGTTGTTCAGATGGTAAGATACTTTATTATTGCTGATGCTCCATTAAATTATAGATACTAACAAATACTTTTACCCACATTTTCTAGTTGTTAGCATTGGGCAGCGTTTGTTTTTTTTCCTCATTCAGATTCTCATTTTCTATATATGTATACATATTGTATGCCTGTGTATTTGTTTATATTTACAGTACCACACTACCACACACATATAAGTGACATACACACATATAGTGAACCCCTTCGAGATGGTATAGCTTAGACCAACTGTAAGCCTTTACTACTCACAACCATTTTCATGTGGAAATTTTTCTGTGATCCCAGGTACAAGGTACATAACAGATATACAGATAAAATATTTCATGATAATAAATCATAAAGACATTGATCTTGATGCGATTTTTAATACTTTCTACAACCCTTATTTTCAGTTACTTGATCCCATATGGAATTACAACCATAAGAAGAATGGTTTAAGAAACCATAATAAAGCAAATATCGCAATAAAAGGAGTCACATAAACTGTTTCCTAGCACATATAAAAATTATGTTTACTCATGACAGTCTGGCCTATTAGGGTACAGTTGCATTATCTCTACAAAGGACAGTGTCTGTATCTTAATACATGTGGCACAGAGACACAAAATGAGTATCTGCTGTTGGAAAATTAGTGCCAATAGTCCTGTTTGAAAGTCACATTATTTGCGAAGCACAATAAAATGACGTATACTTGTAAAATGCAGTTTTTCCTGAACTTATCTAAGTAGATGTCCTTTATCCTAAATATTTCACATGCATCTCTTTGTAACAGCTTTAGAAAACCACAGAGCTATTATGGAGTTAGGAAATAATAACAGTAATACAGTCAATATTTTCTAATATGCAGACTTTATACTGATTTTCCCACTAGGGCTCTTGAAACAGAAAGCAATTCTCTCTCCTCCGCCTATAGGGTTCCATCTTAGAAACATGCATTTTGTTTGTATTTTATTTCCTTATCGTGTGTGTGTGTGTATGTACTCATACACGCATGTGCGCACATGACCGGGGATTGAACCCAGGATCTCACATGTGCAAGGCAAGCGCTCACTGCTGAGCCATACCCTGACCCTCCCTTAAAGTGAATCTCACATTTCATGATCATGAACCACGGACCATGCCCTTTGCTCTCTTTGCTTTCTTGAGTTGCAGTAGGAAGAGCCACGTGATCTTTTCATTTCTCTCCATTGAGAGAATGCAGTGTCACCTTCTGGAAGAATGGGTAGCCCACCTCAAATCCTGTTGGCATGTGGCAGGGTGGAGGGCATCACCCATGATGACCAACTATGGCCTTCGGGATGTTTGATCTGAGGATTCTAGCCAGAGCTAATCCATAGGATTATATGCCCTTGTAATTTTTTTTTTAAATACTGGAAATGAACATACTTTATATCATACATTGTCACAAAACTCACACAGGCTGATTAATCAGACATCATCCTTATTTATCTATATGCTTAGTCATTTTAGTTATCCGATCCCCTCATCCTTTATCTCAAGCCTCTGGAGAGGATTAGTGGTAATTGTTAGAAATAAGGAGGATGAAGGACATGTTAAGACCCAAAGCTGAGATCGCATGTTGCTAAGTAATTGGGCTCAGAATCCCCATGGGTCCCAGCAAGTCCTGCCTGGATGTAACTGTGGCAGTGCCAGACCTTCCTATTTTCCAGGGTTCTCCAGCTCTTTATGTGAGGTACCTGATTTCCTGTTCTGATGCTAATTGGCACATGTAGCTATTCTTAATCCAACAGTAGTTTCTGAAGGCATCCTTTCTCCTCCGTTGTGTTGGAGAAATTAAACTTTAGAAAGGAATCTTCTTTTGCTATTCTTTTTGTGTGTGTGTGCCAAATACAGCATTCTCAGGGTTTACTCCTGGGTCTGAACTCAGAAATTACTCCTGGCAGTGGGATGCCCAGGATCAAACCTGAGTCAGCCGCATTCAAGGAAAGTGCCCTACCCATTGTACTATCACTCCAGCCCCAAGAAGGAATCTTCTTAATTTCTAGTTTCTAAGTCCTTAGCTCTGAAGTTAGGTATCAGAAATGTGCTTCTCACATTTTATATGCTCTTTTGGGGAACAGTTAAACTATGGACTTTGTGTCCCAGTTAGGATATGTTTATTTATAAGTAGAAGAAAAATCCAAATTAAAAAAAAATTCCAAGTATTCTAAATGCCACATGTAAGTGATATCATACTGTGTTTATCCTTCTTCTGGATGAGGAACTGCAATATTTTAAAGAGGGGATGTGCAGATCAACCTTGACCCCAGCATAGAGGGAGGAGAAGGAAAGAAAGGGTCGAGAGGAGAGGAGAAGAGACACGAGAAGGTCAGGGGATTAAGGTGATGTTAAGGAATGATCAAGCCAGATGTCCAAACCACAGAGTCAACAACACTGAAAGTAAGACACCCAGACTTGAACAACTCAACTTAGAAAGTGCCTGTCGGGAGGGCAGGCTGTGGGGCGATATGGGAGGGAACCGGGGAACATTAGTTGAGGGAAGTTGACATGGGTGATGGGATAGGTGTGAAACATATGTCTATGGGGCTGGAGTGATAGCACAGGGGGTAGGGCGTTTGCCTTGCACGCAGTCGACCTGGGTTCGACTCCCAGCATCCCATATGGTCCCCTGAGCATAGCCAGGGGTAATTCCTGAGTGCAGAGCCTGAAGTGACCCCTGAGCATCGCTGGGTGTGACCCAAAAAGCAAAAAAAAAAAGGAAACATTATATGTCTAAAACTCAACAATGAATAACTTTCTAAATCATGGTGCTTTAATTTAAAAAAAATCACAAAAAAGTATTCAAAAAAACTGTAAAAATAATTTGGTTAAATAAAAAGTAATTTTACTTTTTATGGCCCTAAATTAAAGTCAAAAATAGCAAAAAATTCCAGATTCGCCTACAGTAACCGTTCCGTTAGCCTGTGATGACCAGATGACCTTTTGGTATAAGTTTGACTCAGATCCATGAGGCGACCCAGGCCTAAGTTTTCAAGCAAGTGTGGTATCAGCTTGGTTTTCCGACTCCATTTCCACCCGGTGGCAGAACAGCTGCAGTGCCTGTTCATACCACAGAGCACACTGACTGTGCCGAAGCAGGGCAAGCTGATGTCTCTCCCTGCATTGGGGCAGTCTTCACATCGCTGAGCCAGTATCTGTGTTCAGGGGAGTGCAGATCCACTGAGGCCTAGCCTACCGGACTAGTGACAAGAGAAATAAAGAAAAGATGACCCAGAGAAAAATTGAACAACCCAAGAGTTTTGTATGGCGTTACTTCAGCTCCCTGAGGCCCTGGGATTTCATGGACGGCAGAGAATGGAAAATTGGCGGTACTCTTAGGAGGAAAGGGCGAGTTCATATTGATAGCCATCTAACATAGAAACTCTTCTATTTTTAGGTATATGCAGAGTTTCCTCGAACTGTTAGAATATGAGAATAAGAGCCCTGAGGATCCACGAGTCTTAGATAAGTAAGTATGATGCTAGACTTAGCTGGAAGTAAAATTACCTCAGCAGAGGCCTGGGAAGAGCTCAGTGGCCAAAGTGCTCACCTTGCAAGCAAGTAGGAGGTCGCGAGTTCTGTTCCCAGCCCCCCACTCAATGTGCCAAGCATGGTTCTGGGAGCTCCTGTGTTGGGACACTAGCCTTCCCCCGACACTGCCACAGATCGTGCCATGTCTGGGACACAGCAGCAGGCAGGTGAAGATTCCATAGTCAAGTATATGTGTGATCTTTGGTCATATAACAGTAGTAAAGGGGCATGGGAAAGAGAATTTTTTTAAAAGTCATATTTTGAGAAATGGAACTCGTGTCATTAGGAAACAAAAGGTACTATTAGCGTGTAAGCTTTATGCTTAATGGAGAGCAACTGAAAATTGCTTTTAAAATTTTTTTTGAGATAACTTAACCTTACACAAAAGGATTAATGATACTTTTCAGATTATGCTTCATGATCTGTTCATTTTTTTTTAATGGGGAACATCTGGCGGTGCTCAGGGCTAATTCCTGATGGGGTGCTTGGTAGACCATATGTGGTACTCGGCATTGAACCCGGGTCAGCCACGTGTGCCCTACATGCAGTACTATCGTTCCAGCTCCCATCAGATCTAATTCTTTTTGTCCTGTCTTAATTTCATTTTATTGTTTTATAATACTATTAATAATGGTTTCTCATGAACATAGTTCCCACACCACACCCATCTCCAGTGTACCTGTCTCCCACCCCCAAGGAGCCTCGCTGCCCTCCCTCTCACCTCCTCCCCCAACTCTAATTCTTAAACACTTTCTGTACTCAAGGTGAACTGGTGTGAGGTTCTCAGTAACAATATTGCAGTAAATGTTCCACCTAGTGGTAGTTTTAAGAATGCGGCGGCCTCGGTACCTGCATCCTGGGACGCAGTCCTTTACAATGTAAGAAAATAATTTCAAGGTAATGGTACATTTATGCTCAGAAAGGCTCTAATGATTTTATTTGGGAGAAACATAAAAGTATGTGATTTTGTCCCATAACAACCTGAATTTATTATTGCAATAATGCACAGAACTGCAAAATTCTTATGTTGATGGAAAGTATTTCTGCTTCCCTCTCGCCCCCAAAGTAGAAGTCATTAACTTTAGTGCCACTTTGTCCCCTATACACCTCTACTGCCTCATGTCCACACTAGGAATGAATATAGCTGATGGATTTCTCATTAGAAACCATAGATTATGGGGCTGGAGCGATAGCACAGAGGGTAGGGCGTTTGCCTTGCACACGGCTGACCCGGGTTCGATTCCCAGCATCCCATATGGTCCCCCGAACACCGCCAGGAGTAATTCCTGAGTGCATGAGCCAGGAATAAACCCTCTATAGACGGGTGTGACGCCAAAAGAAAACAAAGCAAAACAAAAAAGAAACCATAGAGTATTCATACAACAAAGTAGAGAAAGCGCAAATTCAGTAAGATTTGAGGCATTTAACCCAGGTTTCTCTAGTCACAGGTTAGGAAACTGCGGAGTCCTACATGGGATTGGCCCAAAATGGTAATAGTAGTGAGTAAATGGAGTGGGGCCTATATACCATGTTTCCTTTTTAAAATTAAAAATATTTCTCAGTGTTTAATTCATACAAAGGTATATTCTCTCACCATGATATAAACTAGAGATAACAAAAATACCACCAAATTTCCGAATATTTAAAAATTCAACAGTATACTTTCTTATTATTCTAAGGATAAAAGAAGGAAGAAGCTTCCCAAGAAAAAAATTAGAAAATATTTTGAAATAGTTTGAAAAGAGTGTTTTAGAGATAAATTTATAATATTAAATGCGTATATACATTTTAAAATGAGTATTTGCAAATCAATAACCTTAGTGCTCAAGAATCTAGAAAATCAAGTGCATAATAGCCTCCATTTCAGTAGAGAAGTGAAATAGGAAATTTAAGAGCAGAAATCAACAAAATTGAAACTCAAGAAACCGTTGAGAAAATCAGTGAAACCAACAGTTTTTGGCAGATCAATAAAATCGATAAACCTTCTAATAAAACTGAAAAGAGAAAACAGAGAAATGAGACAATTTGTCAGGAGCAGAAGTGAAAGTGAACTCTTAGACATCAGCTAAAAAAGAAATAATTGCTATCAAACTCATAAGCTTTGTTTTCTCAAAAATGAAATCAGTTTGACTCAGAGCCTAAAAAAATGAGAGTTGAGCTCTGTAGCTTCAACATTTAGGACCAAGATAAAACTCGCCCTGGTTCATGCAGGTGGGCAGGAACTTTGGGGTTGGGTGAAGGAGGGCAGGGAGGGTGAGAGCGTCACGGTACCAGCCTTTTCCATTTAGGAAGAGCTTTTTTCATTCATAGGAATCAGGGCAGGCAAGTCATTTGAGTCAAGTGCCATTAGTGGAAAGGAAAGACATGTTCATCCTCGAGAATGTTTCAAAGAGCCCCGGAAGCTAAATAAATCCACTGAAAAGTTGAGGCATTTCTCTACTAAAATGAATAGTTTCACTTTAGTAATTTATAACTTATAAATATGTTTGGAAGAGTGCTCCAGAAAGGACAAATTGTTTATGATAACATTTCTGACAGATAATTATGACCGAATCCACATTTGGGTGATTCACCTTCATTGTGTGCATCAGTTATAGAAATATTCATCATTGAGAAAGAGAAGATGAGCCAAGTACAGGAGATAGAACTCAATGGAAGATTGTGTGCCCTGTATGTGCATGGCCCTAGATCTGCCTCAGCTCTATATGCCCACCGCCCCAGCACTGCCCGGTGTGGCCTGGTGGCCTTAGAATACCACCCCTCTGGGTGGTCCCTGGAAAAGTGAATCCATGCCAAATTTTTATTACAGGGGAGCACCACTGCTACTATTTTTCTTCTGTCCATACTTTTCCCTTAGACATGCATGTTCTATTTTTGCGGAATGGGTTTTACCAAAAAGAACAGTATCGGCATTATAGAGCAATACCATTATTCCATCACATACAGTTTCTATACCATTGTTATATCATGTATAGTTTCCTCACCTACTGACAACCCAACAAACAACCCCACAGCAGAAGACAAATCCCTTCTGTCAGTGGTTTGACAATGGTTTGTAGTATTCTTGCAATTCACTTCATCCTGTTATTTTCCTTGAATTAGGTCCTGAGAGTGGAATGACTTTCTTTGGACTGTTGTGATATATTGACAAATTGACCCTCTATACTCTGATTACCTTTTTGAAGTCAGATGGGTATTTCAACAAAATAGTATTACCGCATTATTTGAATTTTCTTTAAAATTATTTCTGGAAGTGAAATTATTGGCATTTTCTCTGTGCAACAGTTTCCACTGTTAGTACATCCCATGTCTACTTTTTTCTATTTAGGTTGCTTATCTTTTCCTTTATTAAGAATAGTAACTCTTATGGGTGTTGGAACATTGTATGACTGAAACCCGACCATGTAACTGTCTATCTCATGGTGATTCAATTAAAGAAAAAAAGAATAATAACTCTTGAAAATATATTTTCCTTGGTTTTCTCTTTCTTTGGGGGGTGGGCCCACACTCACAGTACACAGGGCTTACTCTTGGCTCTTTGCTCAGGCATCACTTCTGGTGGGACCCAAGGTAGTGTATTGGATACTGGGGATTGAACCCGGGTCAGCTATGTGCAAGGCAAGCATCCTGCCTTCTGAACGATCACTCCAGCCCTTTGATTTCTTTATTGACTTTATAATGTGTCTAGAGTTGCTGAAATTCTTCATTGTTATATAATTTGTGCCGTTATGGTTTCTGCCTTTGGTATTAAGCTTATAATGACCTTTCAGATGCCAAGGTTAAGTACAAATTTCAGCCAGTTTCCTTTGGTTTTTTTTTATGATTTCATTTTTTCACATTGAAATCTTTTTTGTGAGGTCAGTCTGCCCAGGTGTGCTCCGGGGTCTTCTCTCACCTTTACTGTCTTCTTTCAAGCTTATTACTCCTAGCATTGCTGGGGGAACCATGTGGTTCTTGGGATAGATCCCAGGGCCCTGCCTGCAGAGCGTGCACTCCAGTCCTTTGGGCTATATCCCCAGCCTGCTTGTGAAATCTTTTGTTTTTTAGTCAAGAGACCTTTTATTTATTTATTATTTTTTGTTTGGGGGCCACATCAGGCAATACTCAGGGGTTACTCCTGGCTCTGAACTCAGGAATTACCCTGGCTCAGGGAACCATATGGGATGCCGGGGATTGAACCTGGGTCGGCAGCATATAAGGCAAACTTCCTATCCACTATACTATCTCTCTGGCCCCACATGTGAAATCTTTTAACCTATTTCCAACTTAAGACTGAAAAAAAAACCTCAAAGTATTAGTAAGTTATACTAGTTGACCTATTTCCCTACTATCTTGCAGTTTTACTTTATCAGTACGTTGAACTTCTTTTTTTCATTAGGGTATGTGTGGGCGGGGGGCCGAGGGAGTAGGGGGGAACCACAACTGGATGTGCTCAGTCAGTAGTAACCCGTAGCGGTACTTCATTTGTGGCGCTCAGCATTTGAAGCAGGGGTGGTAAGATACTAGGCAAGTGCCTAAATCCCTGGGCTCTCTGTGGTCCGTTACGCTAAAGTTATATGCACAGATGTTTCACTCACCCTTGGTGTTTTCAAGCTTTTTATTTAATTCTGTTGAGTTGTCTTGCTATTATTTGATGTCCTTTTACTTTCCATACTGAGAATTGAACCCAGGATATCACACATGTAAACCACATTCTGTTGCTAAACCAGATTCCTGGTCCTATTCTTACCATTCTTAACAGATTTCCTCATGCATCTTTAATATATGTGAATACTCAACTCGGTTTTTTTTTAACAGTCTTGGTTCTTTCTGTATCCCGCAACTGCCTTTCACTGCAGTGAGATAATTTTCCTTTTTCCTTTTGTAAAGCTTGACAGGGTTGGAGATGTGACTCAACACTAGCACCACCACCCCCCTGCAAGACGGCCTAGGTTTGATCTTAAGCTCCCCAATGATTTTTAAATGTTGGGACATTGAAAAATTGACATTTGGTTCCCAAGAGCTAGCACAGGGGTTAAGGCACTTGCGTTGCACACAGCCACCCCAGATTGATCCCGCATATGGTCCCCTGAGCACTGACAGGAGAGATCCCTGAGCAGAGCCCAGAGTAAGCCCTGAGCACCGCCAGTTTGTCTTCCTCCCCGCCAAAAAAAAACCAAATTGTATATGCAGTCACCTACGAAGTGCATATTTGTCTACTCCCCCCTCACTGAAACCTTTGTACCTTTACTATCCCTGAAAAATGATTTTTTGCAGAAAATGTCAAGTATAAACCTGAGTAGTGATTTTTTTAGTATAGCCTTGTAGCCTGTGAAGATAATGATTTTCTGTATCTTAAAAGAAAAAATACTAGTGGAGGGTGGGGAGAGAGCGCACGTGCTAGAGAACATACCGAGCATATAGAAGGCCTTGAGTTGGATCCCCTGAGCACCAAACTCTCAGGCCCACACTGGTGGCAGATTATCTTGGGGGGATGATCCCCAGCTCCCCCCCCCCCCGTGAGCACTGCTGGAGATGGCTCTATAAACTAAATGTCAGTGCAGGCTGAGGCTGGCACGAATGGGGCTGGCTCACAGACTTGCATATCTGAGGCTTAGAGTTCTGTTTTTCTAATTTAATCTTATTCTTATAAAATAGTTCACAATATTTGATTACATTTAATATTTGAACACCAATCCCACCACCATCACACCTTCCCACTGCCATGAGGCTAAGAGTTTAATCCCAGCACTGCGTAACCTCTGAATTCCTCCCAGAGAGCTGAGGAGGTCACCTCTCCCACAAAATAAACTCCCCCCAAAACCCAACTTCAGGGTCTGGAGCAATACTACAACCAGTAGGGTGCTTGCCTTGCACATGAACCACCTGGGTTCAATAGCTGGCATCCCACATAGGTCCCCTGAACATCACCAGGAATTAATTACTGAGTGCCGAGCCAGGAGTAACCCCCAAGAACCCCAGGTATGGCTCAGAAACCAAACACAGACCAAAACCTTAAAAAGCCCCTCAAATCAACGTTCAAAGTGCCAGTAGAAAAAAACCCAGTAGGTATAATTAGATGTTTAAAGAGAAAGAGCGCCAAGAAGTTAATCCATCAGCCCGTGAGCTATCGAGACTGACCACGTTTTGTTTGCCTCCCATACAGCTTCCTGCAAGTTCTCGTTAAAGTTAGAAATAGACACAATGATGTGGTTCCCACCATGGCCCAAGGAGTTATCGAGTACAAGGAGAAGTTTGGGTTTGACCCATTCATTAGCAGTAACATCCAATATTTCCTGGACCGATTTTATACCAACCGCATCTCTTTCCGTATGCTTATTAATCAACACAGTAAGTTGCATTTTTGTTGTCCTGTCTCCCAAATACTTTCCCGTCGCTTCGCTTGTCGTTTTCACCACGCTGCCTTTTTGCCTGTCGAGATTGCACTGCTGGTTCTGTTTTTCCGAAGTGACTCCCGCCATCAGAAAGCTGTTCAACTGCCGCCACTTAACCGACCGTGCCCTTTGCCTCGTGGGGCCCGGGTGCAGTGGCTGCAAACAGCAAGCAGCCTCCTTGGTAGTGGAGCGGCCTATGGCGCATATGCACTGCCCAAAGCAAGACAATCCTTGGAGACAGTCCTTTGCCATGGGCAGTCATACCTGCTTTCATGCTCTCCCCCATCTTAGGGTCTCAACAGGTGAGGAAGCCTTGTACTGCCCCAGGGCACAGTGGCCAGGATCCTCATGGGCCAAGCCATTATGGCATCAGAACGAGGAGCCTGTGGTTGAGGCTCTGCGCTGGGCCCAGTTCAGTTTCCCTGGGCACCAGAGAGTTGCTACACCAAGAAGTGGGCCTCGACCAAGTTCGGTGCTGATAAGTTTGCAGACATGGCAGCCATGAGGTCAAATATATCCCTAATCTTGGGCTTCTGGACAAAGAGTGGGCCCTGCTGTCCTGAGTTCCTATTCTTACCTCATCCCACCATACCATCCTTCCCGAAACCAAGAAATCCCACTGCTTACCCCCTGCCCCAGTCCCCACCAAGTGAGACGCATGAGTATTCTGTTCAGAGAGGTCCTTGAAAAGCATTGTAGGGACTGGAGTGATAGTACAGCGGGTAGGGCGTTTGCCTTGCATGTGGCCGACCCAGGTCTGATTCCCAGCATCCCATATGGTCCCCTGAGCACCTCCAGGAGTGATTCCTGAGTGCAGAGCCAGGAGTAACCCCTGTGTATCGCCAGGTGTGATCCAAAAAACAAAAAAAAAGGAAGAAGAAAAGCATTATATTGATCAGGTTCGAGTCAGCACCGTCTGTGTGAAGGTTCTGACATTCACCCCTTCCTGCTGGGGAGAAGCAAGCAACTTTCACGGCAGCCAGACATTTGTGTTTCCATGAGTCTCTTAGAGTGTTTCTAATCTTTATTCTGAGCACTACTTGGTTTTTGTATTTTAAAACATCGGTACTTTGGAGACACTGAATGTGCTGCGCTCGATGAGCAATCAAGCTTTTATTTCACAGTGATCAATGAAATTAGATGAAGCAAATTGTCAAACCATAACTGTGCCGAGTGTTTTAGTCCACTCTCCAAGCTTAGAAGCAGATAAGGAGGGGAAAAAAAAAACAACTAAAATTCCCCTCTGTAGAAAACTTTCAGCCTGGTTTCTCCTTAATTTCATAGTTCTTGTGAAAAAGCATCCACATAACTAGAGTTTAAATCATCCATTTTGCTGAATCAAAGTTAAAGGAATTTGGTTTAGTTAAAGGAATATAGCTCTTAAATGTGGGTTTATTTTAGATTGTCTCTCACAGATAGAAATGTATGCCACTTTACAAGAAATTTACAGGGCTTTTTCTCCTAAGTATTGTTCAACCAAATGATGCAGATCAGTTTCCTTCTAGTCTGTGTGTCTCCGTGTAAATGTACATGTTTTTCATTTTAGATCATTGGTTAAGCACCTCTGTTTTCTCCCATTTGATCATTTTGGAACTTTACATTTTTGTCTAATGCCTGTATTTGCCTTTTTGCATTCCTAAGATCTCCACTATTTGATTTGTGCTCTCCTCTTTTGTGCAGTGGAGTAAGTCATTCCCAATTTTTCTTGGTTTAAAATAAAGGGAACAGCACTAAACGTTTAGTTGCAGACTACTTTTGGCAAGGACTCCTTGTGGCTTCTTAAGAAGTAATTTTTTTGCAAATCCCTCATCTGATGTATTTGAATGTTCTTTTAGCAATAGCGAACAACATTGTTAATGTATGTTAGTATTTGCCAAAGTGGACAGTTCCACCACGTGAGGGCGCTGGCGTGGTGGGGGTGGGAAACGCCTTAGGTACAAGTGATTTTTTTTTTTTTCTGAGACCGGGGAGCTAGTTTCACTCAGATTGAGAACCTTTGGTGTGTATTACACTGAAGAAGAATTTCCATGATGGAGTCATTAAAAACCTTTATAGGGGTGGGGAGTGATAGTACAGCGGGTAGGGCGTTTGCCTTGCCTGTGACCAACCTGAGTTTGATCCCTGGCATCCCATACGGTCTCCCGAGCACCACCAGGAGTGATTCCTGAATGCGGAGCTAGGACTAACCCCTGAGCATCGCCGGGTGTGACCCAAATACCAAAACACACAAACACACTTTACAGGGAAGACACTTTTCGAACCTGACTTAATGGTGCAGCCTGCATTTTCAAAATATTTAGTAAGTTTGGGAATGATTATCTGGAATAGTACCGAGAAAGTGGGTCAGCTCAGTCACGTTGGCTTGGGGAGAAAGTGTTGAACACCTCACTGCTTTAGTGTCAGGTGCGAGGTGTGTCTTTGGGCCTGTTGTCTTCCCACGGCACTCAACATTCATCACCTGTTACTTGTCTGGATTCCGTTGCTTTACGTCCACGTGGATGCTGAAATGACTTTCGCAAGTATGCAAATGCTTTTAAAACACAGACAACCCTGTGCTTCTCTGCTTACCCTCCGCTGCCTGCTTTGTTTTAACCATCTCCCTTTTTGTGTGTGTGTGTGTTTAGCTCTTCTCTTTGGCGGCGATACTAATCCAGCTCATCCCAAACACATCGGAAGTATTGATCCCACCTGCAATGTAGCAGATGTAGTGAAAGGTAAGCAGACCGCCGTCGTGGTCGTTCAGACAGGATTGCGTTTAAACAGGGTGGCTTGGCTACTGGTTACGTTGTGAAGTTGTTTGCTGACTCACCATGTTCTTTCTTAGTTTGGGAAAAGCTGCATACTGAGTAATGCTGCAAACAGGAGATTGTACTTAATTGATAGGCTTTCAACCTATAGTTCTGGCCCACAGCAGTAAGCGGTGGTGGTGGTGTGTGTGTGAGAGAGAGAGAGAGAGAGAGAGAGAGAGAGAGCACTATGGACTATGGTTTGAAGTCTGTAAGTCTTGCTGGCCACTACTCTGAAATTTTCAGAGAATACAAATCCTTCCTGTAAACTTAGCATGGATGCCTGTGGGTTTTTTTAATAATTTTTCTTTTTTGGGGTCACACCTGGCAATGCTCAGGGTTTACTCCTGACTCTGCACTCAGGAATTACTACTGGTGGTGCTCTGGGGACCGCAGGGGGTGCCAGGGATCGAACCTGGGTTGGCCACGTGCAAGGAAACACCTTACCCGTGGTACTGGGGCTCCGGCCCTGAATTCCTGTGTTTATAGCCTCTAAACCTCTTTCTGGTGTGCTTTTATGTTTCAGCCTCTTAGAGTAGGTGGGCCTCTTGGGATTTACTGGACTCGAAGTATAGTACTTTGGTTCACTCTAGGACAGCCAGAGCCCTAGAGCCATAGCCCCAATATTTGGGCACTTTGGATTTTAACAGCAATTTCCTCTTTTCCCCCCGTCTCTGGAATCCCCAGCTGTAAGTGCTTCCCCAGGTTCCTGGAACACTCCAGTATTCTCCAGTCCCGTGGCAACTCTGTGTGGCCTCATATAGTCCCAGCCCATGCCCCACTGAGATTGTCTCCTACTGGGGCTCTCCTCTCCCTCCTCCCAGCGCACACCTTCCGGGCTTTTAGGAACAGGCTCCCCCAGCCTGCGTCACAGACTCTCTCGTTGTTGCCTTTACATTCGCTGAGCGATGTGAGGAGGAGGTGGAAGAGGACCATACTCATCATCTCTATATTCAAATGGTTTTCCGAGCCAGATGTGTATCATCTTGCTTCGTCAATGGGATATTGACCTTAAATCAGTTGCATTTCTTACTCTGGCACCTCACAGGAAGCCTGAGGGCTTTTTTTTACTTCCTGTAGACACAAGCAAACGTTAGCAGTCAGCTTTCTGTTGCATTCCTTACAGGTCTCACTTTCCATTTTCTGGGTGTCAAATAGTTAAACAGAAGCCCTTCTGCAGAATGAAGACAGAGAGAGAAACACACAAGGCAACACGCCTTCTGTGTAGTCAAGGAAAAAGGGCACTGGTGCCTCTACCCCAAATGCCCCAGGAGCGAAATGTCTCCTAGGGCCTGGCCTCGCCACTCTTCTTCCCTCTACCCAAGATCTAGCAAGGCAAGGCAGCAGCACGGGCCAGTTCCCTGCGACTCCCATCCTCCGCCGAAGTCGATTGTATTGTTCGTGGACTCTTGACCTTCCCCTGCCCACTGAGGTATCTCCGTTCCTCTTTTAAGTCAGGGTCTCTGTCTCTAATATTTCCCCCTTTCCTTTCATGTGAGGAATCTGGATGTAGAGGGAGTTGGGGCTCTGGATTTTAATGACAGCCATACCCTTTGATTTTCTCGACTGGCAATCCTCCGTGTTTTTTTTTTGAGGGGTGGGGGTCATACCTGGTCATGCACAGGGATTACTCCTAGCTCACGCACTCAGGAATTACTCCTGGCAGCGCTCGGGGGATCATCTGGGATGCTGGGAATCGAACCCGGGTTGGTCATGTGCAAGGCCCTACCCGCTGTGCTATCACTCCAGCCCATTCCTCCATGGTTTAAGTGTAGTCAGATGCCCGGTGTGCAGTGATCTTGGACTTAGACCTCTTGAGACAGACGATAGCAAACATTCATGTACAAAGACAGGGCCAATATTTTTATTTTTGACTAGACAGTTGGATAAATGTATGAAAGTGGGACGCAGCTTTCCTAAAGCTAATTGAATGTGCAGAACCCTGAAATGTGCTTCCTTGCTGCTTGTTTAGCACATTAATATCTACCTTTGCACATCCGCAAATTATAGGCTCGTAGTAGTGAATGTTAGAATTTGTGTTGTCAAGCTGTTCCTGTTATCTTCTGGGTGGTGTCTTCCATTGTGACCTTCTTCCCTCCTTTCTTTATAAGAAACCAGGAAATACAATGAGAAATCTTTGGGCAGGATTATTTTAAAAGAACACACTGAAATGCTTGGTACAAAACTTGCCTGTCGCAGCTGTTTGCTTACCTGTCCCTGTGTACTGCTTAATGACAAACAAATGATATCCCGAGAGCATGTCATTATTCTTGCCCACAAATCATGTCTCCCCCACTTTCAGAATCATTTTTAAAAAATAAAAAATATTAATCGAATCACTGTAAGATATACAATTACAAAGTTGTTTATGATTAAGGTTTAGTCATACAGTGTTCCAGCACTCATCCCTTCTTCATTGCACATTTCCTGCCACCAGTGTCCCCAGTTTTCCTCCCATCTCCCCAGCCTACCTACCTCTGTGTCAGACACTTTTCTTCTCTGTCCCCCACCCCCACCCCTGCCCTCTCTCTCTTTTTTTCCGATAGGCACTGCAGTGGCTCCTCAGAATATACTCTAGTGACCCCAAAACACAACGTAGCAAAGTCATCTGCACTCCTATGCTCTTTGCAGCACTATTAACAGTACCTTTTTGAAGTGTTAAGATGGCAAGAGCCCCCACATATGCTAGCTCAAGAAACAGATGAAAAGGCTCTAGTAGGCTCCCTGGCATTCAAGGAGAGGAAACACTTCCAGTTGGAGCTCTAGAAATTGAATGCAGACAGCATGAGGCAAAGGTTGTCTTCTCTGGACCTTCACAACCCAGGTCACTATTTTGGCCCTGTCTTGGACGGGCACACTTGTTTAGGCTTTTTCAACTTTTCCCACTCAGGACCCCTGTCCACCCAAGAAATTTTTATGTGAACCCAGGAATATAGGTATTTAAAATAAATATACACACCATGTATTTGTTGGTAATAAGTCATAGCACTGTAGCACTATCATCTCATTGTTCATCGATTTGCTCGAGGGGGCACCAGTAACGTCTCCATTGTGAGACTCGGTGTTACTGTTTTTGGCATATTGAATACGCCACAGGTAGCTTGCCAGGCTCTGCCATGCGGGCGGGATGCTCTCAGTAGCTTGCTCTCCAAGAGGGAAAGAGGAATTGAACCCGGGTCGGCTGCATGCAAGAAAATGCCTACCCGCTGTGCTACTGCTCCAGTCCATACATGTTTTTTTAAAAAAAACAAACTGCTTCCCACACTCACTTATGTGACCCCCGCCATGGGCGACCCACAATTTAAGAAGCTAGGGTCTAAGTCACAGTCTCAGCGAGTTCTTTGGCTTTTCATCCTGTTTGAGTGTCTCAATCCTAAATTTCCCAACTCAGCCCTCTTTTTTACCTCTGGCCAAAGACTTTAGGATTCTGCTCAGTTGCCCTTGGAATGAATGTTCTGCCTTTTCCTTCCTCTCCAGTCACTGGGTTAAGAAGCCCTGGGTTCCCACCCGAATGAGCGTGGGGAAGAACCGTGACCTGATCAGACTGCTTTGTAACTCAAAGGGTGTCTAAGAAGCAGTATATTATCTGCGACTTGGTCATGCTTCATGGTCACTGCAGTTTACCTTGCTGTAGCTCTGCCTTCTTAAACTTGAGCTTGACTGTGTTCTAGTTGTGCCGTTGAGTTCTTCCCCTGTTTCGTAGGGCCTGGGAGAGCAACGTTGGTTGAAACCTTTTTAAAGGGGCTCTATACTTGGAGGAACTCTTGTGTGTTGGCTTTGTGTGTGCCTAGCGAAGCGTCATTTTCCCATGTCAGAATGTGTGGGTTTAAGCAGAGTGGCCATCCTGTCACTAGGTGGAGATGTAGCATTGTTTGGTGCTTGAAGGGAAGCAGAGTGAATGAGTGAGCCTTGCTTGCTCTTACTAAGGTGCTTTGCAGAGATCTGATGCGGTTTTTCTGTCTTCCAGGGCAAAACTTAGACACTGAATATGATTCTCATTTTTCATTTCTTTTTTTGAGGCTTCACTTCAGTCCTTTAATGTCTGTTCTCATGATGGTCAATTATTTTTCCCCCCTTCTTTCACACAGGCTTTTCTTGGCTCTCTCTGTTTTATCTTGTCCACGTTATTCTAATGTCTTTGCTATCTGTGATTCATTCTAGTGCTTTAATTCTTACAGTTTAAAAAAAAACAATCAGAATTGTCACTCCTAGGTCAGTCATTATGTGAAATTTAAATTGGGTAGCAATTTGATGTAAATGAGCCCAGATTCATAGACGGAAGCATGCCCTAGTCTTACCTTTGTATTATTAGAGGCCGACAGTGTCACTTTTTAACATTTAAATTCTGTGGGGTTTCTCCCTTCTCTCCCTCTTTCTCTTACCTTGGAATCTTAAACAAGTATCTGTTCCGTGCAGGGCTAAGGCATTTGCCTTGCTCACAGCCAGCCCTAGTTCAATCCCCAGCATCACGTTTGGTCCCCTGAGCACAAAGCCAGGAATAAACCTTGAGCACCTCTTAGGTGGTCGTTTCCCCACCCCACCCCGATTGCAAGTATATTCAGGGGCAATTTAAAGTACTTTGGATATATGATCTTGGGACAATATAGAGGAGAACCTTTCAGCAAACTCTTCAAACTGTCTGGCTGCCGCTTCATTTAAATATAAAGCAACTGTGTGATCAGGCAACAGTCTGTTTCTAGGGATAGGCCCAAAAGAAATGAAAGCATGTTTACCCCAAAACTTGAGTGTAGGGGTCAGGGAATTACCATGAGAGGCTGGAACATACGCCTGGCATGAAGAAGCCGTATGTTTGAACACCAGTACTGCTTGCTCTCCCCCTGATATGGCCCTGATGGCCCCCAGCACTGCCGGACCTGAGCATTGAACTATCCAGCCCGCCCAGCCAAGCAACTATTGCCCAGAGGGGCCCTTGAGCACTGCTTGGGCGTGCCCCCTCCAAAGGAAACCCCCGTCAAATGTGGATGTTCATGACATTCGTTATAATAGCCCCAAAGTGGAAACAATCAAAGTGTTTTTCTGATGAATTGGGAAACAACGTGGTGTATTGATGCCATCAAATATCACTCAGTCATAAAAGGAATGAAGCGCTGATGCTATTTGCTGCCGCACGGGTGACTGCTAAAAACACGACGCTAAGTGAAAGAAGCCAGAAATAAAAGATCATGTATTGTGTGATTCCATTTATAGAAAATGTCCAGAAGAGCAAATCTATACAAAGTAGATTTGTGTGATCGCTTCGGGCTGGGTGAGGGAAGAGCCAGCGGTGATTGTGGAATTTCTTTCCTAGGTGATAATGATGCAGCATTGGTTGTGGGTAATGGGTGTGTAGGTCGGCAGGTATACTGAAAGCCAGAGAATTGTATATACATTATACATTTATATGGGGGCGGGAATCTTCTGGCTGTGGGGGGGGGAGTTGGATGGGATGAGATTTCAATCTTAGTAATTCTGATTTCAATTACTTTTTTTGTATTGGGCCATGCTTGACAATCTTCAAGGGTGACTTCTGGCTCCGTGCTCAGGGTTCACTCCTGGTGGTGCTCAGGGGCCTGTGAAACCAGGGGATTGTGCCCTAGTCCTTCACACTCTCTCCTTAGCCAAGTCTGGCTTGTAAAAAGTAAATTATCCAGGGCTGGAGAGATGGTATGGCAGGTAGGGTAGTTGCCTTGCTTGTAGCCAACCCTTCTTTGGCGAACAAACTCAATTTTGTTTGTTTTTCTATTAATTCCCCATACGGTTCCCCGAAACCCACACTGAGCATAGCTGGCGGTGGTCCCCCGACAAAACACCACTAAAAAGTAAATTTTCCAAATTTTAAACTTTATTAAAACACGGAATATTTAACTCCCACCGATACAGGTACATATAAAGTTCTTTGCAAGTTCTTTACAATGCAAATGGGAGACAGAAATCTGGACTCAA
Source organism: Sorex araneus (assembly GCF_027595985.1). Lineage (NCBI taxonomy): Eukaryota > Metazoa > Chordata > Mammalia > Eulipotyphla > Soricidae > Sorex > Sorex araneus. Next base: position 24,617,265 of record NC_073313.1, read on the forward strand.
AATGTTCAAGAGAAAAAAATACACATGAAATATATAATAGCTTTTGTTTTCTGAACTTGTTGGCTCTCTTTTGGGATGTAACTTCCCAAGTCCTCCCATCCAGCATGGTAACATGACAATTGAATTGAATTTTAATTGTAAATTTTCTATAATGGTCCCCATGTTCTTACTCTGTAGCATCATTTTTCTTTATTTGAAAAGCCAACTCCTGTTTCTCAGACCCTGATCTCTATGAGTGCCAACCTATCCCCTTTCATTTACTTAAAGGGCATTTTCAAGCACTAGTGGTATCTCCAGTAACTTAAATTGTGCGGCTCCTGGAATCCTATCCATTCAGCAAATCATTTTTTCTATCATTAGCACTTATTAAGCTTTGTATTAAAATGTCTTTGTGTTGCAGTATGGTCAGATTATATGATGTTCACAACAACAGTTTTTCAGTGTTAATAGACTCGCATTAAAAATGACTTTTAGGAATATTTGACAGTTAGCGGAATGCATGCTTAGAGCTGGCCATGTCATGATAAGTGCAATACTTTGAAATCATTGTGATGGTTAAAAATGAAAGAAATTTTGGTTCTGTCATAGTAATCCTGTTAAGGTTATTTTTTGTCGTGTGGCGCCATGCCCAGACGCATCCCTCAAATGCTATTCTCGTAATGGTGGTAGTGGGTTAATTTTAAGTATGTTGGACTAGAAATTGTTCCTGTTCATTTTTCCTGTGAACTCTCTTGTTTGCTTGTGACTTGTTGAATACAATAGCTAAACGTTTTTCTTCCTTTGCAGATGCATATGAAACGGCCAAATTACTATGTGAACAGTATTACCTGGTAGCTCCCGAACTGGAGGTCCAAGAATTCAATGGTAAAAGCAAAATGAATTCTCCCTGAAATACAAAGCAGCTGACTCTAACACTGCTTATATCGGAATTGCATTTCAGTGGAGAACCTAAAATTGTGCTTTTTTTCATGTTTTATATCTTTTTGAAACCTTCTCTGTATCTTTCTTCCTACAGGCTGTAGAAAGTTTTCTATTGGCTATATAATCTGTTAGATCTTAATGTTCTTGGAATAGATATAACCAAGATTGAACCAAAAATCCTCAAAGATAAATTTTGTTCTTGAATGCTATCAATAAACACGGAAAAGGGCATAACTCTACTAATCAAAAAAATACAAATTAAAACAGAAATGCCAATTTTTACTTTCAAAATGGAAATGATTTATAACCTTGTTAATGCTTAAAAATGGTGCCCAGAAAAATACCTTTACTAACACTTGTACATTTCTGTCCTAAGTTTATATTGGTATAACCTGTGTCAGGCATGCTAGTAGCATTCTTAATCTTTGACCCAATCAGTTAAATTCATAATGGTCATAGTCTGCGGTTCAGTAAATTCAACTGCAGAAATATGCACAGATGAATGTACAAGATTGATGATTACTGTGTCTCTCTAAGAGATAAATAAGAGAACAACCCATGTCGTTCACAATAGAGGTTTATTGAAATAGATTGTGGTATGCCTGTGAAATAGAGTACTATGAAATAATTCAAAATAACATTTCATGCCTGCCAAACCCTGAGGACTTTTTAAGCACAGGCTATAAGAATTTGTAATAATGCAAGTTCGGTGGAACTTTTTTGAAGATTTATAGGACCTAGATATAAAGCAACTGTCTTGGGATTATAACTAATTTTTTGCATTATACGATTCTATATTTAAAAATTTACAGCTAAAATGTATTGCTAAGTTTTGAGAGAGACGTGCTCCTTATAAAAGCACAAATATGGAAATGTTAGTTTATCAAAAGTTGAAGTTCCCACTTAGCTCTATATAGAGCTTTGTTTTAAGACACATGGGATTGAAACTATATATGTTCCATAACTTGTGTTTTTCCCTTTACGTTAAAGATATTTGCACATGTTAATACCATTTAGTCATTATGCGTAGCTTAGATTACATAATTTAATCATTTCCTCTTGGGTGGATATTCAGGATTTCTAATTTTACCATATTCCATATAATCAGCAATCAAAAGTGTGTGTGTGTGTGTGTGTGTGTGTGTGTGTGTGTGTGTGTGTGTGTGTAGGGTAGGAATATTTGTGAAAATGTGATTATTCCTGTAGAGTGTATGTGTGTTTAGAGCATGAGAAAATTTGCAAGCATGGGGAAGTGTTTCTGTAGGTTAGCTTCTAAGAACAGAATAATGGAGTCTTAGGGAAGGGACCTTAAAATTTAGGACAAATCAACTTCCTCTTAAAGGTACCCAAACTTGAATCTCTCATATAATGAGATAAAAATGTGAGAAGACTACATTGGTAGGATAATGGCACCTGTATTCTCCTAAGCGGTCTAACATCAAAATGCTTTGCCTCATGGGCTGTCCAAGGAAGAGTTGTGTCACGGTTTTGAATGAATCTACTGTTGGAACTCCTGGGCTTGGCTTCAGTTTACCTGAATAGTAGAAGCATCTGGATTTTCTGCTTCTTGCCACTGGTTAAGTGGACCTTGACCTCATGGTCCACATTTGTGTTGGCCCAGCAGGGAACTGCCGTTTGCAGGTAGTAACGCATGGCTCTTTTGCCTGAATGGCAGCCTTGCTCACTCTGAGGGCCAGAGCAGCCAGCCTGCTTTTGCTGATGCCCAGGTGCCAGCTGTCAGCTCTTTCCTTCCCAGAGAGGCTGTCACGCTGGGCAGCGCCCCCCGCCCCGAGAAGAGCTATTTTTGGCATTGTTGCATGTGCCATATTTGAAGCCCCTTTCTTATTATTTAAGGCAAATGAGTACTAAGGAATATTATCAGTTGCCTCTAGTTTTCTGTTACTTTAGTGTATTCATGGTTTATTGTTGTGATTTCTTGAATTCGGAAAGCTCTTTGTGAATGCAGTTAAGAACCACACTTTATTTCTATCTTTTTCTTCCCCTTCTCTGTTGTGATGTTTAGGGTCACAGACCGGGTTGTGGCGCTCACACACACTGGGTCGTGGAGCACCAGGGTCACACACTTGTGTCGGTGCCTGGGATCACATGTGATAAGGGATGTTGCCAGGAATTAAACTCACAGCCTGACACTTGCGAGGCAGGCATCCTGCCACTGAGTCATACCCCTCAGCCACATCCTGAGCCACATATATTTAGATAGCTAAATAGTATTTTCAAATATTCCAGTAGTATTGCATTGTGTCTACGTACATTGTGTCTTTTATCCAGTTATCTGTCAGTGGGCATTTAGGTTGTTTCCAGTTCTAGACTATTGTAAGTAATTCTATAAAAAAAAATGCGTGAAAGGGTCAGAGAGATAGTGCAGCGGGTAGGGCATTTACCTTGCATGTCACTGACCCGGGTTCAATTCCCATCTTCCAATATGGTCCCCTGGGCCTACCAGGAGTGTTCCCAGATCATTGCCAGGTATGGCTCAAAAACCAAAACAAAAAGCAATGAGTACGGATACCACTTTGAACAAGTAGGGTTTGGGTTTGGTTTGTTGAGCCACGTCTGGTAGAGCTCAGGTGTTACTCCTGGTTCTGCACTTGGAGTGCCATGTTGTTCTGGGGATTGAATCCAGACCTCCTGCATACAAATCATGTTTTCTCTCCTGTTGAGCTATCACTTCAACTCCTGAGTCATTTTGTTTTTGGTTTTCTTATTTTTTTTCCTTTTGGGTCACACCCGGCGATGCACAGGGGTTACTCCTGGCTCTGCACTCAGGAATTACCCCCTGGCGGTGCTTAGGGGACCATATGGAATGCTGGGAATCGAACCTGGGTCGGCCACTTGCAAGGCAAACGCCCTACCCACTGTGCTATTGCTCCAGCCCCTCCTGAGTGGTTTTTGTATTTATCAGGTAAATACCCAAAATTAAGATAACTGGATCCTATGGATTTTCTTTGCATTCGTTATAGCTGCATCAGTCTTACTTTCCTACCAGTATGTCCCAGGGTTCCCTTCTCTCCAGCTCCTCTACTGACATTGTTTTTTGTCTTATTGTTGGCATTCTCATGGGTGTGAGGTGATCACTCATTGTCATTCTAACTTACATTTATATATAATGAAGAACATCTTTTCATCTCCTATTGTCCATTGGTCTATTATCTTTGGAGAGATAGATGACTGTTAAGATCCTCTGCCCATTTTTTCAATTGGGGTGTTTTTTATCATTGAGTTTTAGGAATTCTTTGTGTTATTTTTGGATATTAACCCTGTATCGGATGTATGGTGTACAAATATCCTCTCCCATTTAGCAGGATGTCCTTTTATTTTGGTGCAGGTTTCTTTCATGGTATAGAAATATTTTAGCTTGATGTAGTCCCATTTGTTTATTTTTGCTTCTGTCTTACCACTGGAATTGAGTTCCAGAACACATACTAAGGCTGATGTCCAGTAGCAAGTGGCCCATTTTCTTCTGTGTAAATGCTTTGGACCTTACCTTTACATTTTTAATTCATTTTGAGTCCTTTTTTTGTTTTGTGGCCACACCTGGCAATGCTCAGGGAACTAGCCCTGGCTCTGCACTCAGTAATCACTCCTGGCAGTGCTCGGGAACTATATGGGGTGCCAGAGATTGAATCCAGATTTGCTGTGTGCAAGGCACGAGCCCTACCCACCGTAATATCTCTCCAGCCCCTTGGTCCCTTTTTTTGTGTATGGTTTTAGATATTGGTTTAGTTTCATTCTTTTGCATATAGCTGTTGAGTATTTCCAACACCTTGCAAGGTTAGTGGGCATTTGCATCTTGTACCTGATCTTACAGGAAACACTTGCAGTTTTTCCATTGGGAGTATATGATGTTGGCTGTGGGTTTGTCACATGTGATCTTCATTATTTTGAGGTATGTTCCTTTTATACACAATTTTTGAGGGCTATTAGCATAAAAGGATGCTGGATCTGGTGAAAGGCCATTTCTGTGTGTGTCAATATGATTGGATTTTTTTTTGTCAATGTGATGTGTCTTTGATGGCTAATGCTTTGCCTTTGTTGCCCCATCCTTGCACACGAGTGCACTTGACCACTTGTCTGCTTCTTTTTTCTTCCTTTTGGATTTAGGACCACATCTAATGAATGATTCTCAGGACTTACTCCTGGCTCTGCACTCAGGAATTACTCCCGGTGGTGCTCAGGGAGCCATATGGGGTGCTGGGAATCGAACCCGGGTTGACCACATGCAAGGCCAGCGCCCTACCCGTTGTACTCTCTCGGCCCCCTCTCACTTGCTTCTTGCTCTTAGTGCATGTGCCACCACATACCAGCTCTGCTGTTTGTGATCCCTGGTGCCAGGTGTGTGCAAGCACCATAGCATCAGGGTTTCATCCCAGTGAGCACCCCAGCTAAAATCTGTGAATACCGTGGCCAAGAGGGCAGCTTCTGGTCTCTGGCAAGCACCGCAACTAACAACTGACGGAGTGCAGCCCCTTTGAGCATCACAGCTAAAGAAGTGAATTGCTTAACCAGGCCTGTATGTCCCCCGCAACCCGACCTCACCTTTGCACTGCTACAGGAGAGATGCAGGGGGCCCATGAACTTATGAGCACAGTGCAGAAAAGTTCATTTGAGTTCTTGAAGACTGTGAATTTTATCAAGCAAAAGGCAAAAGCAGATGAGTAATAAGTGACTGCCTCTGGTTGGGGACTCTGGGTGTAGGATAGGACAGAGTGGAGGGATTTTTCATAAACAGGTTAATCATTCATAAATGTTAATTATCATTTTAACAACTTCATCAGCAGCTTCAGGATATAGAATCAAGGGCTCTTAATTTGGGAGTCTGAGTTCAGTGCCTCTTCTGGTTATGGTGGGCAAGTCACATAGCCTCTGCAAAGACTGTGTCCTGACCTTTAACCATGCCACCCACCCCACGAGCCCTACAACATTTTCACCAGGACACAGTTGCATACTCTGTGTGCAAACGCTTTGTAAACTGCTTAGAGCCAAACATTTGTTCACTCTATTTTGTAGTACTGTTAATTATGTACTTCATTAGAGGAAGTTGTTAGGTTGAAATTATAACATAGATAATTGTGCTTAAGAAAGTTCCGTCTCGTTTTAGGTTTGTTTTGGGGGGCTATACCCAGCGATGCTCAGGGCTGACTCCTGACTCTGTACTCGGGAGTCACGCCCAGCAGTGCTTGGGGTACCGTAGGGGATGCTGGGGATAGAACTCAGGTTGGTCATGTAAAAGGCAAGTGCCCTACCTGCTGTACTGTTGTTCCGGTGCTGTAGTTTAGTCGGTTTGTGATTGTGACTAAGTGATTATAGTTAAGAGGAACAAGGACTAAAATTTCCAACACCTCTTCAATAGTCCTTGCTGTTCTTAATACTTGGATTGGACTCACTGAGTCGGGTTTTCTTGGAAGATTTCCTGGTGGAAGGAAGGGTCTGGAGGCCTCTGTGGGTGGTGATGGTAGCTGTTGGTGGAAGAAAGTTCTCCAACCTTTACATTCTCCTAACTATTGTGTCTTTGTTGCAATTGAACAGACTAGAACATTGCTGTTTAATTCTTTCCACCAAGAAGAGGTCTCCCCTTTCCACCCCCATATCTCACATTTTCCTGAACGACCACTTGGACCTGTGGTGAGAAGCCGGTGCCTCCCATTTTGATGAACACCTGGCAATACACGCATGACCTTACATAATGCTCAGAGCTTACGGCATGATGGATGGTTTTCTAATTTTGCTTAACAGCATTTCAAAAAAATTGAGTACGATTTGTCTGAAGTCACGTCAGGTTAAGGTGAGCAGAGAAGGAGGTCTGCACACCACCCCAGGTTTGCCAGGCTTCGAAGCCTAGGCTGGTGCTCAGCCAAGCCTGCAGAGATGGAAGCTCCATCCGCATTTGTCAGTCCTTTATGTACTCAGAAAATAGGATGCAAACAGATTCTGGACTCTTCTTTGAATCTGTGTCCTTAGTCATTCATGGCTTTGTCTCTGTTTTCAGCCAAAGCTCCAGACAAGCCTATTCAGGTAGTATACGTGCCCTCACATCTGTTTCACATGCTGTTTGAGTTGTTCAAGGTAAGTGGAATTTAAAAACATGGAAAGAAGTCTTCATTTTAAATTACTTTGATTCAGGGCATAATGGATTCATTAGATTAGCATAAGAAAAAGGTTTTGCATAACGATTTTAAAAATTCTATTTCTGATATCCTGTGGGTTTTATAATTTGTACACTGTGAGATGAAAAATTGCTGTGTACAGTATAGTTTTCGGGAATATTAGTACATATTGATTTTGAAGCTTAATTGTACTTTAGTGATTTTATGTAGAATCCATACTGTGTTTTCTTTGGTTAGGCGATTAGAGATGCTTTTCACTTTCCAAGCTGGCAAAGGCTTTGCTGGTGGTAGCCAGATCAAAATGGAAACATGTTTATGCATATTTATGCTTCTGAGCATTACCCATGTTGATGCATTAGCGTTTGTTCTGGTCCTGAGAGATGGTGCAGCCCTCTTACGTATTTGAGTCAGTTTAGAAGATCTCGCATGCCAGAGGAGAAAGATATAAGAAGGGCTGGACCAGAAAGGACCCATCCACCCCACCTCACCCCCAAAATAAAGACTAGACTTTCGACAGCCTAAGCTGTTGTTTTTGCTAAGCAGTGGTTAATGGCATTTACAGTTGCAGTGATACAGGCACAAGGCATTAGAGCTACAATTTCCTTTCTCCCAGCGTGTCAGACCTTAAATTGAACACCTGAAAAATCAGTTATGCTGCTTTGCTTCCCCAAATTATAATGTTACGGATGTAACACTTTAAGGTTAAGATGGGCATTCAATTGTGAACTTTGAGCAGCTGTGGCTTTTTCAGAATTTCTTTTTAACTCACATTTGGTTTTTTTTTTTCACTCAAATGATTAATTTTTGTGGGAAGCATGAATCCTCTCAGGCTTTCTGCCTGCTTTAGAGGAAAGGCACTCAGTAAATGCAGACTGATAAATAGGAATTAAAGCGCATTCCATGAGCCGCTGCAGCCTCATTACGTGCACTCTTTTGGTTACGAGTGGAATCATTTAAATATCCTTAAGCAAAAAAAAAGAGGAAGAAAAGAAAAACAGAGAAAGGAAAAATATTTAGTATGGTGGTGGGTGGAGCTAAAACTAGGTGAAAAGCAAAATAAAACAGGAAAATTTCCCTGATCTAAGTCTACTTTTAACTAAGTTCTTTCAAGGGGGAGGAATGCCATATAAGTGCAATTGATATTTGCCCCACAAAAGAATCTCTGTGTATAAGTAATCTTGTGATAGTTTCTTTTTTAAAAAAAAATTAAAATTGTGGGTTATGAGCCGACAGTGTGCTGAGAAATAGCTTGTTATTTCAGAACTCCATGAGAGCGACCGTGGAACTGCACGAAGATAGAAAAGAGGGTTACCCGGCCGTGAAAACCCTTGTTACTCTGGGAAAAGAAGACTTGTCCATCAAGGTAACTCCCTTCTTTGCATGTACCCTGCAATTACTAGGGAATTTCAGAGTGTCTAGGCATGGCGGAATCATAGGGAGGAGAAGACTGACATTGAGCGTCTCATTTGCACGAACGGAACTAGATCCTTGACTTAAGTTACTGCATTTCAACCCGAACCCCATTTTTCTAGGCAGCTGCACAAAGATCTCATAGCCAAGCCTGCCCGGTTCCGCTGCACAGCTGTGTATCCTTTGTTTGACACTGTTCACCAATGAACCACGTTTCATCGGCGGGGGGCCCAAAGCCCCCTGTATTTTAGAGTAATCTGTTCTGTTCTTTCTTTAATGCCCGACTTTGCCTGCCGCCTCTCGAGTGACTTCTGCTGCTGCTGCTTTTGAAACAAGAAATTGTTTTGTGCATTTCAGATCTGTGACCTAGGCGGTGGGGTCCCACTCCGAAAAATCGATCGTCTCTTTAACTACATGTACTCCACTGCCCCGAGACCCAGTCTGGAACCGACGAGAGCTGCCCCTCTGGTAAGCAGCTTTAACTGCCGCATCCGGAGAGATGGTCCAAGCGAAGGGGCAGAACTGGCCCTTCCCCCACCGGGTCATGGCAGTAGCCTTGCATTCTTAGAGGAGAAATTTGACACTGCTGGGTTGACCCCTCGGGGTTTAGCTCCTACTCTGTTCCGCAGCTAAGACTCCAAGCTGAGTGCCTCACTCCCTTGGACAGAGGAAAAGCATTTCCCTGTGGCTAAAACCACTGCTCCCCTTGGAGGGAATGGAAGTTTAATAACGGGTCAGCAAAGGCACAGCACTGCAGCTCTGGTGGTGCCAGCCTCCAGGCCCTTTGGCACTGCTGCCGTACAGTCCAAATCCCCCCAGGCCCTTGGACTTCCCCATCAAATGTGTTTATATAATTAAAATGCTAAATTTTGAACACATTCCGCTTGGGGTTTTCAAATGACACAAGCAGGAAACATAAAGGTGTGCATGCATTTCCCAGAGCCCTTTTTAAGTCTCACTCTGGAAATAACCTTCGGCCCTATTAAGGCAGTGAGCAAAACCTCTGGTTACCATGGCAGCATTTAGATCCTGGTAGGGCCACACTTTCTTCCCCCGCTGAGTGTTTCTAATTGACAAACAACAATTGAACCCTTTGTCATTAAACACAGCAACGTATCTATCAGTCTGCAGAATGGTGCAGGGCGTACATTAAGTTCCATTTTAAAATCCTACCTGACTGATAAGCATGTAAGATTATATTTTATTTGCGTGAATAAAATCCTCCCCTTTGCATCGTTTATTCAAGACAGAGTTTGTTAACTCAGCATGTTGAACCTAGTGAGGAAGTCATTTACAGAGGATTTAAGGAAAATTCTTGAAATATCAGTTTTGAAAGCCTTTGCCTTTACCAGGCTTTGGTACCTACTTCAGCGTCAGAAGGAAGGGGGGAAAACCCAAATACACACTGAGTACATCTAGAAGCTTCCCTTCATGTTCTCAAGGGTTGTGGATGGTCCCTTCCAAGTCAGCATCTTGAGGGCAGCAGTTACGTTGATGTTTGTGTTTGGGGAAATGAAGCAGTTGACATCAGACCTTAACATTCAGCATCTGTCCTTCCACTTTAGAGCTACTTGGCAGTGCAGCTGGCGCCTGCTGGGTGTGCCGTCTCTCCCCGGTATCACCTGGGCTTACCTCTTGAAGGAATGTGCCCACTAGCTCAACTTCTTCCCACTCCAGGCACCTCACTGTGTCACAGCTCTGTGCCCTGGCACATGATTTCTTTTTTCCAGAAAGGTTCATTTAGCCCCCCTTGTCCTGGGTCGCACACCCCAAGGAAGGTTTGCCCTGTACTTTTGCAAATCTGTTGTGTCCTCTGCCCTTCCCACGCGCCCTGGGCTTGCCTGTCTCCTCGGGGCAGGTTGCCTTGGGCTCAGGCATTGCTGGCTGTTCCTTGGTAGACCTGAGGTCAGGTTCAGGTCCTTGAGGGAATGGTGGAGTTCCATTTCCTGAGCTGCTTCCTGGAGTAAGCTGGTGGTTTGGTTGTGTTGACCTGTCGCCGTTGTGGCTCTCTGGTCTCCACTGCTGGCCTTACTGCCCATTAACAGCAGGGGGCGCTCTGTTGTATTCAGCACTGAATTATACCCTCCACGAAGGCAGCGTAGAAGGGAGTGATGTTAGAAAAGGAGACTAATACCCAAGAATAGTAGTATATAATACCAGGAGGTTGGCTCCATAGCTTGTAAGCTGGCCTCACACGCTGGGGGAAAAAGTCATCCCAGATAGAGAGGGGAACACCAAGTAATATGTGATTGGAGATCCTGCGCGGGAAGGGAGATGCGTGCCCAAAGTAGACTAGAAACTGAACAGGATGACCACTGAATACCCCTATTTCAAACCACAACACCCAAAAGGAAAGAGATATCACATTGGAATGCCCCGACACAGAGGCGGGGTGGGGTGGGGGGGGATGGGACTGGAGGGGTGGGAGGGATACTGGGTTCATTGGTGGCGGAGAATGGACACTGGTGGAGGGATGGGCTCTTAAACATTGCATGAGGGAAAAACAAGCATGAGAATGTGTGAATCTGTAACTGTACCCTCACTGTGACTCACTAATTAAAAAATAAATAAATTTTAAAAAAAGGAAAGAAAATATTAGGCTTAATAAATATGAATCACTTGAAAAAAAAAAGAAAAGGGCCATGATCCATGTAGCATTGTCGTCCTGTTGTTGATCGATTTGCTCGAGTGGTCACCAGCAACATCTCCATTGTGAGACTTGTTACTGTTTTTGGCATATCGAATACACCACGGGTAGCTTGCCAGGCTCTGCCATGTGGGCGGGATACTCTCAGTAGCTTACCAGGCTCTCTGAGAGGGACAGAGGAATTGAACCCGGGTCGCTGCATGCAAGGCAACACATTACCTGCTGTGCTATCGCTCCATGTAGCTTGGTAAAAATTCTACTCCGTAGAAACCATAACAGAAGCATCTATTTATTTACTTGTGCTGTGTCTTACACCCTGTGCCAAGACATTGCACTTCATAATATCACTTAATCCTTAAGTCTGTAAACCCTGAGATGAGGTTTTCTTACATTTTCAGGTGTGAAAACAATCTCCTGGGGTTGAGTAAACCACTTAGATTGGCACAGATCCTGGGTTTTATCTTGGGTCTCTCTGAGTTGAGCCTGAAACCCATGGGACCTGCAGTCCACGAGTGCCTTACCCACTTCTTCAGCCTACTCAGTGGGTTTCAGCAGAGGGGCTGAAGCCTGCAGTGCAGTCTTGTCCTTACAGCAAACAGTCTGTGAACCTGTTACTCTTATTCTTCTTGTCAGTATCTGAGACTTCATTTTCCCAAAACCTGTTACTGACTGCCAGGCTTCTAGTGCCTAAAGATATAGAAGAAGGGTATTGGAATTTTCTTCTTCCTTTTTTTCCCTTCGGGCAGGGGGTTGGGGACACATTTAACTGTGCTCCGGACTTGTTCAGGGATTGCTTCTAAATGCACTTGGGATGCCATATGCAGTGCTGGGATTCGATTTGGGGTTGGCTGCATGCAACAAGGCAAGTGCATTAATCTCTGTACGCTCTCTCCAACCCTGGACTTGCCTTCAGAATATGTAAACTACAGTATAGCAAAACATGGGAGCATTCTCAGCACCTTAGGAAGTAAACGGTAAGGAAATTGTTTTCTCTCCAGTGTATTAACTTTGCTCCTGATAGATTTGAACTCCTGTGCGACTCTATTTAATTTTCACTTTAGAGAGCAAAGAAATCTGATAATGGAATTTTGGAATGGTACGTCTTTGATTTTGGATTTGCTTTTAAAATCCTGAAGGAGAACAAAGAGCTAGGATAGAGGATAATGCACTTGACTTGCATGTGGGCAAACCCAGTTCAATTGCCAACACCACATATGGTCAGTCCCCCAAATACACTGGAGTTGTGGCCCCCACCAGATGCTAAAAGTTTCCACTGAAATGCAAAAAGTAAAGCAGTAGTCCCGAGTTGGGGCATTTCATTTTCCAAACATAGAAGAAACCTTCTTGCTGGAAACCTTCTTGCAGAGTGAAAATAATCTGCCCTAGATGAACATATACATGATTGTAAATGTTGAGTCACTAGTTTATTTGATGTACATCTGAGTCCAGAAATTTCTTTTGACCTTTTCAAGTGTTCCTCATACCAATGTCTTAGCATTTGTCTCCATCTCACTACGTTCCTTTTCTTTTCTTTATAGGCTGGATTTGGTTATGGTCTACCAATTTCTCGACTGTATGCTAGATATTTCCAGGGAGATTTAAAACTCTATTCTATGGAAGGAGTAGGCACTGATGCTGTCATATATTTAAAGGTATGTCGTTTATTTCTATTACTTGAATTCATGTTTACATGTTAAAGCTATAAGTGCTAATAACTAATGGAGACTAGCACAATATCATTTCTTCTTCTTCTGAAGATTCACTTCAGTTTTGTTTGTTGGCTTTGGTTTTCTGGCCATACCCAGTGGTGCTCATGGGTTACTCCTGGCACTGCACTCAGAAATTACTCTTGGTGGGGCTGGAGCTATAGCACATCGGGTAGGATGTTTACCTTGCATGCGGCCGACCCCGGTTCGATTCCCAGCATCCCTCATGGTCCCCCCCCAGCACCACCAGGAGTAATTCCTGAGTGCACGAGCCAGAAGTAACCCCTGTGCATCGCTGGGTGTGACCCAAAAAAGAAAAAAATAAAACCATACAAACAAATTACTCTTGGTGGTGCTTGGCAGACCATATGAGATGCTGGGGCTTGAACCTGGGTCGTCTGTAGGCCCTACCCACTGTACTGTCACTCCAGCCCCTCACTTCTGTTTTATATGAAAACTTTTATACTCCACCTCTGATTTTGGCTCTCCATATAAAACAAAATATGAAACATAAAGATGTGAAAATTAAAAATACTGATTTTTAAGAAATTCATATCCATCGGAAGGGTCCATCTAGAAGGAAATAGTTTCTCATTAATGGAAGCTCCTTCAGTCTTTTCTTTTAAAAAGTGTTGGTTTTTCCCAAAGTCCTAAGAATTCACTATTATTCAATGTTTATTATAATAACAAAGTTCTCTGTAAGAGATATTTTCACTCATTAGTGGTAGTTATGTTAGACTTTTCATTCTAAACTGTAGAACGTTTGAAGTATTTTTTGAATGTTGTTTAGGCACATAGTACAAAATTTTAAATCTATGACAGGGGCCGAAGAGATAGTACACTGGCAAGGGTACTTGCCCTGCATGTAACTGATCTGGGTTTGATCCCTGGCACTCCATATTAAACCCCACGCCCAGCTAGGAGTGACCCCTGAGCACAGAGCCAGGAGTAAGTACCGAGCACTTACGGGTGTGGTCAAAAACCAAATAACTACATTAAAAGGGGAAAAGTGAAGTCTGCCTCTCACCCCTGACCCTAAGCCGCTTGCTTCTCTTCCTCCAAGGAAACCATAGATAACCAGTCCCATATAGATCTTTCTGAAGCTCACTCTGCATTCATACCTACAGATAGAGTGGTGGTGGATCCAGTTTTTTCCCACATACATTATTATTTCACTGTCATCCCATTGCTCATCGATTTGTTTGAGCGGGCACCAGTAACATCTCTCATTGAGAGACTTATTGTTACTGTTTTTGGCATATCCAATACGCACGGGTAGCTTTCCAGGCTCTGCCACACGGGCTCGATACTCTCGGTAACTTGTCGGGCTCTCTGAGAGGGGCGGAGGAATCGAACTCGGGTTGGCCGCGTGAAAGGCGAATGCCCAACCGCTGTGCTATCGCTCCAGCCCTATTATTTCACACACTGAAAAAAATTAATTGTTTATAATATGTCTTGGATGCTGGCTGTTGGGTCAGGGGAATGAGACCCAGCATTGTTACTGGTTTTGGCATATGAATACACCACGGGGAGTTTGCAAAGCTCTCCCATTTGGGCAGGAAACTCGAGGTAGCCTGCTGGTTCTCCCAGAGGGAGAAGTAGCTATAAGATGTTGCACGGCCGCTAAGCAGGTGCTTCCCCTGACCCTGAAAGAGTGATGCCCCAATGCAGCATCATTGGGACGGACGAGTAGAGAGAGGCTTCTAAAATCTCAGGGCTAGGACCAATGGAGACATTACTGAGACTGCTCGAGAAATTCGACGATCAGTGGGATGACGATGATGATGATGATGATGTCTTGGATATCTTTGTGTATCAGTTCAGATAGAATATAGAGTGGATTCATTCTATTTAATGGTTGTTACGATATGCTAATGTATGTTATAGCATAATGCAAGCAGTTATTTGGCATGTTTATCTTAGATGCCAATGAATCCAAAGTGTGATATGTGCACATCTGATGTGATTTTTGATATCACTTTATGAGCTTATGCTTTTAAGTTTAGTATCTACAAAGCTTTGCTTCCTTCTGGACCCATGGGGAGAGCAGTTGCTTACTTAACAATAGTGTGTGCTTTAAGGCCATGCAACCAAAATAGTTGGATATCTCCAAGTGGTAATTTTTTCTGGTCATGTGTGTTTCAGTACTCATTTTTTTATGGGGGCACATACTCAGTGATACTCAGAGGCTATTTCTGTGTCTGTACTCAGGGTTTAGTTCCACCACTGCTTGAAGGACCATACACATGGGGCTCCTGCATACTAAGTATGCGCCTCAACCCTCTGAACTCTTCCCAGCTCTAATAATGATTTTGAATGAGTGAATTTGTTCCTTGAAAAACTGTAATTTTATCCTAGTTTAAATAAAATGCTAAAGTGTCATTTTAACACAGTTCAAAAAATAGATCTTATAAAGTTGCTGACATTTTAAATAGCACAATTTGGGTTAGTATTTCACATGGGAAAATGACACTTTGGACATTTGGTATCTATTTTTGTTTTTCCATTAGGCTCTTTCAAGTGAGTCATTTGAACGACTTCCGGTTTTCAACAAGTCTGCCTGGCGTCATTACAAGACCACGCCAGAGGCCGATGATTGGAGCAATCCCAGCAGCGAGCCCAGGGATGCCTCCAAATACAAGGCGAAACAGTAATTTATCAGTTTGTTTTCTATTACAAAGTACCTGCTTTTTCCTCGAACGTGCCATTCAGATGATTGAGAATTTTCAGCTAGATCTTTGTGATTTTATCCCTGGAAAAGCAAAGTGACCCCTAAAGAAAAACTAGAACAGCCTGTTTAACCCCCCCGATCAGAAGGACTAGCTGGGATTGGCTATCTGAGTGGCCTTTCAAGTGTAGGAGTCCTTATACTGTGAAGGTTTTTGCTAGTTGTGAGCAAGGTGTTTCCAACCATGATGTTTATTGATAAATTAAACTTGCAGTTGGTCATAGAAATTAATGTAAGGCAGTGTAGAGAAATTCCAGAAGATAAAATTACAAAAATAATATAGTTCAAATGATCAGCCAAAGTAAACAAAATATGGTTTATCCACACAACAGAACACTTATCCAAGTTCTGGCATGTACAGCATTCTTTCCATCATTAAGCTGAGTGAAATAAATCAGATGCCCAAGGTCAAATATTGTATGATTTCACCTAGAGATGCCAAATTCATAGAGGCAAAAAAGTAGAATGAGTGGTTTCCAAGGACTGGGAGGGGCAGGGAGATAAGAATTGTTTAAAGATGACAGAACTTCAGGTGAGGAAGATGAAAAAGTTCGGAGACAGAGACCAATGGTAGTTGTACAGTACAGGCTGTTCTCCCACCCCTCAAATGCACCTCTCCAAAGAACCAGTTTTTAAGCATATTAGTAGGAAGGTCAATTGGATATAGACATACATCTTTTTCTAGTGACGAAAAGAAAATGATCAATCATGAAATACTACTTGTCATTATTTTATAGTCTTAATATAAAGAGCTCATCTTCAGTTTGGGCCTCCTGCCACCCCGGGCCCAGAAGTTGCGGTTCTGCTAGGGTTCTGTTCATCTAAAGCAGCCTGTTGCTAATAGCATTGAACCAAATCGGCACATGTAATAAAGCATGAAAAGAGAAACCACTGTATTCTCACAACCTCAAAGATGGCCACTGCAACCTATATGCGTATGTTCTCCCAGACAGCTCACTCTTCGTATACATACAGGAGAGTGAAATGTCTCATGAGATCATACCGCCCACGGCGTTTTGAAACCGTTGGGTTCATTTAACGGTCTCCACCTTTCCATGTCAATACATTTTCATCTCCAAAAAAACTCCCTTGACTAGCCAGGACTAAGTAACACATCTGAGTTTACCGCACATTGTTTTAAATCTAGAACATGTTGTTGTGGTTGTTGTTGTTGTTGATGATGATAAGAATGTACCAGTTGCCCTGCGAAAGTGCTGCCTCTTCCAGGGAGAGAGCACAAAGACTGAGCACATGCTTTGCCTGAGGGAAGCTTGGGTTTGATCCCAGCTGGAAGTGACTACCAGAGAGCCAGGAGTAGCCCCCAGGCACTGCCAGATGTGGCCCTGAAACCCACAATTAAAAAAAAATCCCACGTTGATTTGTTTGGTTTATGTTTCGAAATGTCACTATGCTGCTTTCCCATTCTATGATTTCCTCTGAATAGAGGTTCATTTGAATGCCCCAATAGAGCATTTGCTTACTTATTAATTATTAATAAATGCTATTACAGAACTATACTCTGAGGCCCATGAAATCTGGTTAATCATGCATTCATGTTATTAATATTGGCCTCAATTCAGATGGTAGCTGTCTCTATGGTATAATTTTTCCATTTTCAGTTAGGAAGTAATTTGTGAGGTGTTGTGTTGTAACATACAACTACTATTTACTAATGCTACTAATAGAAACGTATGTGTAGTAAACTGTTATGCAGTGATATAACTCCTTTGACATTATTAGCTGCCATTGTCCTGCAAAGTTCTTCCTCATCAACTAATGAGTTTTATGTACCTTTCTGAAGTACAATTACATTTGCCAAAGGAGAATAAGCATATCTTTCCTTCCCTTTAATTACCAAGTTTCCAGGTTAGAAGATGGGTTAAAAGCCACCCTAAGTGGTAACACCTGAGTTTTTTCCTTCTTGAGTATTAGTATGGGTAATATAATTTTGTTGCTTTTACATATATTTCAGTCAGTATTTGTTTATGTGTGTCTGTGTTGTATTAAAAGGACTGATAAATGGAACTTTATATTTCTGTATATATTAGTTCCTTATACTGTTATTCAGTGTCATTTCATTATAACACTGATGAGAAAAAAAGAATCCTAGTCCACAATTTTAAAAAGAAGATGTTATTTGTGACTCTGGTTTCATTATCCGTTGTTTTGCTTAAAGTTGCAGTTTTCAAGAACCAGTGGATGAAGTTAAGTGATGACTTACAGTATGTAAAAGTGCATAATCGTAAGTTTATAGCTTGATGAATTTTTACATCTCTATTTTCAGCACCTGAAACTGCCCCTTTCCAGCCGAACTCTTTTCCCTCCCCCTCTACTACATATCCATTATTCTGACTATTCCACCTATTTCTTCTTGAACTCATAACAAAAGGAATATACAGTGTGTACTCTTTTTGTGTTTGACATTTTATGAGGTCCAGCTATTTTACTGAATGAGGCAATTATACTTTTGATGTTTAAGGTGTCCCACCTTTGGCTAGTGCAATCTGTATCAAGCTAGATCCTCAGTGTTACTTTGATGAAACTTGATTACTCTGAATATTTCCTTGCATGCTTAAATTATAAATATTTCTTTGCACCTTGAAAGCCTCTTATTAACATGATATCACAGTAAGGCATTTATCTGCAAATACAAATTTGATCTAGTTTTTAATTGTAGTAGTAATTGTAGAAGTACTGATCTGTTCTGATGAATAATATAAAGAATATCTATTATCCTGGTTTTACCTTCCTATAGAAGATTGTAATGGACCTCTGTACAATGTTAGCTGCTCATTTATTTCTAAGGATAAGATTTAGGGCCTGGATAGTACAGTGGGTAGGATGCTTCCCTTGCACAAAGCCAATCCAGATTCGATCCTTGGCATTCCATATGGTCCCAAGCACCACCAGGAGTAATTCATTCCTGAGTGCAGAGCCAGTAGTTACCCCTGAGCTTTACCAGGTATGGACCCAAAGCAAAAAAAATGAGATGTAGTGGAGATGGTTTGTGTACATTAGTACCCATGCATGTGTGTACATATGTGTACACACACACATAACACTTCCTCAGGTAAAGTTATGTTAAATTTGCTTAAATCACAGGGAAATCACATTTCCCTTTGATTCCATTTTCAGTCTGGTTATAAGACATGTTGGGCATCAATGTGACCCATTAATTCAAACTGTTTTTCTGAAATAGGGTTATTGTTTAGTAGTACTGCAACAGTCTTCATAGATAATTAGGCCCAATAAGACTGTAAAAAGATGGTCTTAATTGAATATTCTTTGAATGGCAGTTTTAAAACTCTAGTTTAGCAGGTTGTATGATACCTAATGATGAGTATTCACTTCTGGTGTCCTCTTAGACAAACAGATCTTAGCAGAAAGTAGTTTTTAGTTTCTAATATGGTTAGTTTGACAAATTAAAGTGTTAATATATACAAATAGGATAATTGGTTGTGACCGAGGGCATGTATTTAGTAGATATGGACAATTTCACCAAATGAAATGATAAGAAAACTGATTCTCTAATCAGATTTTAATAACATCTTTATTAAATATAATTCACAAACCATAAAATTCACTGAGTTGGACTCTCCCCACTGTCTAATTTTAGAACATTTTCACCACCACAAAAAAGAAATCTCTTTTCAGAGCCATTCCTCATTTCTAATCAGATTTTAAAATGAGAATAAAGTGTTACAATATGTGTAAGCAATGGTAAATGCTTTTCTTGTAATAACCACAGATAAGCAAGGGTTTTTGACTTTAAGACTGCGTAGATGCTTTCATTAAGTGCTTGGTTAAACGAGGGTAGATTATACTCATAAACTTATATACAGTGTGTACTCTTATGACTGTTCTTTTTATTTTCTTTGTAGGGACAAGATCAAGACTAATAGAACTTTCTAGGAAATTAAATTCTTCAGTCCTCGTTATGAAGCAAGATTATCTTCCACATGTCAACTAGAAAGAACTTTCCTCCACCAAGTTCAAGTTTAAGTTAAAACATCATAGCTATTCTAGTGCTTCAGTGTGTATTTGCTCCATACCATCTGTAACCTTCCTGTAGTACTCCCCGTTTCCACTCAAGTACCACTAAAGTAACTTCACATAGTGTATTGCTGTGATTCAGTTGGCGCCTGTCACAAGAGAGCACAAAACCTCATCAGTGCGCTCATGTGCTCAGTATTCTCTTATGCTTTTAGAGTCAAGAATCTGCCGCGGCTCCAATATTCTTGCTTCCTTCCCCATTCCTGTACAACGGCTCTCCGCTGTTGCTCTTTGTGACCAAATATGCTGTTTGTCCCAAACCACCAGCTTATACCTGGGGAGACCGGAAGTTAAGGACATCAGCTGAGCGTGTCTTGATAATTCCAAGGGCCCAGAGGTGTCATATCTCTCCCTCCACACTCTCTGGTTTTAACTTTGCCTTCTTGCATTTGATTGTATTGTCATTGTGAGGTGTGAGTACTTTGGCATCGGATCACTCTTGGAATCATTAATTTTGCTTTAAAATTCTCTTGTGTACTTCCTTCCATCCTGTTGATTAAAGCATTCCAAAAGTTGTCTTGGAATTTTTCACTCAGCTGCTTGGTTTCAAAGATCTTAAGTAAAAACTATCTTCTAGTCATTTTCAAGTTTGTAAAGAATGGGAAATAGAATTTTTATGCTTATATAAAACTTTTGCTAATCTAATACTGTACCTTTGTCATATTTTAGTGTAGTTTTCTAAGGAATTGGAAATCCCTGTGTGGTGCACTTTATTAGTTATAAAATAGACCATTGAGGGGGAAAAGTTTTTTCTAGTTTATTTTGAAAAATGCCTTGGGTTGTCTTAATTTTTATTTGCCAAGTTTTAGAATTTTCCATCTACCTTTATGACCCTTTACTTTTTTGTTGAAAGTTGGGATTGGCTGGGGACGTGGGGCAATGAAAGAGGAGCCATGGTAGACTTGGACATGGAAGCTGTCAGAGAGTGTTGATCCCAACCTGCCAGTGCAAGAGCCGAGAGGCTCGGGGTACAATACCCAGCACTGCATGTCCTCAACCCCCCAGCACCACTGGGGATAGTCCCCACAAGAGTAGCAGAAAAATAAAAGAAAAGCTGTAACTTATATAACCCCACAAGACGTGCAGTTGTGCCCACCTGCCATCAAATTGAGGGCCTTACCCCCCCCCGCCCGCTAGCCATTGTGTTTTAACCAGCTCTGCATGGACTTGTGATAGCTCTGTTTGTCTTCATTCCACTGAATCTGGTTTTCTTTACTTCCATGTTACTTAAGCTCCTGGCAGTCACCTTCATCTTTAGAAAGATCTCATCTTTTTCATCCTTAGAAGGATCTCTTCAAAGAACTCATGTAATCTTTTGGATCAAAGAAAGACTGATGTTCTTCCAAAATAGAGATGATGAGATGGCTCATATATAGAAGCCAGTACAGTGTCTTTGAGGTCCGGTTGTTCATATGTTATTTCTTTGTGGTGTAAAAGATACATAAAAATAACATCTTTCTTATCTAAAGTTACAAACTTCCATATAAATACCCAACAGTATGTCAGTATTTTAATGAGGCTTCCATTCCCTACTGTAATTCGTTGTGTTTTCAAGTCTGATGTGTAAGGGGAAAGAGGCAATAGACAAAGAAATTGTTCACTCTTGCCTTTTAGCAGGATCTTGACTGTGTTGTTGAGGATGCGATCAGATCTTGGCCCCTCGAAGATGCAGATAGGCCGTTCACCTTTCACGAGGCCGAGCCGGGTTTGATTCCTCCATCCCTCCCAGAGAGCCTGGCAAGCTACTGAGAGTATCTTGCCTGCACAGCAGAGCCTGGCAAGCTACCCGTGGTGTGTTCGCTATGCCCAGTACAGTAACAAGTCTCACAATGGAGATATTACTGGTGACAAACTATCAGATTTCCCTTATAGGCTTTTTTCAAAACATATTTTCTTTCAATGTTTCAATGACATAATTGGTAGGCCTTCAGTAATATCTGCTCTGGCTAACTCCTATTCATATAACCCCAGAGTAGAGGTATAGAGGCAATGGTTGCCTCTCCTGCCTTTGTTTTCTGAATTAAAAATTTTACTCTGCTTCTAAAGCAACCAGGAATCTTTTGCATTCTCAGCGTTTAGGCCCCCAAAATTATTTATCCCTTTTATCAACTGTGTGTGATTCTATATGCAAGTAGGTGTTTTCCCCTGTTTGCTGGGTTGTCTTTAAACATCAGTAAAATATCTCCATATAAATTGTAATATAAACAGATGCTAACTTTGTTTAGTTTTCCAGTTCCTCTCTGTCTTCTGTTATGGTCTACTCAATTTTAAGTATTTGGGGACTGTGTCTACTCTTTAGAATAGTGCCTGGCCAATATTAGGCACTTCATATTGGTTGAATCAATGAATGAAAATCGAGTGAGATTTTTCTTGGGTGGTTGGCAACATCTAAGCTCTTGAACTATCTTTGTTTTCTAGCTTAAAATAGTTCAGTTCAGGAGCTGTGGAAGTAATGAAACTTCTTTTCATAGTGCTAACCAGTACCTTTAAACTGTACAAGTGAAGGGAAATAAGTAGGCCTGGATCCACCAGACGTATCTGTTGTTTTGTCTCTAAGAATATATGATTTGGACTCCTTAATGTAGTGAGTTCTTTCCAGCCAATCTGGAAATGTGGTTCTATAGTCTTGCTTATAGATTCCAAAGAAATTTATGTCCAGCAACTCATTTGATCCTTGTAATACTGTGAGGGGTGGACCATGCAGGTATTATCTCTTAGTCATATGAGTACCAAAGCTGTTCACTGGTTGGCTTAATGGCACAATAAACGAATCTATAAACCAAAGTATTAGTAATTGGGTCTTTTTTTACCCCTAGACCCCTGTGCACCAGGTAATTAGCATTATGTCTTTTGAGGAATTTCTTTGGTGTACTAGCCTTCAAGGGTGATATAAACCCCGTTTTTTTTGTTTTTGTTTTTGTTTTGCAATGCAACATTCTTCCACTACTCAGGAGAGGTGTTCTTTGTATGTTTTCATTTTGCTAGAGTTAGAGGAGATAATCAAATCGAATTGGCAGCTTTTACCTGGAAAGACAGGCAGCTTAAAGTATATAGCAATAGGTAATTGCTAGAGTTATCTAGACTTAATTCTGTGTTTGAATGAACACAGTGATCACTGCCAGCCCTCTCATACAACGACTCCACATTTGAGAGTTGATGCTTTCATCCTTTGGTGGACTGGATTTTTCACCACCATTGGATTTTCTTGTCTATTTTTAAATGTGCGTCTCGCTACTCTTTGTGAGCAGTCACATAGCAACTCTTCGATCCTTGGGTCACATCCTTTTCCTTGAGTCTTTGGAGAGATCACTTCATGCAGTGAAAATGAGGAAACTCCAGGGAATTCCCCCAGTGGTAGAGGGGGTTCGTATTTCTGTTCTCTGGGTTTCGGTGAAGCCATCGGTTGTGTGACAGACTGAGTTACTGCTTGTCTCTTCAGCTCCCAACTTCTCTCCTCGGTTTGTACCTTGCGCACGCACTATGTGTGCGGCTTCTCCGCTGCCTGCCACCTGCCCTTGTCTCTCCCACTGATGGGTTGTGTCCTGTGAACCTTTTCATCAGCTGCCCAGCAACTGTGGCCTGCTTGGGAAATGTGATAGTCCTCCTCTGATTAGTCCCCAACTTTGTTGGGTCTGTCAGGTGCTCCTCTGGAGGCCCTGGCATGGGGTGGTAGCTTTTATTCGTTGCATTATAGCCAGCTTCTTTTTTCAGTTCTTGGATGTGTGTGTTGCAGGGCAAGAGCCCCTATATAAATACGCCTTTATGCTGCCATCCTTCCCAGCCGTCCAGGTGCTTAAACATTGACTTTGAAGATAATGTCCTTCATCATCCTATTCTATTTATTAGTAAACAGAAGGAACCAATATCACTTAACAAGAGAACCATTACTGGCTTAATCGATATGGGGTTTTTGTTTATTCTGCGTGTGGAGAGATAACTTTTAACTCAAGCTCCCACTGCATTGGTTAGATATATCAGTCCCGTCTGGTGTGAAAATAAAGGAAATGTGACATTTTAATAAGCTTCCGTTATCAGCCATTGACAGTTATTAATTAAATATGATAAAGTATTTCAAACTAGCGCACAACCAGAGTTGTCAAGGAAAGTCACCGCTACTTTTTTTTTTTATAAACAGTTGCTAGTGAACTGCCTCAGAGGGAGCTCTCCCTGGAGAGAGCTTTGCTCTGCTTCTGGTTTCCTTACCTGCCTTTTCAACTGACAGCTTTAGAATTGGATTCTGAGACACGGAAAGGTGTTACATCCTGACCTGGATTCTTTTATTTAGGACTATATGCCGAAGCAGGTTGTTGATGTACTCTCTTGGAGGCACACCCGTTCATGTTTCCAAAATGCACTTGCAGTTTGATCCCAAGTTGTGGGTTTCTGTAGCCTGTCGGGAGGCCCGAAGTCTCCTTTCCTTGGTGGTCGCCGTAGTCCGCTAGGCAAACCTTCCTCCCCTTCGAGCTGAGAGACATGAGCAGGGAGCCTGACTCCATGCATCCACTTCACCCCCACACAGTGCCTTCCCCTAAGGCCAGAGGCTGTGCCCTGGTTCTACTTGAAACGGGAACTTGAACACATCCCCCCACGTAAGGGGAGAGTGAAGTGAAAGTGGGAGCCAGAAGCGTCATGGTCATGGAAAGATAAAGAATGTTCATCCCTCCATTTCGGTAAGAGTGTCTGGTGGTGTGTGTCATGTGCTGGGTCTGTGATGGTGATTGCCGCCCTCAGACATGCCTTCCCCGGGGAAGCTGAGGCACAGGTAGGGGAGACAGTGAGGCACACGACCAGGAAAGTTTCCAGTTCCTAGTGGGAAGATAAGTGCTATGGGGAACAATTAAGGCAGGAATTAGGGGAAGGGGGGGAGGGACCAAACCCTGTAAATGTTGTTTTCATCATAGACAGATGTGTTCCTTGGATGAGGAAGTGGGGTTCCTGAATTCTTTTCATCTTAGTCGCTATTCATCTGATTTTGGAGAGAGTCTTCTTCGATGCCTGGTGCTGTGTGAGACTTTCGGGGACCCTGCTGAGTGCCCCCCACTTGGGCTTTGGGTAGACCAAGAAGAGCCTGTTGTTTGGCATTTCATTGTCTCCCAGACCAGCGGGAACCATGGGCGGGTGAGAGGGAACCAGCTTTTACAATCAAATTGCATTGAGCTGCTGTTTCCTCATAACAAAATGCAATTACCGCGGGCTCCGAATCCTTTGGGCTTCAGAAATCATCATTTAAATAAAAACGTCCCATTTACAGCATCTGGCTGCTGCTGCCAGAGTTAAAATAGCTGCTTGTCAGGAGGACTGACCCGCTCCAACACTTCCAAACTGGTTTGAGAGGGGGAGGGAGGGCTCCTCCAAGCCGCCTTCGCTATTCTTCAGAGTCCGAGTGTGGGTTCCCATCCACTGCATCCAGCCCCAAACCAAGACAGGATTGGGGTCTCAAATCCTGGAGAATCCCACCCCTAAAATGGAAGATGAATTGTCTGTGAGTCCCGTGGTCTGGGTGGCATTTGTGTCGGGACACAGGTGGATGCCAGCAGAACGTGGCCTGGTATTTTCAGTTCTCACACCTGCTGGGTTGAAGGAGCTACACTGCTTCAGTTCCTATAGCTTCTGCCACTTGTCACCTTGTCATGGACTTACCTGCATATAAATAAAGCGCCTTAGGGCCTTACTCCTCAAAGTCTCCTAACGAATGTCTGATACAGTTAAGTGCCTGCAAGTCAAAAATTCACCCCTTGTCTCTCCCCACTGGAAGCTGGAAGCCCTGATGCATCTTTGGTAGGGGGGGGGCAGTGCCTGTCCTGTTGCTTCAAAGTCACAGTTTGATGCCTAGAGTCCCAAGTTCCTTTGGGACGATTGGGAACCTGTGTGTGTGTGTGTGTGAGTGTGTGTGTGTGTGTGTGTGTGTGCGCACGAGCGGTGTCTTCTTAAATGTTAGAGAACTGAGAGTAGATTTGTAATAATACCGGATCCAGGCAGCTTCCAGTGAAAAAGAGTGTGAACTTAACCTGAAAAATATTTCTCTGTTCTATAAATCTCCCAGTGACATTTGGATTAATCAAGCATAATTAAATGTAGTTAGATTTTTGTCAGATTGTAGTTCAAAATAATATTCATCTATGGAGAGGGTAATATATTCTGTAGAAATTTTATTAAGCACTTTAGTTAAGCAAGCACTAAGAAGAACAAAATCAGCCTCAGGAAGGTTAATTACTTAAAAAACACAAAGTATAGTAGATTATGTAAATGATTTTAATTTTGAATACCATGGCTTGAGCTTTAATTTACATAGGGAGGTATTTTGGATTTGTTTTTCACATATTTTTTTCGAAAGTACGGTATTGTAATTGTATCCTTTAAAATTTCTAATAATCTTTGGATTCTATTAAGTTTGCTTAACTTCTTCATTTTATAGTTTCCAAAAGTGAAGTACAGTTGCTTTCTTACAAATGCAACTAATTATTTTAAGATTTCACTAAGCTGCTTTTGGTTATAGGAACTGTGTTCTTTGTTTCTCCATCTTTAATGAAGTGACCTTTTTAAGAGAAGAATTTGGAGAGAGAATGTATATGACAGTATTCCACTGTGCCTGGGCTCTCGGCCAATGTAATTTGTAAGAGGTAAGCCATGAGTGGGCTGGAGAGATAGTACAGCGGGTGGGGCCTTGATATGGCTGACCTCAGTCCCATCTCCAGCACCTCATGCGGCCCCCCCAAGCCTGCCAGAAGTGAACCCTGAGCATCGAGCCAGTAGTAAGCCCTGCGCACTACTGGGTGTGAACTAAGAACAAAAAGAAAACAAGAAAGGTAAATTATGAAAGCACAGATCAATCTTTTCATTTTAGTAATTTCCTTAAAGGAAAAAGTTAAGACATCAGATTTATCCTATGTTTTATTTGTTCTCAGAATTACATTTTCACTACCCCTGTGCATCTCAGGGGGATTCTCTGATACTTGTCACCTTGGGTATCTCTGAAACTCAAGATTATGTTTAGATTTGAGAGTTCTCATCTAAATATCTAGAGCTAGAGGTTCAAAAGTATTGTCTCAGGAACCCAAGATCACGTTAGAACTTGAATCTCACCCATATCTCTGCTCAGATTCTGTGTGCTTTGGGCTTTTTCATGATAAATGGCATGCAAGTATCCTTTGGTAGTTATACAGAAATCCCTATCACACTTAGCTGAGATCTTCATAGAAAAATCTTACAATTTGATTTTGTTTGATGGTTTTGTTTCTGGGCTTTTCATTGAGGGGTCTCTTTTCATTGGAATTGGGTCCTTTGGGGATATTAGATTTACACTTAAAAGAATAGGGCTGAAGAGAAAGTACGGGGTAGATGATACGTGCCTTTGCATGAGGCTGACTTTGGTTTGATCTGCGGCACTGCTTATATTCTCCTGAGCATAGTCGGGAGTGATCCCTGAGCGCAGAGCCAGGAACAGCCCCTGAACGCTGCTGTTCATGTGCATCACCCTCCACTTGTACATCAGTGAACATCCTATTAAATTATTCTAACTTTCAGCAAGCTATAAGTGGACTGATAATTTGGGTTCTGTGTAGAATTTTTGCAAATGGACCAAAATGTCACTATGTCAAAAATCATATATACTCTATAAATGATGTGTGTATGTCAAACTCTGGTACTTGTGGGCAGTTTAACTATTCTTTATCTGAACTGGCAAAATGTCAAACTGAGAGAAATGCACACTCATGACAGCTACTAATTGTTTTTAAATGTTCTTAAGATTCTTTGGGGGAGAAAATGTAAAGACTCTGAACATGCAGTCTTATTTTGACTCTCCATAGATGATAGACATTCAAAGGCAATGACAAAAGTCAGATTGGAAGTCAAAGGCATTTTTGCAAAATGTAGCAAAACAAGAGTAGTTTGGGGAAAATAGGTTGCTTGTGGAGTATAACAAGTCATATTGTTGTGTGAAACACCCTGGCATTCCTTTCATCAGTTGAGCTGTTAAACCATGGGAAATTTTAATTGTTATTTTCACTGGCACTAAATTTAAATTCAGAAGTGACTTGCACATCTATTTAGAAAGCTGCTGAGGTCACTTTTCCCCGTGCCTAATTAGCATTAGTGGCTCAGAATATTTACAGCTAAAGTGTGTATTGCCCAGGATGCGGAAGTCCAGAGACTACCCACTGCTGGAGAGGGAACAGGTTGAGTCGCAGGCTTTGACCATCCTTCCCCAGGCTGTCAGGAGGCAGGGTTAGCCTGGCTGTTGCCACCTGCTTCAGACGGAAACTAGAAAGGCTTGCCAAGACCCGAGATCAGCTCCCTCGGACTGTGGAACTCTTCCTGGGGAAAGTGGCCCAGAAAGTCCTTTGGTGTTTTGCTTTTTCACTTTTCAAGCTTCCAATTGAAGCTGGCATGTGAATTTGACCACGAAATTGTGCATGCACGCAAAAACATTTTTAAAAACTAGAACAAGGCACATATATCTTGACAAGTAGATATCATGGTGAGGTTTGTCTAAAAAATATTAAAATGGGGCCGGAGCAATAGTACAGCGGGTAGGGCATTTGCCTTGCATGCGGCCAACCCAGGTTCGATTTCCGGCATCCCCATATGGTCCCCTGAATAACACTAGAGGTCATTTCTGAGTGCAGAGCCAGGAGTAACCCCTGAGCATCACCAGGTGGACCCAAAAAGATATATATATATATACATATATATATATATATGATTGTAGTGTTGTATCTGTTCAGTTGACTTTACTCAGTATTTGAAGAATCATGTTCTGTTGCCTCCTCCCACGTGTTCATTCTGTCCACTTTCACATTTATTATTATTTTCTCTTTTCCTTTCTTGTGCTGCACTACCCTGGAATTGAATGTTTTGTTAAAAAAAATGGGGTTGTGTTTGACTCTGTTCTGGGCAACGTGACACATGCCCCTTTTAGCATTCTAGCTCACCCTGATCTCTGTCGAGTTCCTTGGTGTTAGAATTATTTGCGGTTGTAATTGCTGCCTCAGGTTTGTATACACATCCCACCATCTGTTGCTCTGAGTTCACATCCTCACAAAGTACACACATGCTTGCCATTCGAATAGATCCCAGATGTAGATTGCAAGTTGTGAATACTTCAGAAATGCTTGCGCCAGATAAGGCAAGCACCACGGAGTCAAATCTATCACTGCAAGTTTATCGAATGCTGTGTTTCAATGTCCAGTGACTTGCTGGGCTGAATTTTCCTCCGAACTTCCTCACTCATAAAAGCAGCAGCTACACAGACCAATAGCTACTTTGACAAGTGAAAAATATGAACTTACGTGAAATGGAAGTTTATTACAGGGCCTGTGCCCTATAAGTCTATTCTGACCCAGGTCACTGCATCTGTCATCTTAGTTGCAGTGGTAGATCCTTCTGTGGTCTAATCCCTCTCACCTCTAAACTTTGTCTTTCACGTGTTCAATTTCTGAAATTCAGTATGTGAACAGCACCAAGCATCTTTGCAAGTTCCCGGAAGAGAAAGGATTCTTACTTATTATAGATTTTAGGAAAAACAAGTTGTTTGGATTCTCTATAGCAGGGGACATTGAGTGTGTGTCCCTTGTTCATGAGCAGCCTTGTAGTTTGTGAGGGATGTCAGCCTCCCCCTGCCCAGTTGTGTGTTGTCTGGGGACCTGGCTATTATGTGGTCATAAGTAAAAGGTGGCTTTGAGGTCATTTGTTTCTCCATGCTCGTGGGGAAAAAGTGCTGTTGATGGTTGGGAAAACATAATTTGAGAAGTGTGTGGCTCGGATACTGTTCCCCATTTGTGGCCACCTTGGGTATTTGTCACAGTCAAACTAGTGCTGGAGCACGCGGATGAGTCTGTACTGCAATCACCTGAACAATAAATAAACTGGTAGTTGTGATTCACTGTGTGGCAGTGTGTTTTTTTCCCCACCCTGAGTTCTATTCTGTGGTCTAATCCCTCTCACCTCTGAACTTCATCTTTCACATGTCAATTTCTAAAATTCAGTATACAAACAGTACCAAGCATCTTTGCAAGTTCCCAGAAGAGAAAGGATTCTTAACTTGTTATGGACTGAAGGAAAAACAAGTTGTTTGGATTCTGTATAGCAGGGAACATTGAGCTCACCTTTTGGGGGAACAAGCTTTTGTCCAAAAACAGAAGCTAGGGTGCAGAGAGATCATACAGGGGAAAGGGTGCTTGCCTTGCATGAAGCAGATTATGATTCAATCCCCAGCATCACATGTGTCCCATGAGCCCTGCCAGGAGTGATCCCTGAGCACAGAGCTAGGAGTAAGCCCCAAGAACATCTGGGTGTGACCCAAAACACGAAACAAAAAGGCGCTGCTTAACATTAAATTGTTACTAATGGTCTTCCGAATAGGATGCAGACCCCATCATATACTGTTCCAGCTAAGACATTGACAGAACAAGTACTAGTAACAATTGTGCTGTAAAACCTGAAGTGGGCATACCAGTACTGTTCTGGGTAAATTGGGCCGAGCCATGAATAGCCTGTTCTAATACTTACCTGAAATGCTGGTGGGATACAGATTCCTGGGCTCTGCCCCAGCCTTACTGATCCAGATTCTCTGGGATATAAGACCAGAGATCTTACATAGGGTTCTACAGGGGTCTATAGTTGAACCAATGCCCCTGGGGAAATACTCAAGTGTAAGTACTGCTGCTTTATGTGCTATCCCGAAAATAACAATGTTTTCGATGAAAGGGTGATGAGTTTCCTGGTGTCTTCTAAGGACGAAGGGTAGCATCGACACCAGAACCTAGTGCCTGCAAGGACGTGGGGCTGCAGTTTTGTGTTTCCAGATAAGTATGGTATTTACTAACATGATGTTCTTCCAATCATTCAGTGGTGCATGGGGGTCTTTTTTTTGAAACTTGAGAGCTCCATGACTATCACAGCGTATGTGTATTACCACTAAGAAACAAAACTAAAACACTGAGGCAAGAAATGTGGATTCAAGTGATTCGTCCAGAAACCAGCATGTGTAATCCCTTGAGTCCTGCTATCATATCACTATTAACTCTGCCTTAGTTTCCCCAACTATAAAATTGCCTTGGGGTCTGAAAGGTAGTACAGGATTTAAAGCATTTGCCTTGCATGCAGCCACCCCCAGTTCAATCCTCAACCCTGCATGGTTCCCTAAGCACATAACTCCTGAGCACCACTGGATGTAGTCCGACCCCCCACCAAATTTAAGCAGCTACAACAGTTGGTGTAT
This sequence comes from Sorex araneus, assembly GCF_027595985.1. Taxonomy (NCBI): domain Eukaryota; kingdom Metazoa; phylum Chordata; class Mammalia; order Eulipotyphla; family Soricidae; genus Sorex; species Sorex araneus. The sequence goes on from NC_073313.1 coordinate 24,648,076, forward strand.
AGTTCATTGGAAGCCATTGAGCTTTTAAAATCACCATTGGCTGCTGTCTTTAGCAACTGTTGATCTGGATACCTAACAGTAAGTACCTCTGTCATTTCTGTCGTAGGGTTAGGAACCCTATCGCAGAGTTAGCTGCTCCTGGCACAACACAGCCTTCACCCCAGCATTGCTGGACATAGTTCTGGAGACCACCAAACACTGCTGGGGTGGCCCAGGTGGTCCCTCATACTATAGGGCTCAGGCAACACCACTTCCTTGGGTCCTTGCACTGAGCAATCTAGCCCAACTGGTCAAGTATTGCAGGAAGTGGACCTTGGGCCTGCTGAATACTTCTTGGGACCACCCCCACCCCGCCAAAGAAAATACTTTCCTGTCAAAAATGCATGGTGGATCAATTCTCATCGTTCATAGACAAGCCATTAATTCTAAATCTTTTTGAGTACTACTGATTCTCAGAGACTTTGTTTTTTTATTTTTTATTAGAGAATCATTGTGATTTACAGTTACAAACATGAACTTTTGTGTTTGCATTTTATTCATACAGTGATAGTTTACCCATCCCTCCACCGGTGCCCATTCACCTCCACCAATGATTCCAGTATCCCTCTCACCACCCCCATCCTATCCCCCACCACCCCACCCTGCCTCTGTGCCAGGGCATTCCCCTTTGTTCTCTCTCCTTTTGGGTGTTGTAGTTTGCAATAGAGGTATTGAGTGGCCATTATGCTCAGTCTATAGTCTACTTTCAGCTCGCATCTTCCAACCCAAATGGGTCCTCCCGACATCCTCTACTTGGTGTTCCCTTCTCTATCTGAGCTGCCTTTCCCCCTAGCATGTGAGGCCAGTTTCTAAACTGTGGAGCAGACCTCCTAATCCTTACCTCTACAACTGTTGGGTGTTAGTCTCCCACTCTGTTATTGTATATTCCACAGATGAGTGCAATCTTTCTATGTCCCTCTCTTTCTGACTCATTTCACTTAACATGATATTTTCCATGTAGAACCACTTATATACAAATTTCATGACTTCAAACATTTCTAACAGCTGCATAGTATTCCATTGTGTAGATGTACCAGTTTCTTTAACCAGTCATCTGGTTTTGGGCACTCTGGGCTTTTCCAGATTTTGGCTATTGTAAACAGTGCTGCAATGAACATAGAAATGCAGATGCCATTTCTACTAAACCTTTTTGCCTCTCCAGGATATATTCCCAGGAGTGGGATTGCTGGGTCAAATGGGAGCTCAATTTCTAATTTTTTGAGAATCGTCCATATTGTTTTCCAAAAGGGCTGAACTAGTCGGCATTCCCACCAGCAGTGAAGGGGAGTCCTTTCTCCCCACATCCATGCTAACCGGTTGCTTTTGTTCTTATGGATGTGGGCCAGTCTCTGTGGTGTGACTGACTTTGAAGTCTCAACTTGGCCACAACAGAATCTCTGAGGCCCCCGCCCCACTTTGGATTCATTGCAGCAATCAGATGGTTTCTGGAAATTTCTTCAGAATCCCCTAGGAGATGATACTGGAGCAATAGTACAGCAGAGAGGGTGTTTGCCTTGCATGCAGCCAACGCAGGTTCAATCCAGCATCCCATATGTTCCCCTGAACATTGCCAGGAGTAGTTCTGAGTGCAGAGCCAGGAGTAACCCCTGAGCTTATCCAGGTGTGGCCCAAAGATAAGAAGAAAAAAATAATTCCTTAGGAGATTGTAATACATGATAGTATTGATAACCACTGATAAAGTCCAAAAGCTTTAAACCAGTATTTGAGGTTAACCAGAATGCTGGCATCAACAAATCCTTTTCTACCTGGTGAAAAACTGCAGGCCTACAGTTTTGCCGTTTTACTGATGTTCTATTTAATGAGTAATTGGAAGATACTAGAAAAAAAATTTAATTGGAAGATACTTGAATGGGAGAAAGGCCTTGTCGATTTGGATGGGGGGCAACTAAGAATCCTTGATTGATTCTTTTGGTATAAGAGAAACTCTAAGCTAAGCTAATGATACTCCTATTGTTCCTGGCATTCTTGTCCAAACAGAATTTGCCAGTTCTTAAGCAAAATAAACATGTTAATGATTTCAACAACAGTGATGGATGCAGAAGCTTTTCGACAGTTCCTTAGTAACAGCTTAGTATAATAGTGTAATTACTTCTAAAGTTAGAGATAATTTTTGTCACCTTAGCACAATAATTGGAACCGAGTTTACTATATGGAAACCGCTGCTCTCCTTGGGCTTCAGCTGTTAACAATCACAATTTATGGTGATTTAAAAAAATCAAAATCTAGGAGAAAGGAGAGGGATAATTGGCAGGAAACAGATTCTGCCTTAAAATCAGAAACTATATTTCTGATTGTTAGGGTAGGAGCATAATTGATAATAAAGCTCATGTAAGCTACCCTCTTACTTCTTGTCTTCTTGGTATATATAGTCAAGTATGAAATGGGGGCTAGGTACAGAGAACAGCAGTATAGGGGCCTTGAAACTTTTCTGCCAGCTTTGATTCCAGATTCATGAGTTGAGAACTTAACACTTCCTCTCCTTATGGACCAATTGACTATTCATTTGGGTCAAACATCTTTTATTATGCCTATTCTGTGATTCTCTTGTGGACATCAAGACGAGAGAAACTTTATGCAGATTTATCAGGAGTTCAATGTTCAAAAGAGAAACCTGAATCTTTCTACAGACATGAGGGTTACTGTTCCTTAACTTGGTCAGGACCTGGTAAAAGGTTTAGGGGTGCATAGTCATTGTCATCTCATTGTAGTCTTTAAAATGGCCGATAGATGTCTATACCCTAATCTAAACCTGGGAATATGTTATATGGCAAGTAGAATTTAAAGTCGCTGATGTCCTTAAAATGTTTTGCTGGGCCCAAGGTAATCACAAGTGTCCTTATAAATAGGTGGGAGGAGTGATGTGAGTGAGAAAGGCTGAACTGGCATTGCAGATTTTGAAAAACGGGAGGGACTCACAAGTCAAGTAATGTGGGTAGGTGGCCTCTAGGAAGTGGAAAATGTAAGGAAGTAGATTCTTCCCTGGAGCCTGAAGACAGGAACACAACCCTGCCAACCTTTTCATTTCAGCCCAGAAAGACCTATTTTAGATATCTGCCTCCAACAACTGTAAAAAATTGATCTGTAGTTTCAAGTCACTGAGTTTGTATGACTGTAGAAAACTAGTACTGCAATTTCTTTCATCTATCATTAAACCCTGGACACCAGATGTGTAAGCACATGGAGAAAGAATCAGTGACTCAGTTGTGCTAAAGTCAGTTTAAAGCCTTGCCAATCAATGGCATCTTGTCGACATCCACCCAGTGGAACGTGACTACCAGGCATGAAGGAGTCAAGTCCTGCCACACAGAAGATGGCAGGTTTTCTGTGAATTTGGAAATCTTAGAGTGACAAGGTCATTTGCAAGTATAATAAGTCAGAAAGGTCCCAGTGGAAAGGGTAAAGTATCCCGACTCTTTCAGGTATGGCTTTATTAATTTTTTAATGGAAGGTTAAATATTAAATATTTTAGTTATGTCTAATCCCTCCAGATCTCTTCTTTTATGAATAGACTACAGTCACCTTACAAATCATTTCCCTTCCTCGTCCCCCAAAAAAGATAATGATGAGAAGGAGCATGAAAATAGCTTTTAGGAGACAATACAAGTGAACCATACTCTGAATGTTTTTTCTTATGCTTCTTACATTTGGTCATCTACCTCTGCGATTCAGCTACTATTGTCTTTTTTCCTAGACTGTAAGTTAGGGCAATGCAGAAGGACCTAATGTAAAGATCAATTGGCACCCACAACAGTTATTTGTGCTTTTAATGCCACTTTCAGATTTTACTGGTTTTCGCTTGAAGAATTTGATCACTGGGCACACTGTGGTATTTACGAAAATTCAGTCTGAAAAATATATCTCTGGAAGTATTTTTATCTAAAAGCCCTTGAGAAGTTAGATAAACTCAAATCTAGTAACCAATGGAGGATTCCTTACAAGGGAAGTCTGTGTCAACATTTTTGATAGTGTGCCTTTCATTTGAGGTTCTCTCGATTGACAATAGCTATGAATTCTTATTTTGCTTTTTTTTTGAAGGAAGGGGCTACACTTTATTGTGCTTAGAGCTTCTGGCTCTGTGCTCAGGGATCACTCCTAGTGGGCTTAGTTGGGGGGGGACCATATAGAGTGCTAGTGATTGAACCCAGGTCAGCCGCATGCAAGGCAAGTGCCCTACCTGCTCCAGTCTCAAATATTAGAATCTTACATATGAGTTTTACTGTGTTTACAATCTGTTTTTCTTGTGAGAACATTTCTGAGCTGATATGGAAGTCAAGAAGACACCTTTAACTGTTAATCTAAATACAACCTGTCAAGAGTGTGTTTGGTGTACGTGGCCATGCCAAATAATATGGTCTATGAGTAATAGGTATTGTTTTGAAATGAATTCCCTTGTTGACTGCAGGTCTGGCTTGCTTCTAGAGGGAGGCTAATGTTAGAACTGTTGGCATTTCAAAGCGCTAAGCCAGATGGAGTTAATGGAAGCTCCTAAACGCGGCTGGTGGAGGGCATTGAGCACAATTCTCAGAACATCGACATCTGCCTTAATTGTTGACATTTGGGATCCCGATTTAGCTCCTCCACCCCCATCTATCTGCTTCCAGCTGATCTAAGGAACTTTTCCCAAAGATAGATAAGTAGTGGGAATGGCCAGTCCACAGCATTTGGGTACAGGTGTATGTAACGCACTGCATCAGGAGGCGATGTCAGAGAGGTGGATGGGAGCTCAGGGCCCAAGATGCCGTCCATCGCGGGGGCCCCGGTGAGGCTGGAGGGCGACCTCTCCCGGTTCCCACTCTGAGAGGCAAAGCTCTTCTCACACGTCGCTCAGTGATTACTGAGGTGGAGGAAATGCAGGCTGCCTGGTAAGTTCAAAGCTGTTGACCGGCAAAAGCAACCTCTGGAACCATCTCCTCCCGCAGCGTCTGCCTCCTTTTCCAACAGCAGACGCTGACGCTAGTCTGGGAAGCCTAATTCACAACGCGAATTAGCAGAGGAGTGTCCAGCTTGGGGTCCTCACTGGGGTTCCCTAGGGGACCCACCACCCTGGAGGGGCTGTTTTTAAGTAGCTTTGAGGTCAGGTGGGGGCCCTTTGGCAACAACCAGTGTGACCCTGTGCCTGGTCGTAGCCTCTTGAGGTGCAGGGGACACAGCAGGACAGGGACAGCTGACACACGTCAGGAACTTGGGCCGCACGCGTTTAGGAAACATGACAAATGCAAGTGCAACTCTGTCCCTTTATTTAGAAATGTGTTGGGCTGTGGAGGGGTGCGGCTGGGGGGTTCCAGTGGTTCCTGTGATTCAGCACCAGAGCCAAGGCTTGTCAGAAGGCCATGATCTCCCCGGTAATCCCCGGCTGTCCTGTCTTACGGACACAGCATCGTCTGAAGCGCATGTGTTCTGTATATGGCTTTATCCCAGACACAGTGCAGTGACACACCACAGGACTCGGGTCTAGAGAGAAGTTCGCGTTGCGGACGGCCCAGCAGGAGCGTGTGAACCCCTGGCCTTGGTGCCGCAGGAATCTGTGCGGCTTCTCTCCCTGGGCTACACGGGCGTGTGAGTCAGTCCTGAAGAGGGAGGAAGAACAAATGCCCCCTCACAGGGCAGACACACGGCAACTCAAGCCTAAGCCGGGGTAACAGGGCAGGGGTCTCTTCCCCACACAGCGGCTTGGAGAATGGCCTCAGGACCACTCTTGTGAGGTGACTTTCCATGGCCTTCAGAAGATTCGGGCACACGGGAACTAGCGCGCCACAAAGGGGCCCTTCATGGGGCTGTAACGTGGCACCACGCCATTTCCAAGCTGGTGAAAGGTGAGCTTTTGATTCCCTGGGAAGATGATGTGGTGACTAACAGATGCTAAGGGGCAGGAAACTTCCTCACGCCAGGGACCCCCTAGGCTAAGGTGTCTGAGACGAGGCCTTTTACCTGTGTGAGGATTGGGAGCATGTTGGGGACAAGAAAAGGAGTGAAGGGTGAGATGAAGGGGATTTTTTCTTCTGCCCCCTGTGCCCCATTTTTGCCCATCTTCTGGCCAGCTCTGCCCAGGCAGTTGTCCTCAGGCCCTCAGCTGAAGTTTCCTTCCATTTCTAGGATAGAGAGAATCTGGCCTTGCTTTTGGGGGTCATTTTTGCTTTCCTCTCCACCCTGTACTGTCACTCCAGCCTCAACTAATTCACTGTAGGCCTTTCCTGGTGGCCTGTGGGCCACAAAAAAGAGAACCCCCATCTCCTCCGGGAGGCAAAAGGGTGATGCAGGGGCCTGCAAGAGACCAATGCCAGGATGCACCGAGAGGTGGCCTGCAGGGCCCCCCTTCTTGGTTCCATTCCTTCTCAGGGGTCTTACAGCCTTAGCATGGGAAGGGGGTTGGCATAGGTCAGGAAAGGAGTTAATGGGGTGAGAATTCAGTCCCAGTTGTGGGTAGTTTTGCCTCATCCCTGGACTATCCCGGGCTTTGCTCATTTCCCGTCATTGGCAGCTATGATGACACTGAATCTGGGTCACAGAAGTGGTACCTGTCATTGGAGTGTGTCAGGCCCACAAACCTCACATCAGCGTGATTGAGCAACTCTGCACCCTTTGCTTCTGGGCAAAGGGCATGATTGCATTGGGCCACAGAGTAGGTAAAGTAAGGTCCTAGAATGATTTCAGTTAGAAGCTTCTTTGCACTGCCTGAATACATCTCTTCCTCCTCCTTTTCTTCCATGTTGTTCATCTTGCCCTGTATATCTCACCATTTACAAGTGTCATTCAACTGAGGTGTTAGGCACCATGATGAGTTTGGCCAGGCAGTTTAATGCAATGACCAAATAGAGTGGGAGAACGGGGCTCCTGTTTTCCTTGCTTACCAAATGCATTCCCACTTGCCACATCTTTGGGGCTGGAGCAATAGTACAGTGGATAGGACGCTTGCCTTGCACACGGCCGATTCAGGTTCAATCCCTAGCATACCATATGGTCCCCCAAGCTTGCTAGGGGTGATCCCTAAGCACAGTGTCAGGAGTAAGCCCTGAGCATGGCTCTGTGTACCCCCACCAAAAATAATTCACATGCTACGTCCTGTCAGCTCTGCTAGACAGAGTCCCCGTGAAAGCGACTCAAACGAGGGGCTTGTATGTTATCTTAGCCACCTGGTTTACTTCCCAGCAGATACCACTCACCTCCAGGTGGGCGGAAGATCAACCCCAATACCAGGGTGGACAGATGTGCCACCTTCATTAGCTTGCCCAACTTTCAGGGCCTCTGAAAATGGGTGTTTCTGTCACCAGACATGCAGGCCGCAGCCATAAGTCACTGATTTGGGTCTCTCTTCAGGTCTCAGTTCTGTCCCTGGCTTTATTGGGACAGCTAGGCAATGCTTGTTCTGTCTGCTCTTCTCCTCCCCTTGATTAGGCAACGGTAGCTTCAAACCACAGGGATGCTTCATCTTCACCCTCTTGGCCAGGTTAGTGAGAATGAAAATACAACCTTGACCAATCATGCCACCATCAGAGCTGAGGCACCCATAGTGCATTGTTAAAGTCTTCCTTCACCCACAGATGTGATGAGACAATATGAGAACAACAGACAAACTTCTTGGTTGGGACAGGACATTTTTACAGGAACCCAGGAGGAGGTTTTGACAAAGAGCCCAAATCACAAGGGGACTACACAGTTCTTTAGATCAAGGATTTGGGTGAGGGTTTGGGGGAGAGTAGGGGAGGTATACATTATAAAATGCCACCACCATATTTTAATATTGCATATGGTATACACCCTGGCTGGCAAATTTGGGGCTTACATAGAACAGATACGTGCAGGTAGCACCCACTATTGGTACACTATGAGATTTGGTACATCGAACTGTTACTTGAGGTCTATGAAATGGTTAACTTGTCAGAAATGGGAAAAGCCATTCCATGAGAGCTCTTTTTAAGGAGAAGCTTTAGGAAACATTTACCATCTGCTTAACTTGGAGCCAAAGAAACACTGCTCCCTTTTCTATATACATGAGAGTTTTTCCCTTTGTTGCATTTCCCAGTGATTAAGATAATTTCTGGGAAAATCTGACATCAAACCACAGATGGATAAGTCTCGCCAGGAGGATAGTAAGCCTGATGTGGCAATCTCTTTGACCGACTTCTCTGAATGAGGAATCAAGGTTCACTCTAGATGGCCTCTTACATGTGTGGCCTAAAGCCAGGCTGGGGCTACTATGCTCCATGTCCTGGAACTGGCAGAACTGGTCTCAGTGGTCAAAGCGAGAAGGCGGGAGTCTGCGTTTAACTTGGCTATGTCAGAAGCACTTTGTCTCCTCTCTATAAAACAACTTGATTCTGGCAGAGCTGGGGTGGTGAGAGACAACGTGCAGGGCCCTTTACGGGGCCGGAAGTAGCAGGTTGGGGGAACAGCAGTTTGCACAGGTGGTGCACTTGCTGGGGGGTGGCAGGACCAAAGCAGAAGATGCCCCACTCAGTGCAAGTCTCTTAGCGGTGCTCTGCATCTCCCCAGAGCCCGGCTAAGGTAGAATGATTCTAATGACGCTAAGGAAGTGCGCAGCAAGGAGCCTTTCATGCAGAGCCTAGGTCTTGGGCTGAGCGGAACCTGCCAGCCGGTCCGAAGGCCTCCCCCTAGCAAAGCCCGGGGGCCACCTGCAGAGCAGCAGCTCCTGCCCCTCTTGCCAGGCATTCCCCGGGACCTGGCCCGCCTCCTCAGCCTGCGTGGCGCGGCTCCTGCCATGTGCCAGCCGCCTTTACTTCTCGTCCTCATCCCCCTCACTCATGCTGCTGATGGAGGCTGAGGCCGCCTTGGGCGATGACGGGGGCGAAGTTTTGCTGGGGAGCCAGGCGAAGGTGGGTGAGGGGGAGCGAGAGGGAGAGCGGCTCCTGGTAGGACTGCTCACTGGGCTCTGCTTCGGAGACAAGGCCTGCAGCATCCGGCTACTCCTCTCCTGGAACATCTGCTTCTGGAGAGAGAGCGGAGAGAAGGTAGGGGGTGTCAGTCATCCGAGCAGAGACAGGAACGCGAGCCATGACCCCAAACACAGCCTGCTCCTGCAGATCGTGTTGTCCGAGACGGGCCTGGGGGGCTGCACAGAGGAGGGGCGCTGCGCGCAGTTCTGTGGCAGCCAGTCAGTGCTCCACGTTACCGCCACTTTGGGGCGTCTCTCCTACCGGCTTCTCCATCTACTAAAGGAAGACCGCTCACCAGGCGAATCTGCTCCTGTTGCCCCGGAAGATTTAAGGTACCAGAAGAGTTGCAGGGAATAAAAGATAACGCCCTCAAGCCGGAGCGACAGAACAGTGGGACGAGCGTTTGCTTCACATGCAGCCAACCTGGGTTCGATCCCTTGCACCCCACATGGTCCTCTGACACCACCAGGAGTAACTCTGCATCACCAGATATGATCCCCAAAGCCCTCTCCTCGTGGCTGCGAGAAGGAATCACACAATAAGCACACTGAACCAAATCTGTGGTGGGTGAGAGGGAACTTTGGCCCGTGAGAATGAGAGGCTGGCAACTGAGGCTGAGGCCAGGTGGCTGCAGCGAAGTGGCCTGCGGAAGGGCAAGGAGGAGGCCAGCAGGGAACTCAGAGTCAGGAGGCCTGTGGTGGCCCTGGGGAAAAGAAGGTGGCCGTGGGGTCTCTGGCGACCTCCTTTACCTCTGTGTTCTGAGGAAAGGAATTAAGGGCCCACATTTTATCTTTTTTTATTCTCCATTTCTACTTTGTTATTTTATCATTCAACAACGTTTATCCAGTAATAAACAACAGCACTTCTTTGTGTGAGTTTTGGGACCATTCCTGGCGGTGCTCAGGGCCTAGTCCTGTCTGACTCCCAGTGGGGCTCTGAGAGCCATAAAGGGTGCTGGGAATTGAACCTGGGCCAGCTACATGTGAGAGAATCCCTTAATCTCTATACTATCCTCCGCCCCTGGTATTGTTTTCCCCCTCACATTTTTAGCATAGTATAAATTGCTTAAAACTTAGTCTTAAGGGGCTGGAGCGATAGCACAGTAGGTAGGGCGCTTGCCTTGCACGCGGCCGACCTGGGTTCGATTCCCAGCATCCCATATGGTCCCCTGAGCACTGCCGGGGATAATTCCTGAGTGTAGAGCCAGGAATGACCCCTGTGCATCGCCGGGTGTGACTCAAAAAGCAAAAAAAAAAAAAAAAAACTTAGTCTTAAGTTTTAAGGTCAGGGAGATGGTTCCGTGGGCTGGCGCATGTGTTTTACATGTAGAGTTCCAGGTTTATGCCCTGGTACTGCGTGATCACCTAAACAACGGGGGGTATGACCCCAAAAGCAAGGAAAAAAAAAGACAGCCCACAGCACCCTTTCAGTGTACAGTTCTGTGAGCTGTGAAAAGTGACCGCAGCTGTGGGAGCACAGTCACAGCAGGGGGAGTCCCCCCGCCTCGCCCTTTCCCCAGCCTCAGGCAACTGACCCATCCCGCCATCTTGGCTGTTGCACCATGTGTCGTCTGAGTGGAACCCTGCAGTCTGGGCGCTGGCTACGGTTCCAAGGTCGAGCCAATCGGGCTGGCTGACGGGAGAGGTGCCGAGCGGAGGAGGGGGAGAAGCAGCGAGTGCAGGTCTGGCCCATGGAGTGGGAAAGGCAGCAGTGCAGCGCTGCGGTGGGGGCTGAAGCAGAGGTTGGCATGGAATGATGGCATTTCCACTCCGGGGCCTCCACTGACTGGGGCTTTCTGAACGGAGTCTGCCCAGCCCCAACCCTCGCCCTGAGCTCTCAGCATCACTGAGATGCTGAGTACTGATCCTCAGACTCATTTGATACCGATACTCATTTGAGACAGTAGCATACTGAGTATGAGTGAGCATGGCTGTTCACTGCTGCCCGCCCCCTTCCAAGTGCCCCCCCTCCCATGAAGCCCTGCCTCTCTGCCGTCGCTTCTCTCCACTGCTCATCTGGGACCCCCGGCTCCCAGCTCAGGCCAATGTTCTGATCCTAAACTGGCCCCCTAGAGCCACTTTAGATTTAACTTGTCATTTCGTTACTCATCTTAAATGCGACGGGGCCCCTGAGGGTTCGGTGCTACAGAGGAACAAGGAGAAGAGGACGGAGCTGGCAGCCATGGATGCTTTTGTGGCGCTTGAATAGAGGGACTGAGAATGTGGGGTGGGGGCCGAGCACTGGCTTCAGAGCAGAGGACTCTGGGGAGAGTGTCCTGAGCACAGCTGCTCCACCTAACTCGGGGGGGGGGGTGCCAGTAGCGACAGAGCTAGCAGGAGGGTGTGTTTTCGCCCCAAGAGCTTCCATGCAGAGACTTGACCCAACAGAGGCGATGATCACGTTTTTGTGTAAGGAATTTCTTGGAGTCTAAGAGCAAAGAAAGAAACCAAAAAGGATGCTTAATTTTATATGAAAACCTTAATGTTTTCTCATCTGTCTCTTGTCCCCCTCCCCCTCAACTTTTTCTTTCTGTCTCTGGGGCAACGGAGGCCAGGTCAGGGGGGTTGGGTACAGAGGTGGTGTTAAGGAACCACAGAGCCAAAATCCAAACCACAAGGTCAACAAGGCTGAAATCAAGAGACCCAAACTTGAACAACGTAGGAAGGTGTCTGTCAAGAGGGCAGGCTGCAGGTGGAGGGGATATGGGAGGGAACCTGGGGACACTGGTGGAGGGAAGTTGGCACTGGTGGTGGGATTGCTGTTGGGACTTTGTATGCCTAAAACTCAACTCTGAATAACTTCGTAAATCCTGATGCTTTAGTAACATTTTTTTAATTCAAAATAAACCTTTAATGTTTTGTACCAAGCCAACATATAATATGATGAGAGGCAAGTGAAATACAAGGCATTTTTTGTTACATTATACTACAAGTAATGGATTCTATTTCTATAAAAACAGGGAATACAAATTTAAAAAAAAGTGGGCCAGGATCATAGCTCGAAGGGCTGGAGTACCCTGCACCAATTCCTGGCACCACATGGTTGCCTGAGCACTGACGGAGCAAACTCTGAGCCAGGAATAGCCCCTGAGCACTGCCCAATGTGCTCCAAAACCAAACAAAAGGTAAAAACTGTCAGAGAAAAATGAGCACAGGACATAAATTGACAATTCCTAAAAGACATAGATAAACAATACAAACTATTCAGCATCACTAACAATCAAACACACACAGTGACTGAACTGAGATTCCTTTTTATCAGGTTGCTGGAATAGTTGTATCTTTCTAATTATTTCTCCAGTTTACTGGAATAAGCACATTATCAGATTAAGGTGCACATTATGATTCAACTTTTACATATTGTGCAATGATTGCCATAATAACTTTAGTTATATAAAGACAAGTGCTTTTTCCATTTGAGGAGAACACTTGGGATCTACTCTCGACTTGCATACACCATAGGGCAGTGTTAACGGTCATCATTCTGTTGTATATTACATCCTCGTGCTTGTCTTATAACTCAAAGTTTGTACATTTTGGCCACAATCATCCAATAATCTTTCCTCTTCCCCACGCTTCATCTTTGGTAACCATGAATCTTAGCACTGATTTCTAAGTTTGGCATTATGTTTTCTCTCTTAGGAGCACAGTTAAATGAGTCTAGGATTGAACCCAGGTCTCCTATGTTCACTGTGGACTGTTGAGCTCCTCTCTCTTTGCTTCATGTTAAGCAGCCTTTTAGTTTGATGCAATCCCACCTGTTTATTCTGTTGCTTATGCTTTCTTTAAGGGTCAGAGCCAAAAAAACACCAATGGACTGGTGTGGTAGTACAGTGGGTAGGGCGCTTGCCTTGGATGCAGCTGGCTCAAGCTCAATCTCTAGCACTCCTTATGGTCCCTTGAGCTACCAGGAGTGATCCTTGAATGCAAGAGCCAGGAATAAGGCCTGTACACCATCAGGAGTGGCCTAAAAGAAACAAAAGGAAAAAAAGAAAACCAACCCCAAACTAAGCCAAGTCAAAAGAAAAAAAAAGACCCATGTTGTCACTGTCACTGTCATCCCTTGCTCATTGATTTGTCCGAGTGGGCACCAGTAACGTCTCTCATTGTGAGACTTATTGTTACTGTTTTTGGCATATCTAATACGCCACGGGTAGCTTGCCAGGCTCTGCCGTGCGGGCGCGATGCTCTCCGAGAGGGGCGGAGGAATCTAACACGGGTCAGCTGTGTGAAAGGCGAATGCCCTACCGCTGTGCTATCACTCCAACCCGTGATTGTGAGGAGGGGAAGGGATAGTGGTGGCGGTATTTTTTTTATGTCTACATGAAATTCACATAAAAAGGTTCTTTTTAGGCTTGTGGAGATTTTTTTTTACTCATTTTGCGATACACAGTTACAAAGTTGTTCATGATTGGGTTTTAGTCAATACAATTTCCAACATCCAACCCTTTACCAATGTACTTCTTCCACCACCAATGTCCCCAATTTTCCTCTCACACCTCACCCTAAGTCTGCCTCTATAGCAGACACTTTACTTTTCTCTCTTTTCACCCCCCCTTTTTTTCCCTTTTAGGCACTGTGGTTTGCAATACTGTTACCGAAAGGAAATCATGCATATCAGTTTACCTCCTTTCAGCACTCAGTTCTTGTCCAGAGTCGTCATTTCCAACTATCATTGTCATAGTGGTCCCTTCTCTGTCCTACTGCACTTTTCCTCCTTGTGTCAAGTTTCCAACCATGGACCAATCCTCCTGGCTCTTATTTCTATTTTCGGGTATTCTTATACTATGCTTTTTATATCCTGCAAATGAGTGTGATTATTCTATGCCTGTCCCCCTTCCCTCTGACTCATTTCACTCAGCATGATACTCTCTAGGTCCGTAAGCAAATTTCATGACTTCATTTTTCCATTATAATGGCTGCATAGTATTCCATTGTGCAGATGTATCAGTTTCTTTGTCCAGTCACCTGTTGTCAGTACTTGGGTTGTTTCTAAAGTCTGATAATTGCAAATGGGCTGCAATGCTCATACAAACGCAGATTGGTTTTTCTGTATTGCATTTTTGTGCCCTAGGGTATATTCCCACGAGTAGTACTGCTGGGTCATATAGAAAAATAATATCTAAGTTTTTTGAGGAATGTCCATATTGTTTTCAAAAAAGGCTGGACCAATCTCTATTCTTAGCAGCAGTGAATGAGAGGTACTTTCTCCTGACATCTTCATCAGCACTGGTTATTTTTGTTCTTTTTTTTCTGCCATTTTTTTAAATTAAAGAACCATGAGTTACAGTTATTCATAATTCAGTTTTCAGAGTCAACAACATTGCAATCACACGACCCAAACTTTAAAAACCAAACTTGAAAGGTGACTGTCAAGATGAAGAAGGCAGGCTGGGACTGGGATTGGGAGTGGAGGGTGGGAATGGGAGAGGGAATCTGACAACACTATGGAGGGAAGTTGACACTGGGGTGGGATCAGTGATGGAACATTGTATGTATTCTTGTTCTTTTTGATGCATATCCATATCTGTGCCGTGAGATGATATGTCCTTGTTGCTTTGATTTGCATCTCCCTGATGATCAGTGATGCAGAGCATGTTTTCATATGCCTTTTGGTCACCTGTATATCTTCTTTGAGGAAGTTTCTCAACTATTGTACTAAGTGCTGCAATGAATTAATGGTATGCATATGTCTTTTTGAATGAATGCTTTTCTGTCCTGTAATCATGTCATCTGAAAATAGGTGCAAATTTACTTCTTTCTTTTCAATTCTGCTGCCTCTTATTTATTTTTACTTGTTTCCCAGAAATAAATTCCATTTGACCATTGTAAATGAGCTTTCAAATGTGATGCAGAATTTGATTAGCTAGGTTTTAATTAATTTTTAAAATTTATATCAGGGATATTTGGCTCATAGTCTTTTTGTGTGATAACATCCTTTCCTGGCGTTGGCATGAGGGTATTGCTGGTTCCATAAAATGAGTTCTCTAGTTTAGGGAGAAAGTTTGAAAAAGATTGGAATTTTTGTGTGTGTGGAGTGGGGACTATACCTAGCAATGCTCTAGGCTTACTCTGGGTTGTGTTCAGGGCACCATATGTGGTGCCAGGAATTAAACCAGAATTGGCTATGTCAAGGCAAGTGCCTTAACCCCTGTAATATTTCTCCAGATCCTAGAATTCTTTAAAATTTCAGCAAAATTCTCCTTGTCCTATGCTTTTTCATTAGGATGTTTTTGGTTATGATTCCAATCTCATTACTAGTAATGGGTCTGTTCAGATTTTCTATTTTGTCCTCATTTAGTCTTGGCAAGTTGTATATTTCTAAAACTCTTTTCCATTTCTTCTAGGTTGTCAAGTTTGTTCATGTGGTCTCTTACAAATCTTAACATATCTGTAGTGTCAGTTCTGATGTTTTCTGTTTCATTTGCCATTTTGTAGTTTTGAGCTCTCCTGGTTCATCTAGCTAAAGGTTTGTCACTTTTTCCCCCCAAAGAACCAACACTTACTCTCTTTTGTTATCATACTTGCAATTTCATTTATTTCTTCTTTGTTATTACCTTCTTCTAACTTGTTCTTTTTATAATTCCTAAACACATCAAATATTTTGTTTCTTACTATAAGTATTCACTGCAAAGAATACCCTTAAAACTGTTTTGACTGCATTCCACAAGTTGTGTGTCTGGTTTGGGGCAACAACTAGCGATGCTCATATTCACCCCTGGCAGTGCTTGGGAGAACCTACAGTGCTAGGGGAATAACTTAGGCTTCCTGTATAGAGGGCATGTGTTTCAGCCTGTTGCACTCTCTCCCTGCTCCCTTTAGCATGTTCTTCTGCTTGGCTACAGATCATCCCTTTGTGGTTTCCATGAGTCTTGTAGAGAATAGCCTAAAATTATAATACCCCATTCTAGTTCATTTTTATGGTACTGGGCATTTGGGCCACATTCAGCAGTTCTTAGGGACACTAACAAGGAGCTCTGTACTCAGGGGTATTCAGGGAATTGACTATATGTAGTACTGGGTATTGTAATGTTTATTCACATGGAAGACCCCTGATCCCTGTACTATCTTTCTGGCCTCATAAAATCCTATTTTAAATGGGTGACTTCAATAGAATTCTTTAACTTTACACTCTTAAAGTTTATATAAGAGTTTATATTCTTCCTCTTCATATTTATATAAGGCAGCTATAGCGATGATGGACTCTATTAGCTTTTGTTTATCCAGGAAAGTTTAGATCCTTATTTCTTTTTTTTTAAATCTTTTTTTTGGGGGTCACACCCGGCGATGCACAGGGGTTACTCCTGGCTCTGCACTCAGGAATCACTCCTGGCGTTGCTCAGGGGACCATATGGGATGCTGGGATTAGAACCCGGGCCGGCCGCGTGCAAGGCAAACGCCCTACCTGCTGTGCTATCGCTCCAGCCCCCTTGGATCCTTATTTCTGAAAGAGCTTTGCTAGGTGTAGAATTCTTGGTTAATATTTTTTTCTTTCAATAGTTTATTAAATATAATTGACATGTGATATCATGTCTGTTTATATAACATTATTTCCAAACATATATTCTAATTTCCAGTGTACTGATATTTAGCACATGTTACATTACAAAATTTAACTATTCCAAAGAGTCATTAAAACAGTTGTGCATTAAAACCTATGGCTTATTTACTATTCACTGTAAGTTTGTACCCTTAATTAATGTTTACAGCATTAATTTTATTCCCCCATTCCCTGCTAATGTTTCACTGTTCTGTTAGAAACTAGATCATTAGATTCCACTGGCACACAATATATATAGTACTTATCTTTCTTTGATATCTCCCATAATATGCTCAAGGTCTACCCATATTGTCACAGATGGCAAGTTATTCTGCTTTCTCACGACTGAATAATATTCCACTGCATCTGTATCTCACATACTTTTATTCATTCATCCATAGATGGATATGTATGTTGCTTCCATATGTTGTGAGTAGTGATGTAATGAATGTGGGAGTGCATATATTTCTTTTAAATCCAGTTATTTCCTTGGGATTGTAGCCAGATATAGAATTGCTGTAGTGTATGGTAGATGTATTCAATTTGGGAGTGGGGAGAAAATCTCCCTGTAGATTTCCACAGTAGTAGAATATAAAAAATTCACACCAACAGTGTATAATGGTTCCTTCACATCACTGAAGATCAGCATTGGTTCACAGACTGGTGGCTGAAAACTATGTTAAGTGACAATACATTTTTTGAAGACCAGCAATTTCTTCAGACCTGCTGTTAAAAACCACCATTTTAACAAAAGTAGGTCTTCTGATCCATGATAATAGAACGTCTTTCCACTTGTTTGTATCTTTATAGATTTGAGAAAAGTTTTATAGTTTTCATTGGATAGATCTTTTACCAATTTAAATTTATTCCAAAGTATAGTTTTCGATGATATTATTAAGTAATATTGTTTTCTTTTTAAGATGTTTCATAATAAAATTAATAAAACTGACTCTTGGGCTGGATAGTACTTGCCTTGCATGCAGCTGACATCGGTTCGATCCCCAGCACTGCATATGGCCTCCTGAGCACCACCAGGAGTGACCCCTGAGCACAGAGACAGGAATGTGCTCTGAGCATCGACGGGTGTAGCCCAAAAACCCAAAAAAGAAAAACAAAGAACATAACTGATTTTTGTTTGTTGATTTTACATCCTGCAACTTGCTAAGATGATTGATAGTTTCAAAACCATTTCGGGAAAGCAAAACTGTTTTTTTTAATTTAAAAAGTTTTAAAATTATTTTTATAATAATCTTTTTATTATTTGTTATTTTTTAATTGAATCACTGTAAGATACACACTTACAAAGTTGTTCATGATTGGGTTTCAGTCACACACTATTGCAACACCCATCTCTTCACCACTGTACATTTCCCACCACTAATGTCCCCAGTTTCCCTCCCACCACACACCACCAAACCCCCAGCCTGCTTCTATGGTAGACAATTTCCTTCTCTCTCTGTCTCTCTCTTTCCTTTGAAAAGCAAAACAATTTTAATTCTTTGACATTTTCTATGTGTCAAATTTTTTTAAATTTACTTTATTGAATCACCAAGTGGAAAGTTACAAAGTTCTCAGGCTTATATCTCAGTTACACGATGATCAAACACCCATCCCTTCACCAGTGCTCCTATTCCACCACCAATAAAAACAAAAACAAAACAGAAACAAAAGCAAAAACAAACAAACAAACAAAAGTATACATCCCACCCCTCACCCCCCAAACCCCCCGTGCGTGAGTGATAATTTCACTTCCTTTTCTCTTTACCTTGATTACATTCCAGATTTCAACACAAAACTCACTATTGTTGTTAGAGTTTCAAAACAGACTCACTATTTTTGTTGGAATTTATCCCCCAAGAATACAGCTCTATTAACAAGGAAATATTTGATAATAAGTTTTCCACTGATGAGAATGAAGAGATAAAATGTCACGCAGCCGCGGTAGCGGCCGTGCGGTTTACAATTTCTGTATTATAGTAATTAAGTCCGCAAAGATTTAAGTTGGAAAATGAATCATTTCCCTTCCTGGAACAGCATGTAGCCAAAGTTAGTTCACAGTCTCCATACATGGGTGCAAGCACTTGCTGGAACCCCAAATCCTAAAGCTGTCTCTGGTTCCCGCTCGTTCCACATCCACCGGCTGTGCAGAGGCATGGGCACCTGGGCCGAAACCCGGCCGGAGCCGAGCACCGGCCCCGGTTCCTATGTGTCAAATTTTATCAGCAAATAGGAACCATTTTACTTTTTCCATTATAATTGCATGACTTTTGTTTGGGGGCCACACACAGTAGTCAGGGATTACTCCTGGCTCTGCTCTCAGGAATCACTCTTGGCAGTTTTGGGGGACATATGGAGTGCTGGGGATCAACCTTGGATCAGTTGTGTGTAAGACAAATGCCTATGTGCTGTACTATCATCCCTCCAGCCTCATTTAATTGTCTGACTTTGATTGCACCCTAGCTAGGTCACCCAGTACTATCCTGAGTAGAAGTGGTGAGAACAGGCATCCTTATTTTATTCCTGTCATTAGAGGAAATGTTTTAAAAATCTCTCCAATGAGTACAACCAGAAATCCATTTGCTGTACCTGGCTTTTGTCAAACTGCACTTGATGTACAGTCTATCTACACTAAATCTGTTAAGGGTTTTTATCAGGAAATGATGCAGTATTTTGTCAGATATTCTTTTCGCCTCTCATGTGATTTTTATTTATTTTATTGAGGCTGTGATTTATGCATATTGAAATGTCCTATATCCCGTTGCTCATTGATTTGTTCGAGCGGGCACCAGTAACGTCTCTCATTGAGAGACTTATTGTTACTGTTTTTGGCATGTCCAATACGTACAGGTAGCTTGCCAGGCTCTGCCACGTGGGCTCGATACTCTAGGTAGCTTGCTGGGCTTTCCAAGAGGGGTGGAGGAATTGAACTTGGGTCAGCCGTGTGAAAGGCGAACGCCCAACCGCTGTGCTATTGAAATGTCCTATATGCTAAGAGTAAATCACACTTGGTCATGGGGGTATAATCCATTTAATATGCTCTCAAACTTTAGTTTCATAGTATTTGGGAACTACTACATCTGAATTATTTCGTGTTACTGGTTTAGTTTCCTTTTCTGTGGGTCCTCTGATTTTGGTATTAGAGTTTGAAAGGGTTCTTCCTTCTCAATACTTTGGAATAGTTTACTCAAACTCTTACTGACACAGTAGTTTACTAGTTATTGGTCTGTTTAGATTTCCTACTTTGGAATTTCTACTTTGGAAGAATATTATTTATTCTTTGGAAGAATATTATCTATTTCAACTTTGGATTTTTTACTTTTGAAGAATATTATTCCAAACTATTGGCAGTGTGTAGATCATCTCCTTAGAGAGGTATACTAGTTTTCTTATGTAGGTAGAGTCATATTTACTAGGCTTTTTCATAATCCTTGATTCCTCACATTTGAGCAAATGGGGTTCTCTTCAAAATTTTCCAGATTTGTTTTGACAGAAATAATTATTTTCCAGCCAGCTCAATTTGAGTTTTGGGATATGTCTGCTGGTAATGTCCCTGGGGAGTATTTGGTATCAAGGTCTAGTTTGGGGCAGATGACTAAGCCCTATTGAAGGGGAATGCTGCTGCTTGAGAACAGTTTGATAAAACTGCCATTTGGGCTCTCTGCCCAAACAAGGTCATCAGATGACCAGATTCTCTGGCCAGGTTTGCTAGATGGTTATAGCCAGGTACTGTGCTCAGTAGTAGGTAACACTGTAGCACTGTTGTCCCATTGTTCATCAGTTTGCTCACGTGGGCACCAGTAATGTCTCCATTGTGAGACTTGTTGTTACTGTTTTTGGCATATCGAATACGCCATGGGTAGCTTGCCAGGCTCTGCCATGCGGGAGGGATACTTTCGGTAGCTTGCCTGGCTCTCCAGGAGGGATGGAGGAATCGAACCTGGGTCGGCCGCATGCAAGGCAAATGCCCTACCTGCTGTGCTATCGCTCCAGTCCTCAGGTAGAGCTATAAATTAGATTTTATGACCTGAGATGGATCCCAGGTCTGGCATGGCTTGTTTGGGGATCCAAACTAGGGAGGACTGTGCAGGAAATCCCTAGTCAGATAGGGTAACCCGTTCTGTGCTCAGATGAGGAGAGCCATTTGTGCAGGCTCTGCTCTTTGTACAAGTACCACTAGAAAGCAGGGCTGATGGGTGGGCTCTGAAGCAGTCTGTGTGCCCTCATATAGTTCCTTGTTTGGACAGGCTCAATTCAGGATTGGATGGGGTCAGAGAGATAGTACAGGGGGTTAGGTGCTGCTATACGTGAGCCCAAACCCGGTTCTTTGATCCTGAGCACCATGGAGGGTGCTCCAACCTCCCCACCCCCTAACGGACTGGGTAAAGCTACAGTCCCCTTCCCACCCTCACAGTGAGACAACTAACTGCAAGGGCAGTTAAGGCTCTTTGTGATATTGACTCAAGCTAGCCTGTGCCTCAGCATCCCGAGAGCCACTGAACTGGCTTTGCTCTTTAGGTAAAGAGCACTGTGTGCAAGCAGTCTTTTTTTTCCTGCTCAAACATCTCTGGGCTACATCATAACTTTTCAAGTGTTTATAGCACACTTTCTAGTCAAGAAAAACTAGGAGCTTCACAGCACCGTGGAAAAGGCTGTGACTTAGCTCCTCTGCCTGGGTAGTGGGAAGTCCAGGCTCTAGGGCTGAACAATCTCTTTGAAGACCTGAACAATCCAGACCTCTACCCACCAATTTACCAGGTTGGACTGCACCGCTAACTTGGTTCTGCAGGTGAACGGAGCTGTTGGTTGAGATTATTACTTAGATATGGCCAGTTTGTTTGGTCAAGATCTGAGTGGTTACCAGACCTCCATCATGATCAGATTCTCAGTGGTTAACCCCTATACATTCCCTAGGATATCCTCCATGGGCTATATTTTTCTAATGGAGGAATAATGAACTCAGGGGATCCCTCTCAGCATGCTGCAGCACTGATTAATGGGAAGGAAAATTCAGTTAGCTGTGACCACTCTTACTTTCCTACTGTTTGTCTTGATCTCTGTATTATAAGTGAATGCTTTAACCTCGCCCTTATATTCTAGGATTCTCCCACTTTTATCTTGTCTATGAATAGTTGTTGCTAAGAAGTGAAGTCAGGAAACACCTGCTTAGTCATTTTGGAGATGTTGTTTTCTTAAGATTCTTTAAAATTAGTAGTTACTACTATTGGCGAGGGTTCAGGAAATGTACCATACTCATAATCTGCTGGTAGTTTGCCAATAGGTTCCAAGAATTTTTTCCTCACCTGTAACTATTGTATATATACATGGATACTCATTCATTGCAGTGTTACAACAGATTAGACTCCTTAGATTACAAAAGTATCACACAGCTTTAAGAAATGATACACTAAGGTTATTTCAAATAGAGTCCTAAACAGAACATTCAATGTGAGCAAATATTCATAAACTATTGCAAAGTAAAAATGATTTGAACACTATGTGCTGTTTGATGCAAATTTTGTAAAAGGAAAATATACTCATAGGTGGAAAAATACCTTGGGGGATATTATCCCACTCTTATTAGTCTTTTTTTATTCTAATAATCCTGTAATGAATATATATTACTAATATTATCATTAAAATATGGTAAGAAGAAAAACAACTGAGGCAAGGAGATCTGGCTGAAGGGCATTGTGATATGACACGTGGGAGGAAATATTAAATCCTCAGGCATATAATTAATTCCCTTCACATTCATTTTCCCTTCTTATGCTCTAGCTCAGAACATTTTAGAATCTTAAAGTCTCCCTTAGCTGATATAATGGAGATGATTTGCTGATCGTTCAGATTCCTTCCAGACTTAAAATTCCACAGTTCTACAAATATACCAATTATTCACCTTCCATTAAAGGCACTGATAATTCTGCCAAAAATATATTCAAACTCCCTAAAACAGGAAAAATTGTGTAGTACAACAGTATAACAGTATTACATTAGATCAAGTCCATTTATGAGACAAAATCAAATGCCAAAAGGATAGGGCGGTCTATTATTAACAGCAACATTTAAAAAAAACTTTGAACTTCTAGCAGGCTCTTTCAAATATGTGTTTTTATTACTGTAATCTTTAAGTATATTTTTAGTGGCAGCCATTAGCCCTCCTGCTGTTAATGGGTTGTCAGCATTTCCATTAGAAGCCCACTTTCTAAGGAATCTACAACTTATCTACTGTAGTTCGACTCAGGCTCATGACAGAATATTCTGCCTGAGGGAAGGAAAGAATTTGAATCTTTAATGATAAACAATGGTATCACACTTAAGCAGATGCGATATCCACGCAAAACAACTCGGGGGCTCAAACTGCCTGATCAGTTTCTGGTGTGTAGTAAAGGGTGAGTTCACTGCAAAGGAGTGAATTGAATTAGGTCAGGGGACAGTTTGTAATGAGACTCCTGGGAGGAAAAGCACTTTAGAAATATAACAAATAATGAAGACCATGCCATGGAATTTTCGAAGAGAAATGGCATTTAAGTTCAGTCTTTCATAGCATTAAGAGGTTTCCATTTATGAAGTTTTCTTCCAAGGAAATAATTCCATTTATAGTTCTGTCCACATCAAAGTAATTTCCTATTTCCCCTCCTACAAAGTTTTCCCTTTTAACATGGAATGAGGCAGTAAGTTTCTTGTCAGTGCTTTTAACTCTTTCAATATTTCAGTTACATTCAGGCATCTCACCAAAAATTTTTTAAAAAAGGAAAGAAAAAAGAAACAAAAAGTATCCTAATTACATCCAGTTAGAACCCCTACTAAGCAAGATGAAACTCAAGTAAAGAGTTTTAGTTATGGACAAATAACTCAGCGACAATGAACCCTTATATACACAGTGTTTGAGACATGCTTGGGTACCAGGTGTTATGAATGAACTTTAAAGTTTGAAACAATCTAATCCTTTCAACAATGCTAGAAGGCAGCTGAGAGGCAAAGGAACTCTCCCTGGCTCTCCCAGCTAGCGAGCTCACCACCTGCTTTCTCGTAATTATCCCCTTTTCATAGTCCCAAGCTTTTCATGTTTTCACTCATATTTTGCTCATATTTTGCTGGAAGACAAAATTTCAAACCAATTGTCAAAGAGGCTAAAATAGGAAATATAATTCAGATCTATAAACTGAATTTTATATTTTCTCAAAATCAAAAGTCTTAAAATTAACAGTGCCATTGGGATGGTTATTAATTTTAAAAAGCTGTTGGGGAACATGTGGAGAAATTAATGCCATTAAGCATTTCAGGAGCGATAGCACAGCGGGTAGGGCATTTGCCTTGCTGATCCGGGTTCGATTCCTCCGTCCCTCTCAGAGAGCCTGGCAAGCTACCGAGAGTATTCCGCCCTCATGGCAGAGCCTGGCAAGCTACCCGTGGCATATTCAATATACCAAAAACAGTAACAACAAGTCTCACAATGGAGACGTTACTGGTGCCTGCTCGAGCAAATCAATGAACAATGGGACGACAGTGCTACAGTGCTAAGCATTTCAGTGGGAAGGTAAAATAGTAAAAAAATAAAACTAGAGTTGATGTGTCAAAATTTAATTCTATTTCTGGACATATATTCCCCAAATTAAAATAATATAAAATATTTATTTGTATAGCATTATTCATAGTAGTAGTTTTCACAGTAACCAAAAGGTACAAGTAATTCAAATATCCACTGACAAATAGATATTACTTTATATGTCCCATTATAGATGTGTATAAGTGTGTTTTATATGGATAAGTATACACATATACACATATCCTACACAGTGTGGTAGATTATTTCAATGGAAGCTGTTGGAAAGGAACATTTTATCTATTATAAAGTACTATAGGATGTTTCCCTGGCATAGAAAAACTGAAAGCTGAACAATGAGCATTTCTTCAAAACTCATTTACTGACAGTTTACTATGCATATAGTTTAGGCATTAATCTAAACTCGAGGCTACAGCAGTAAAGAAATAGAGAACAAAGTCTATGTTCACATTTTTGAATGTATAGTTGACATACAACATTGTATTAGTTTGAGATATGCAACATAATGACTTGATGTTTGTATATATTATGAAATGATCAGCACAATAAATGTGGCTCATATCTGTCATTATACAGTTGGTCTTTCTGTGATGAGAACTTCTAAGATTTACTTTCAACTTTCCAATATGCAGTACAAAATTAAGAATAGTCACCATATTAACATTATAGTCCCTATGACTGACTTTTTTTCTTTTTTGGGTCACACTTGGCTATGCACAGGGGGTTACTTCTGGCTCTTCACTCAGAAATTACTCCTGGTGGTGCTCAGGGAACATATGGGATGCTGGGAATTGAACCTGGGTCGGCCGAATGTAAGGCAAATGCCCTACCTGCTGTGCTATCGATCCAGCCCCAGGACTGACTTAGTTTGTAACTGGGAATTTGTACCTTTTGAGGCTCTTCATCCATTTTGCTCACCCCTATTCATCTATTATCTGTATCTGTGAGTGTTTTTAAGATTCTATATATAAGCTAGAACATTATATGTAGAATATGTCTTTCTCAGTCTTATTTGATTCACCACAAAGCCCTCAAGTTTCATCTATATTCTGGCAAATGGCAAGATTTCCATCCTTTTATGGTTGAATAATTATTGATGAAGTCAGCATATTTTATTTATCCATTCATCAATGAATACTTAGGTTGTTTCTGTCTTAACTATCTTATTATTTTTTTTGCACCCTCTTTTATCTTGGTGGCTCTAGCTTAAGGTTTGCCTGTTGTGTTTCTTCTTAAAGAACTAGCTTTTATTTACATTTTCCCAGTGTCTTTTGGTCTCTTATTTCTGCTTTGATCTTTTCCTCCCCCTTCTAATATTAGGCTGCATTTGTATATCATTGCTTAAGGTATAATATGAAGGCAATATTTTTTCTGGCTTCAGTCTGGAGTGGTAGTACAGGGTTAAGGTTCTTGCCTTGATCACCTTTCCCAACTTCAAACTCTACTCCAAAGCAATAGTAATTAAAACAGCATGGTATTGGGCTAGAAACAGACCTGCAGACCAATGGAACAGAGTTGAATATCCTGTCACAGACCCCCCAAATATATGGCCACTTAATCTTTGACAAAGGAGCAAGAAATGTGAAGTGGAACAAGGAAAGCCTCTTCAACAAGTGGTGCTGGGAAAACTGAATAGCTACGTGCAAAAAAAAAATGAACTCTGACCTCTGTTTAATGCCAGGTACAAAAGTCAGATCAAAGTGGATTAAAGACCTCAATATCAGACATGAATCTATAAAGGTACATAGAGGAAAATGTAGGCAGAACTCTCCATGACATTGAAGCTAAAAGCATTTTTAAGGATGAAACAGCACTGACCATGCAGTGGAATCAAACAAAAACAAATGGGACTACATCAAACTAAGAAGCTTCTGCACTTCAAAAGAAACAGTGACCAAAATACAGAAAGAGCCCACAGAATGGGAAAGGATATTTACCCAATACCCATCTGATAAGGGATTAATATCCAGAATATACAAGACACTAGTAGAATTGTATAAGAAAAAAGCCTCCAACTCCATCAAAAAATGAGGAGAAGAAATGAACAGAAGTTTCCTCAAAAAAGAAATACAAATGGCCAAAAGGCACATGAAAAAATGCTCCACATCGCTACTCATCAGGGAGATGCCAATCAAAACAACAATGAGATATCATCTCACACCACAGAGACTGGCACACATTCAAAAGATCAAAAGCAACCAGTGCTGGCATGGATGTGGGGAAAAAGGGACGCTCCTTCACTGTTGGTAGGAATGCCAACTGGTCCAGCCTTTCTGGAAAACAATATGGACAGTCCTTCAAAAACTAGAAATTGAGCTTCCACATGACCCCGCAATACCACTTCTGGGAATATATCCCAAGGATGCAAAAAAGCACAGTAGAAATGACATCTGTACCTACATGTTCATTGCAGCACTGTTCACAATAGCCAAAATCTGGAAACAATCCAAGTGCCCTAGAACAGATGACTGGTTAAAGAATCTTTGGTACATCTATACAATGAAATACTATGCAGCTGTTAGGAGAGATGAAGTCATGAAATTTGCTTATTAAATGGATAAACATGGAGAGTATCATGCTAAGTGAAATGAATCAGAAAGAAAGGGACAGACATAGAAGGACTTCATTCATTTGTGGAGTATAGAATAACATCACATGAGGCTGACACCCAAGGAAAGTAGATACAAGGGCCAGGGGGATTGCCCCATAGCTGTAAGCCTGCTTCATGAGCGGAGGGGAGAAGGCAGATGGAATAGAGAAGGGATCACTAAGAAAATGATGGCTGGAGGAACCAGTTGGGATGGGAGATGCATGCCGAAAGTAGATAATGGACCAAACATGATGACCTCTCTGTCTGTGTTGCAAACCATAATGCCCAAAAGTAGAGAGAGAGTATGGGGAATATTGTCTGCTATGGAGTAAGGGGGAAGGTGGGAAAAGGGAGGTATACAGGGATATTGGTGGTGGGAATGTGCACTGGTGGAGGGATGGGTGTTTGATCATTGCGTGATTGTAACCCAAACACGAAAGCTTGTAACTATCTCACAGTGATTCAATAACATTTTAAAAAAAGGTTCTTGCCTTGTATATGATCAACCCCAGAATGATCCCTAGCACCACATGTGGTCTTCTGAGCACTACCAAGTGTGCCCTAACCCCCAATACTCCTTTGAGGGGAGATACCTCAAAGGGTTTTCATATATGCTTTGCATGAAGGAGGTATGCTTGGTTTAGATCCCCAGCAGCACATAATCCCCAGAGCAACATGGGCATCAACTCCCAAGCTGGAAGTAGCTCCTGAGCACTGAAGAGTTTGGCTCAAAACCAAAAGTGATAAAGAAGTTGCATATTAACATAATGATATACTACTCATCTATATTTAAAAAATAAATCCTTCCTTTTGCAACAGCCTGGATGGACCTAGAGGGGATTATGCTTAGTGAAATGAATCAGATGACTAACCACAAATATTGTATAATTTAATTCCTATATGATAAGGGGAAAAGGAAATGAAATAAAACTATATTTTAGGCTAAAAGCACTTAAAGATTACCAGAAAGGAAGTTGGGTGGGTAAATAGAACTAGAGGAGTCAATTGAAGGATAAAACTGAATTTTCGGTGACTGGAGCAATAATACAGCGGGTACGGTGTTTACCTTGCATGTGGGTTCAATCCCTGGCACCCTGTATAGCCCCCCTATAGAGTGATTTCTGAGTACAATAGGTGTGGCCCCTCAAAAATGAATTTTTAATTCTGAACTTAATGCACAGAGCTATCTTATATTGAAGCTTTTCATGAAATGTTACGTCAATTTTTTTTTAAAAAAACCTATTTTTTAAAACTTCCTTGAGTCAGTTTGTCCTTCAGAGACATATCCTCCTTCCCCAAAGAAGTCTTATCATGCTTTTATTGTAATGGCATCACCTTGCAATTATTTGATTATAAGTTGAGTTCTGGCTTTCATTGTTTGATTTGTTTGGGGGCCATACCCAGCAGTCCTAAGAGCTTACTCCTAACTCTGTGTTCAAGGTTCATCCTGGATGGGTGGGGGGTTGAACCTTCTAGTTATGAGTGAATGCTAATCAAAATAATCAAGTGAGTAGATTAACAGAGAGATAAGGGATGAGATTGAAAAAAAATAACATCTTGGGCTCTGATAATCCACCTATCATCGTGAATAAATGTGCACAGATACTCCATTACAGCAACTGGGAAGTAATTGTTTTAAATTCCCAAAAGCAACTACATCAGCCAGCTGTCAGAATAGTCCCTAAATTGCCCCCACTTCTGATATTCACATCTCTAGTAGTGTCCCATCATATATACAAAGGTCAGTTCATGTGACCAATAGACTATGGTAGAAATGATAGTCTGTCACTCCTGATCTAAGGTCACTCAGGACTATAATGTTTATTTTGGTCACCATTCTAAAGAAGTCAGCTGCAATGATGTGAGAACACTTGGGAAGCATTGTGGCAAGAAACTGAGATACCCAGTCAACATTACTTGAGTATGGAAG
The DNA here is from genome assembly GCF_027595985.1 of Sorex araneus. Taxonomy (NCBI): domain Eukaryota; kingdom Metazoa; phylum Chordata; class Mammalia; order Eulipotyphla; family Soricidae; genus Sorex; species Sorex araneus. Next base: position 24,676,650 of record NC_073313.1, read on the forward strand.
AAGATTCTTCAGTTCTGGGTAACTATGTACAACTCCAGCTGACATCTTGACTGCAGCTTTCTAAGGAACCCTGTCATAACCATCTGGTTAAATTGTTTCCTGATTCCCAAGACATGAGATAATAATAATTTACTGTCTTAAATCACTACATTTGGGGGTAATTTGTTACATGCCAATACATAAAAGTATAACCATGGGCACCATGATTACTGCTTGCTTAGGAAGAAGGTCCCTGTCTTGAAGCACCATTTTGGCAATTGTCTATGAAACACCTTTTCAAGGGGTTGTGGCAGACCCTGGTGAAAAGGGAGTGAAGCAAAGTGACATATCTTCTGGAAATTACTGTTACAAAGAATACAATTCTGGCTGGGAGAAAGAGCTTGGATCGCTTTCCAGTACCTCCAACCCCTAGGAGTTCATGGGAAAATTTTGTAATTTTTCTAGAGCTTTGTTGTCTTTATATATAACCCTGCTATAGTACTACCTTTTCTGATGGTTATAACAAGTAGCATAGACATAGAAGAAGATTTTTAACTTGCCACAAAGTTTCCTAGACATCATCATTATCACCCATGCCCTCCACTCGGAGATGGATTCTAAGCATTTTGATTTTATATTAGAGTTCTTTTTTTTCTTTTTGGGTCGCATCCAGTGATGCACAGGGATTACTCCTGGCTCTGCACTCAGGAATTACCCCTAGCGGTGCTCAGGGGACCATATGGGATGCTGGGAATCAAACTGGGGTCAGCCACGTGCAAGGAAAACGCCCTACCCACTGTGCTATTGCTCCAGCTCCTGATTTTATATTACAGTTCTTGATATAAAACATGGACTGGAGCGATAGCACAGCGGGCAGGGCATTTACCTTGCACCCATCTGGCCTGGGTTCAATTCCTCCGTTCCTCCTGGAGAACCCGGCAAGCTACTGAGAGTATCCCACCCGCACAGCAGAGCCTGGCAAGCTACCTGTGGCATATTCGATATGCCAAAAACAGTAACAAGAAATCTCACAATGGAGACGTTACTGGTGCCCACTCGAGCAAATCGATGAACAATGGGAAGACAGTGCTACAGTGCTACAGATATAAAACATGAGGTTACTTGGGGAGACTTAAAGGCTCTATGAACCCTTAAGAGTAAATACAATTATTCCCTGGGGCTAGAGGGCAACAGAAACGTGTATCAGGTTAGGGGAGGCACAGCATGAACTTCGTAAAGTAGAGAGTTGACAACAAAAGAAATCCAAGTATCAAGAAAACCAATTCTGCTACTAAATTTGATACACCAAATACCAAGTTGTCATCAAACTCTGAAACCCAGTATCATGAGTCACAAAAGGCATATGTCAATATTGGCCCATATCACAATAATGATACCAATATAAATATGGAGAGTTTGGTCCTCAATATTACCTTTTCGGGTGCAGGGATGTCCTGTGAATGATCCTCATCATCAATATTCAATACAGAAAAATGTTTCTGGAATACCCACTCTAAGTAACATTTTATGCTATGTACCCAATCCCGCTGTACCAAATTCTGTACCTTAAAACCCTTCTGTTTTGTGCCTTTCCAAGTTTAGGTTATTTGTATCACTACTGTATTTGCAGGTAATGCAGATCCTCTATTTTAAGAAATGAGTTCCAGTCCCAATTCCACAAATAAAGAATTATTATAATAATAGCATATTCATGAAAAGCAAATTACTTATCTTGGCGTTTAACATCCTTGTAACTATTCCTGTACTTTTAATGTCAACAGAAAAAAAGTAATGTCTAAGTCTGGCTGATATGGTAAATTAATGTTAATAACAGTTTTGACACTAATAGCAAGTTTTAAAAAGAAAACCCTCCAGTCTCTAAGCTGGGTTTCATTTCTTAAAAACCACCTCAGCTCTGTCACCACACTCCCCTAGAACAATTCCAGTTCTCATTTCGCTTTCATAGGGAGCCTGAAACTGGATTTATGAAGTTTCTGTGAAATTATATTCTTCCCTTGCCTTTGCTCAGTTCAGATGAAGAAAACATCCTCCAACCCCTGATTACAAATCCAGGGCTGCTCAGCACACGTCCTTCTGAATTCCCATAAACAAATCCATTCCTAGTTGGAATCACTTAAAAATTACCAGCTATTTCTTCAGAGACTGAAAAATATCTGTGAAGATGTGAACTATTCAAATGCACGCTAGATTAATGGGAAATTTCAGACTCTGCGTTATAGAGATCATGGGAGCGTAAAGAACAGGGTCTGCATTCCATCTTCATGTTCTTCCCCAGCACTGTGCATAGACAAAGACTTGTCATGGGACAAATAAATGTTTCATGAATTAAATTAACCTGAAACTTTTTAGCATACAAAGGGAAAAAAGAAAAGGAACTTAGCCCTTGACTCCACTACTTGTTCTAGAAGACATGGAGGGTTTAAGTCGATCCTTGCAAATCTTCCCCCCTTCTTAGACTCAGCCACTAGCCAATGGTCGCTCTATAACATCCATCTCTATAATGTTTTAAAGGCTGCCTGGCTTTAAGCAAAGCATCTCTTCCAATTTCTCAACTGTTCTTTTTCCATTAGTAATTGAGTGTTTTACTTTTAGATAATCCTATAATGAACCAACTCAAATGAACAGAGAAGCAGCGGTGACAACCCATCAATAAAATAATTAAGCTGAAGTGGATTTTGTTAGAGACTTCTTATGTCATAATACTAAGTCTAGGCTACTTAAAATCAGAGAAATCAAGTGGAATCATTTCTTTTTGTCTTAAAAGGAAAGTTAGTTTTAAAAGTATCTCATAGAAACCTCATCAACTCCTCTGACAATCTTCTGCAAGCATGTGTACAATGGAAATGCCAATGAGGTACAAGAATATTCTGGTTGCCACAATATTCTTTTCTCTTTCCATGGCTACCACTCCAAGTTGTCTGAAAAATTAGGGAAGAAGATCCTCTGCGTTTTCTCTTGACTTAACATTTAGATCACAATCTCAATCTCTTAAGACTTTGTGCCTTATCATCACACTTTCATGCCACGGAAGAACAAGGGAAAATCAGGGCACGAGGGACAAACATGCAGAGCCATTCTACCTCTTATCTTTCTCTTCTAACCAACTATAAGAGGGATCCTTACAGGAAAGTTGACAAAGGTAGCTGCATTTCTTTCGCATCCTCTAAGAGACCAATACCAGTGTCCTACTACTAACTCACTTCACAGTTACCCCCACCCACACAAGCTTTGCATAATCTTCAACTATGATATGTGGTTAAGTAACAGAACTGACCTCTGCAGTAATATCTAATTCAACAATTACCAAATCACTTCAAGCTTTAGATAAGACAAAGGTCAGAGCTGGGTCCAGGTGCTATTGGGTACCAGGTTGAAGAGGTAAAGCAGAAGTCATCTAAGAAAATGACAGGGACTTGAAGTCACTTTGGCTAATTCTCAAAGTGAAGGCCACATATTGGACTGATTTTAAGGAACACGGGGATCCCTTTGAATGGTTTCATAAAAAGAATAAATTGAAAATACCCCTCATGTAAAATAATTACATACCCATGCTCCATCTGGCCCAAACAGTTCTAGGAAGTTGCCAATAAATTCTCTTGATTTTTCTTCCCATTTCTGAATAAGATCATGACTTTTCTCTTCCACTCTGTTAACAAATTCCTTTGATCTTTCTTCTACATTCTTGACCTTTTCCTTCATCTTATCTACTTGGTTTTGGAAACGATACTTCTTCTCCTGTCCAAAAATTAAAGAAAGAAAAAAATGAATTTATGCAAAAAGGCATTTGAAAGATAAACCATTCACACTAATGATCATAATTTTGAATTTTTTAAATAAGGGAAGTCCCAAACTGTGTTCAGCAATTCTTGGCCAACTAGGCTGATGGTTCAATTCAAGAACCTATGGATGCAGTCCTGCTTGAGCCCTGTGGTGCCAGAGATTACCTGGGTCACTTCAGTGATGCTCAGGGTTCTCCAGGGCTATAGTTGGTGATTCTTGGGGGACCTTATGGTTCAAGGGAGTGAACCCAGGTTGACTGTGCTGATATGTTTACTCCCAGCTCCTTGTATTTTATTTCAATTAGTATTTTTTCCTAACCTGAAGAGTACAGATATTACTATCTGTAATCTGTAAAGGGTAAGAAAGACAGGAACCTACATCTCGCAAGAAAAGCCAATTGTCATTAGTCTGTTTGGAGATATAAAGGGAAATTTAGTGCTTTTATTAATTAATTTATTTTGGTTTTGAGGACCCACACAGGGGTGCTCAGGGCTTACTCCTGGCTCTATGCTCAGGGATCACTCCTGGAAGGTTTAGGGGGACCATAGCTGGGGATTATACCCAGGTTGTCTGTGTGCAATTCAAGCACCATATTCGCTGTACTATCTCTCCAGCCCCAGTCAAATGCTTTTAATATTCTCTTTTAAATGAGTTAAATCTTGTTATAAAAGAGGAATGAAAATTATGTGCCTAATATGGACACATATTGAACAAATATGCCCTATCCATTCTGCTAGAACTTAGACAAAAGCTCGAATTGTACACAGAATGGCAAATCAAAGGCAGTCTGAGTTCACTGCATCATTATTAAGAAAAACAGTGCTTGAAATAAATGGGTCATTGTCTGGGTCTTAGAACCTATGCATTGTACTAAAATTTTCATTATATTACAATTTTTCATTGAGCTAATTGAACTGTCTGGTTTTCTTAGTGATGAAGAAAACTATTATTTGAGCAGTTTCTCTGGACTGGTATTTTGTTCTTACAGCCATTAAGCAGCAATGCCTTCCAGTTAATTTTGTGTCTTTGTACCTGGAAGGCATCATGTGCTAGGCAAAGATGTTACCCCATAACCCTCCATTTCCTCATCTGTATGATGAGAATTATCTGTTGCAACAATTATAAAAGATAACACATATAAAGTGTGAGGCACAAAGTCTGTTACTCAAAACTTGGTATATGCTGCTGTTTCATTACTATCAAGCTACATGGGCACTGATATGTGCTACCTACTTAAGCTGTATCAAAACCATCAAAACAACATGAGACACTCTTTGGTGGTGATGAAGATGCAGTAACTATACATCAAAACCACAAATGTTAATACCATTGTAATCACATTACTTAGATTATAATAAAACGTTTAAATTGTCTTCCCCTTTGTGAATTCATAATTCTTCTGAAGGGGTAAATCAAGTTTATCTATCAGCTTTCTTTACTGTATGGTACACAAGCTCTTTTCCTATTTCAGAATTATTTGGGGCACCTGGCAGATTTAAAAACTGGTTCAAGAGGGGCTGGAGTGATAGCACAGTGGGTAGGGTGTTTGCCTTGCACGCAGCCGACCTGGGTTCGATTCCCAACATCCCATATGGTCCCCCGAGCACCGCTAGAAGTAACCCCTGAGCATCACTGGGTGTGACCCAGAAAGAAAAAAAAAACTGATTCAAGAATCCTTGATTTAGACAGGCCAACCCTTACTGCAGTCCCTACATGCTATAAGCTGCTGGAAGTCATGCTGGCATTCACAACTTATCATGTGAACTGAGGGGAGTTATTCACCTGCTCTGGGTCTGTTTCATCATCTTTATGTTAGATAAAGGCATCACGGCTACCGTCATGAGTTTATCCTGAGTGTTCAGTAAGATAACGCAAGTAAAGTGGTCATACATGCACACAAGAAGTTCTGAGGGGCTGGAGCAATAGCACAGCGGGTAGGGCATTTGCCTTGCACGCAGCCAACCCGGGTTTGATTCCCAGCATCCCATATGGTACCCTGAGCACCGCCAGGAGTAACTCCTGAGTGCAGAGCCAGGAGTAACCCCTGTGCATTGCTAGGTGTGACCCAAAACCCCCCCAAAAAAGAAATGAAAAGTTCTGAATGTTAGCTGTTGTCCATTTTTTAATCACTATAAATCATGATTTTTTTCAGAGATGTTAAAATAAGGGGAAACATACATCTTAAAAATGAATAAATTCAGTGCTATTTCCACATAGAGATGAGGAATCAATGGGGTACCAAAGTTTCATAACATGTCCAAGATTGCTCAGTCAGGATAGCTGTTGTCCTTACATAATCTTCTTCTGTAGTTTCCCTCTGCACAGGATAGAATTATACCCAGCTCTCAAGGGCAACACAGAACAATAGAATGAACACAAAACCAGGAGTCCCCAGCTGCCGTGGCCTCCACCTCTACTTAGCTTTAAAGACCTTTAACAGTTTCCTCTCTGAGCTCAGCTTTCCTCATTTCTAAGTGGCAGGTCTCAGATGGGGTCAGTGAGCTCCTTCAGGTTCCTGACACCTCTCAGCTTCAGCGATTTACCTACACATCTCTGCAACACATTTGATTTCAGCTCCGAGCTGCAGCTAGGGCTGGTGTCACAGAGAGACAGGGAGCACATCGAAGCGGACTACACGGTTCCTTGAGCTAAGTGGCTTATCTAAGGGCTGTTGAAAGAGAGCAAGCAATGACTTTAGGAAAGGGCTTGACATGCTTGAAAGGTTGACTGGATTCAATTGGAAAGAACAGGTTAATTTATTGAAATAACCAGGGCTTTATTCTCTTTAAGGTACGAAATAATCACTTTGAATGCTTGGCAGCCACTTGTTCTGGTGCCACTTGCACGGGGGCATTTTCCATTGTTGTGACCGTGGCCAGCCTTGCACAAAGCCGGAGCCTGGGCTCCCCAAACTCCCTGCCCACGGGGACAACTATCATTGATTTCTGATGAATAAACTCCTCATATTTGAAAGGTACCAATGAAGGATTGTGTAAGCTGCTGGACAATTATGGCAGCTTGTAATGATAAATATCTCTTTGTGCAAAATACCACCCTTTGAAAACACAATATCTTCAGAGGGGGCCATGGTGGAGCATTCTTATTTTAATCAATACTCTCAATTCCCCGGAATTCAGGCCAATATAGTTGCTCAGTCTCACTACCATCACCTTAAGCAACCAGGCTGCCGTCTTTGCTTTTTAACGGCTTGTTTTGCTTGTTTTAAAGATTGTTTTAACAGTTGCTCTATTATTAAACTAACTGTAGCTCTGTGAGAACAATACGGCTGAAATACAAAAGGAAGCCAAAGACTTGGCTTAATTTAAACAGCTGTAATTTCTCTGGACAATAAAAACGCTGTTAAGGCTTCTAATGAGCATCTGTAAGGCCTTAATAAAATGAAAATTTAAAAACGTTAAAACAAGAAAGTGTTTTCTCTGGATTTAACTTTTCATTACCTCAGCCCTCCTTTCTTCCTATTGAGCAGAGGCTAGCTCTTGCCTTTCATGAGGACAGATCACCCAGAAACCCCATGCCCAAGCCTGCGAACTCATAAAGATGGTGGAGGGGGGGGGGGTGGAGTGATAGTTTAGCAGGTATGGCACTTATCTTACATGCAGCCAACCCAGATTCAATCCCTGGCACCACCTATGGTCCCCCAACCATTGCCAAGAGTGACCTCTGAGCATAGAGCCAGGAATACACCTTTAACACAGCTGGGGTGTCTGATGACCCCCCCAAAAGCAGGTAGTGGAAGAGGAGTGAAGCAGCTCCTTTATAAAGTGAGATGCTCACTACCAATGTGCCTTGAGAAATATATGTGATCCCCTTGGAGAATGTTCACTGTCTGTAAAATGTGGATACCAACACCTCAGGGGGTTGAGTTGTTTTTTTGTTTGTGTGGTTGGGTTTTTTTTCTTCTTTTTGGGGGGGTCACACCCAGTAATGCTCAGGGTTTAATCCTGGCTCTGCACTCTGTACTCAGGAATCATTCCTGGCGGTGCTCGGGGGACCATATGGGATACTGGGAATTGAACCGGGTTGGCCGCATGCAAGGCAAATTCCCTACCCACTGTGCTATCACTCCAGTGCCGGGGGCTTCCATTATGACTGGGCCAAGCAATCCATGTCAACTACCAAGAACACCATCTGGCTGGATAAATTGTGGTGGTGGGTGTGCTGTGGGGGATTCTCAAAGGGTAGCAAGTCATACACCTACGTTTATAAAGCTGACATTGAGTTCCTTGGCTGTGTACCCCCTCTGGAGGTTGCGTCGGGCATAAACATCATAGTCACGGACAATCCTGGTGATGATGTCTGATGTTGAGATTCCTTCGGTTCTCTGGGTCGGAACGAACATTCCTGTGCACATTGGACAGGGGAGAGAAGAGGGAAAATGGAAGTGGGTTGAGTTGATCCTTTCCTTTAGCGTGGGAAACCTCTTCAAAACCAAGTTTCAGCTCCCGGCTACTCATGGCCTGGCTCCACCTGACATTTCCAGCTGAGCTCTGTAACGTCCCTCCAGCCATCAACACCAAGTGTGCAGCCGTCCTAACCTGTTCCCTTGGCAAACTTGCCCAGTTCCCAGCGTCCACTTAACCCAGTCTCTTCCTTTCTACTCTGGCTCCCTCTTCCTGCCCGCATCAGCCACAGAATTCCTCACATACTGCTGAGTCAAGATTCAAGACTATGCCTCTACTATGCTTCCCTGACACCACTGGGCAGAATCCACAGCATTAAGCCTATGAACTTGTCCACCATTAACAAAAGTCATTAAAATATTGGTCTCCTTGTCGAAAGAAGGTGTCTCAAAAGCACAGATCATGCCTTGATTATCTTTGCACCCTTAAGGCACAGTTTAGTTACCATGTCCCACTTGGAAAGTGCTCAATAAATGCTAATTAAACTAGAAAGTGAATGGAGAATAACATGTGAGTCAATGAATTAGTCAGATCACATCAACACCCCTTCTTCCTCCACAAGTCTTGCATTATGTTCTACCAAAGGAAAAGAAGAAAAAGTGTACTATTTTTGTCCTCTCTGATCTAAAGCCATGTCTGCGGGGTACTAGATGACTTTATCCCTTTTTAAAAAGTCTACTCTGGATGGTGGAATTACCATTCAAAGCTGGAATACATGAGACTGAGTAAAAATAAATAAGCACAAAAGATGCCAAGTAGGAAGAGAAATTCATTGAAGTCTATAAAGATATAGTTGGGTGTACCAGGAGAGGGCTAAAAAAAGGTCATAAAAGTTATTAGAGGCAACCTCTGGCTTATGTTTATACTTATTTTTTCTTGGAAAATAACTATTTATTTTTACTTTGGGTTTTGGGACACACCCAACAGTGTTCAGGGCTTACTCCTGGCTCTTTACTCAGAAATCACTTCTGGCAGGACTTTGGGGACCATATGCAATGCCAGGGATTAAATTGGGTCGGTCTCATGCAAGGCAAGTCCTACCCACTGTACTATTGTCCTGGTCCTATGCTCATACTACTGTGGCCTCCTAAAATGAGTGAGATATTAGCAATTAAGGTCTTGCTGGTTTATTGGATTATGACCACTAGGGCAGAGTCATGAGACACAGGGTGGCATGATGATGAGAGTCTGGGAAGAAGCTTCCAGATGTCAGCAAGTTGCTCAAGTCTCAGTAGGCAGCTTCTGTAACCTCAGCCTCTTCAAATGAGAGATGCAGTGATTGACAAGGCGACCTGGGTCTCATCTTTGCCAATGCCCTCTCCTTCATTCCTCCTGTCCATTCTGCTTCCTAAGTGTCCCTTTAACTCACATACTTTTCCCTATCCTCCATCTAAGCTAGTGTTTCCCAAAGTCAGTGATTCTGGCCCATGCTGGAACAATCTGGATGGGGGGGAGGAACCTTGGATGCAATTCTGGGGGTGGCCACTTTCCATTTGTTCACTTAAAAAATATTTCCAGGGTGAGAGGGGAACTGAGTAATTTTTTTTCCTGAAAGGGGCCAAGTAAGTTTGTCAACTTCCCATCTAAACCAGTAAAATGACACCTTGATCAAAGGTTACAGAAAGACCCTCAAAACCAATCTCTAGGTATTTGGGGTGTGTGTGTGTGTGTGTGTGTGTGTGTGTGTGTTCTCACCTAAATCCACTTTCCACACAGATGCTCAGAGCGTCTTTCAAAATGCAAGCAGATGCCTGCTAACACCCTTCAGTGGCTTTCTAGTTTTTTTCTGTATTTAGATGTAAACCCTTGCCTTGGCTTAACATCTGTGTGCGTTGTCTTGTTCATGTGCTTCTCTTGTTTTATCTCATTCCCTCTCCTGAATTTATTCCCTAAGTCCCTCTACACTTCCCTGCACAACTACAGGGGGCCCCATTGCATTATTTTTTTGTTTGTTTTTTGTTTTGCTTTTTGGGTCACACCTGGCAATGCACAGGGGTTACTCCTGGCTCTGCACTCAGCAATCACCCCTGGCAGTACCCAGAGGACCATATGGGATGCTGAGAATTGAACCCAGGTCTGCCGCGTGCAAGGCAAATGCCCTACCCGCTGTACTATTGCTCCAGCCCTGGCCATTTGCATTATATTATGTGGGGCTGTGTAATAGGCCCACCCTGCCTCAGTCCTACCATACTGGACTTGAGTGTTTTGGCTGCCCTTTCCCTTCATTCAGTCATAAACATCCTCTTAGACTGGTTAATTAAATCATTCCGAGACCTCTGCCTTTACAGGCAACTTCTCAAGAAAATGTTTCCACCCTTGACTGTGCCTTCCAGTTATTCCCTCCCGGGGTCACTGCTCTTTTCCTTCACACATGCTGGGGTGGTTTTTTTTTTTTTATAAAACCACTTGTTTAATAACGACCTTTCCAACTCAACTGGCTGCTATGCAAGGTGAAGAACTGCACACGACCTGTGCTTGTTTATCTTCTCCACACCGGGCCACAAGTGGCACTTTAGGAATATATGTTGAATGAACGACTGCATAAATTTTGATTTCTTTTGTTGTCATTTTGTTTGTTTGAGGGGCTACACCAGGCAGTGCCGGGAGAGTTTCTTCTGGTGGTGCTCAGAGGGGACCAGGTGGTGTCAAGGCTGGAACACAGGGTTCCACATCAAAGCATGCCATCAAGCCCTTTGAGCCACACCCCTAGGGAAATGTTGATTTCCCTGTGCTCTTCCCAATCCCAGGCCTCTTGGCCATATTGACACTGATGCAGTTTTCAGTGGGTGGACCCTCTTGGGGCGTCCTTTGGAGCTTTCTTGGGAGATTGTCTGCTCACAATATCAGCAGCAGGGGGCGCTGCTGATGTCAGACAATACACCCAGCTTCCAATTTTCTTTGATTCAGAGACTTGAAGACTCCCACTAAGCCAGCAACCTCTTTTACCGCTTTCTAAGAAAACGGATTCAAATGCAGAAAACCAAATAGAAGACAGAAGACATGGACATTTCAACACACAGCTCGAACACCCTAGTGACCCAGTTCTTAAGGGGACTCTGGTGGGAATCCCAAGAGGTTCCAAGTTGGGGAACCACAGATAACATTACCACCTTGCTCAGAGACACATGCAACTTTGGGGTCGGGAATGGACCCCGTCTTTCAGCAGGTAGATGTTTCACCCACACTCCTGCTTGCTGGAATGTGAAAAAGATTTTCTTGCTATGAAGGGACTTTAGCAAGTTATTTAGAAACAGGAGGTTAGGCCCCACTTTCTTTGAAGCCTTAGGGTGGGTGAGACTGAGTAACTGCAAGTGCAGTTGGGGTTTGGGGAAGATTTGCTTTGGCTGGTAGGGAGGTAGGTGTCTGAAAGAAGAGCCAAGCCCTCTGCTGACATAATGAGGCACCCGGCTTCCTACAAATCCTAATTATTGCTCTGCTAAAAATATTCGGTAATGAGCATGATCACAGAACCTTTTTTATCATGCTTTTCAGAATTGTGGCGTTTGGATCTGGAGCTATTTTAAGCAGCAGCACAGCACATGTTAATGAAGGAAACTTTCAACAGTAGTAGGCAATCTTAGAATGATGGTGAGCAATGTGGACCTTACAGTCAAGTGCATTTTAGCTCCATCTTTTCATCCAGTTCTGCTGGAGGATTTTGACATCTCCTTCTGACAAGCAGAATATGCTCTAAAGCTTAATTCATGCCCTTGTTATCGCTGGGCTCATTTAAAGTGATTTTTGACTTTCAAAATAAATCACTGAGGAAAGTATAAAAGCCAAACGGGGCTGCCTGGAGGCCATTTCTGAGTATTGTTCGCTCACAATGAGAACTCTGGCCTTCTCGGTCCGGGCCCCAAACAGCTCTCTCCTGTGGCTCTTGCTTGGTGAGAAATCAGCGGAAAAGATCCGTGGGCCACACCAAAGAGTCCCTGTGCATGTGACAAGTCACGGATAGTCTTAGGTCAGTATTCCAAGGGCAAGTCAATTCCACATGACCATTCTATTTGGAGATGCACTGTAGCACTGTCATCTCGTTGCTCATTGATTTGCTCAAGCGGGCACCAATAACATCTCCATTGTGAGACTTGTTGTTACTGGTTTTGGCATATCGAATACGCCACAGGAAGCTTGCCAGGCTCTGCCATGCAGGCGGGATATTCTCAGTGGCTTGCCGCGCTCTCCAAGAAGAACGGAGGAATCGAACCTGGGTCGGTCGTGTGCAAAGCAAATACCCTACCCACTGTGCTATTGCTCCAGTCCCTGTTTGGAGATGGGAATTCTGAACCAGCGGAGGCAACACAGGCCAAGTTCCAGTGACCCATCCCCAGGAATGGAGGACGATGGCTCTGACGGGAAGCAATGGGGAAGTCAAGAGTGTCTAAAAGAGGAGTGATGGGCATGAGCATTATGCCAGGAGGCAGACTGAGTTCAAGTTCTGGATTTGGTGATTTGAAGGTCATCAGAGGACTAAGGAATGAAGTGCCAGAGGTCAAAGTACAGGGATGTGCTCCCACAGGTTGCTGGAGGTGAGCACGGAGCGAGGCTCACCTCCAGCAACCTGTGGGAGTTGCTGGCTTGTTTTTGTCCTTCCATATGCGAATAAGCTGAGAAGATAATGCTAGAAAGGAAGAAACTTGCGGAGCAGAGAGAGGAAGAAGGAAAGACGCTCTCCAAATGGAAAAAGATGCACAAAACGATGGGGGGAGATGGACCCCTCTTACTCTGGACACAAGAGTGGGTCAAAGGACCAAAGAATATGGAGAAGCGAGCGTGGGAGGGGAAGAGGCAGTGGTGAAAGGAACTCTCGGAGTCCCCCTGGGACGCTAACTGCAGATTGGCTTTGCCACTGCCTCCACACCCATTTCCCAGACTCAGCAACAACCTGGAACAGGGACTCGGGAACTGACAAAGCAATCCAGAGCGGACAGCTAGTAATTGAAAGGAAACTTCTCTTCCCGTTACGCCAACAACTCCTTGGGGTTTGACCAGAATCTGTGATCTTAACAGAAATACTCGGTGACAAACGGAACTTCCAAAAGTCAGGCCCCATGTATGACACCACCATTTGGGTAAGAAGATGGTTCACCCCGTTGTGTACATGTGCACATCCATTCACTTGTTTGCCTCCACCGGTGAGGTCTGAGGCTGTTGTTCTCTTGCTAAAAAGCAGGCCTGGCTCTGCTGATGAGGAATCCAGATTGTTCATTGGCCAGCTACATCTTTGGGGAGGAGCTTTCCTGAGAGTGACAATTTCATTTGTTCAGGAGCATTAAAATGGCCTTTGAACCAGGGGATCCCCAGGATTTGGGCTTGACAAGCCCTAAAGTCTAGCCTCAAATAGGAAATTGAATACTTTTTCATATCAGGTCCTTGTGAACAGAGGGTGATAGAACTGTGTTTCTCAATATTTCTGTGAGTGTATCTTCTTCCTGCCGTTCCCCTTCTCCTACTGGTTGGACCCCTAGTTTCATGCTGTGCCCCCACCATTTATGCGATGTCACCCAGAGCCCCTTTTAACTATCCTGGGTGTCCCCAATTGAGCAATGCTGTTGTAGAGTCTCTGCACACATTGGAAATTTGAATCCAAGTCCAGGAAAGTCTCTTAGGAAACCTGGTCATTAAAAGGCAGGGGAGCGCAGAACTCACCTGCTTCCTTTATATGCTTGTAAACATCATCGGAGCCAGCAGAAGAATAAGGAATGTCATCATGGGCCACAAAGTCAATCTGGTGGGAAGAGAGAAAAGAGGCAGCCATCACGGGGACTGACAAGCAGATCTGCGGTTTGAAAATGCCTTTGGAAGTAAAGCAGCTGTAACAAAGCATTTGAAGCAAAATGTTTATAATGTGGATTTAAATCCTTTACTGCAAGTTACTTCTGTCTCCTTTCCCTAGAAGAGACTGGACTCCACACTGGTATCTCTCATTTCTTGGTTCTCCTTCTCCTACCTCTGAGAGTAGGTTTTCTTGGCCTTTGCCAAGAACTTCTGCCTCTAAACTTTCTCCTTTAAAGAATTCATTCACTTCAGAGTTCTAGTAGCCCCGCTATGAAGAAAAATCCAAATCTCCATTTCTTGTCCCAATGATGGCAATTGGCCCTCATACATAAATCACATTTTTCTTACATTCCTTGCAGTTTTTATTTTTTTCAGTTAAAAATATTTTTGTTGTTGTTGAATCACCATGAGATACAGTTACAAAGCTTTCATGTTTGAGTTTCATGCATACAATGATGGAACACCCATCCCTCCACCAGTGCACATCTTCCACCACCAATGTCCCTAGTATCCCTCCCTCCTGCCCCCCACCCCCATCCCACCCCTTCTTCTGCCTCTATGGCAGACAATTTCTTTCTTGTACTTATGGGCATATGGTTTCCTTGCCTTTTTTTTAACTTTAGTGAATCACCGTGCGGTACAGTTACAAACTTATGAACTTTCATGTTTGCATTTCGTTTACATCTTAAGTCACATTTTTATACTGTGGAAATGAGTTCATGTCTCTCTTCCCACTTGGTCAATCTGCCTGGAATTCATTTCATCCTAAAACTCTGCTGCTTCTTTCCAATGGCACTTTCAGCTCCTCAGTTTACCTAGATCCAAACACATTGGAATTAGCCTACTTATACCCTACTTCCTTCAGTCTCCATGGCTCATATGTCATTAACACATATGTTCCTTTGGTGTGTGTGTTTGTGATCATGTGTGTGGTATGTGTGCATGTGAGTGTGCATGAATATGTGCACCCATCGTTGCCTCTCCGTTGCTACTTCACCAAATCCAGGGTCCTGCTATTTGAATCAACAATGCCAATTTGCACCTGAACTTTCTCACTGTAAGTTCACTCCTCTCCAAGAGAGGAGCAGGTCCTTATTAACAGAGTTTTCTTCCTGTAATCTGCACTTCTACTGATCCACTCCAATTTCCTATTTCCTACTACAGCAAGTGAAAAGTCCTTGTCTAACAAAGCCCTTAACTTTGTTGTTGTTATGGGGGTAGTGGTAATACCCTGCAGTGCTCAGAGTACTCATTATGTGGTGCCAGGGATGGAACTTGAGCCTTCTATGTGCAAAGCATGTGCTCAACCCATTTAGCTATCTTTTGGGCCATCAAAGTCCTTTATAACAATGCTTCACACCATAGCAGGAAGTAGATTAGCAGTTTGTCTGGCTACGATTTCTGCCCTGCTACTTCCTGGCTATATAATTCATAAACTAGCAGTGGTAAGAATTAAGTCAGGATTTTTCTGTCTCTTTTTGTTTGTTTTGAGGCCACATCCAGCAGTGCTCATCAATCACCCCTGGTGGTGTTTTTGGGACAATATGCAGTACCAGGGATCAAACTTTGCTGCATGAAAGGCAAACACCCTACCCGCTTCTCCAGCCCCAAAATCAAGGTTAGTCAAACTCAGTATTAGTGACATTTGGGGCTGGAACTTTCTTTGGTGGTGTCGGTACATGTGTTCTGTGTCCTGTGTGAGGCTTAGTAGCACCCCTGTCCTTTACCCACTAGATGCCAGTAGCACCCCAGTTGTGACAACCATAAGTGTTTCCAGATACCACCAAATGTCCCTTTGGGGCAAAAACATCCCCATATGAGAATCAGTGGATCAAGTGATATAATTATGTAAAAGTGCTTAAAACTAATAATGGATATGTAGTTAAGTACTCCATAAGCATTTATTATTATTGTTGTGGTTGTTAATTCTGTCCTAAACACTGAAAATCAGTTCCACTGTTCTCCAACATATAAGCACACCAACTCAGGGCTGCCATGAGATTGGATGTAATTCACATAAGAGCAGAGGACTCAGCACAGAGTTGGGCACATGGCATCTATGAAGTGGCAGCCATCATTATCATCATTAGTATCCCCACAATGGCTCACACAAGTTGAATACATAATAGATGCTTAGTTAAAATGTGTTAGTGATTGCTGGAAGTAAATCTTATTGTAGTTTTTCCTTTTCCTTTTTATTCTCGCCGGGAAATTGTCTCCTCTGCGATTACCCATGCACATTTATCAGTGTTCTCTATTCTCTTCTGCATCGTGATTTTAAAAATAGAAAAGAAAACTCTTAGAACAGCTTAATCTTATTTTTTTGTACTGCTTATAAAAGGAAAGAATAGCTCCTAATGTGGGACTGGTAGGGAGATACAAAGCACATAATTTGATGCAGATCAAAAGAATTTCTTGTGTTTTGTACTAATAAAAATCTTATATCAGTAGGAACCTCAGGGTCACAAAATCAGAGTACTTAAAGGCTGACCCTTGCTCTTCTAAATAAGATATGTGTTCATTTGTTCCGTGAAAAAATGATACCTGGGAATCTATAACCACTAATGATGATTGTGGTGGCAACGGCTATGACACTCGAGGTCTTGCTATGGGCCAGTCAGTGTTTCAAAGGTCAGGTCATCTCCTCAGAACCTCAAAATAGCCCCATGAGGAAACTATCGTGCTTGCTATTTAGGTAAATGAGTTCACTCGGGTTCACTGTTGGGGATAAAGGCTGCCTTTGGACTTCGTGGTCTGATTCTAAAGTCCACACACAGGAACTCAGAGCAGCTCATCGGCTAGGCTTATGCAGAAGAGAGGTACTACAGCAAGTGATATCACATGGTCATTCTCTTTTTGAAATGGAAAAGACTGGGCTTTCTGTGTATCGTCTATGAAATCTGCATCCATAATTCTGTGCTATAAAGAAGTTGGAAGATGAATTACCTTGTGTTTTTCAAGAAACTCTGGGGTAAGTGTCCATGGAGCATCTCTAATCACTTCGTCCACATAGCGACAGTGTCTGAGAGCTTCATATCTCTCTGCTTCGTTCATCACGGTGAAGCCTTTGAATTTGTGGGTGAGCTCATCACTGCAAACTGAAATAGAAAAATGCACTCAATGCTGCTAACTGGCCCAGGACCTACCCACAGCCACCCTGGTACAGATATGCCTTCTTCAGTAAGACAAAAGGAGCTCAGTCTTGCAAGGTTCTTGACATAATCAAACTCAGTTTTAAAAAAAAAAGAAACAGGAACAAAGGATCAGGAAAGCGAAGCAAGCTAAATCCAGCAGCAATTCAGACTTTCATTTTAGTGCTAATTACAATTACATTCTCCACTGCAGCTTCTATGAAAAAAATATTCCCCATATTCCCCAATATGACTCTCGTACCTTTTTGTTTCCCTTTCTTGCCCTTCAGGAGTACAATGGTCAACTGAACAGACAGTGAAGTAAGAGAGAACTAGAGGAACCAAGAGGTGAATGATAGAGGCTGGAGTGATAGCACAGCGGGTAGGGCGTTTGCCTTGAACACGGCCAACCCGGGTTTGATTCCCAGCATCCCATATAGTTCCCTGAGCACCATCAGGAGTAATTCCTGAGTGCATGAGCCAGAAGTAACCCCTGTGCATCGCCGGGTGTGACCCAAAAAGCAAAAAAAAAAAAAAAGAGGCGAATGATAGGTTGAAACAATCTGCTCCAGTTCTGTACTTAGAATTGTACTCAAATAACTGGCACGCACATGCTCACACACATTCTGGTCTCCCTGACTGAGATCCAGTCACTACCCATCAGGCTACGCAATCAAGAGGAGATAGCAATAAAGATATGATCTAATCTAGCAGAGTTCATCCTATATCACCTTTCCTTTCTAGTTCTCAGTTTCCTGCCCCTTCAAATGGGGAGAATTTACTATAATAGCCTTTACTATTAATCTTAGGAAGAATTTTTGAGGCTTCTCACAAAAGTGCTTTGAAACAAAATGCATGGTTGTTCACTATCCTATAGAAAAATATATTTATAAGAATTATCTTCTTATATTTCAGGAAGAAAGTCATTATGGCTATAGTTCCTGCTGGCCCACAGCAGACTACCCCAACTGCTATAGAGAAAACATATAAGCATCACTGCAACACCACCAACCATGTAGCAAGCTTGAAAACCAGAATCACTTAAGGAATTTGCTCTACATGAAGAAGCTCATCCTTCTCTCCCTGGGTTCAGTAAGTCAAAATGTGTCTTCCATAATTCATATGTTGAAATCCTAACCCACTATTAGAAAGTAGCCTTTGGGAGGTGGAGGTGCTTAGATAATAAAAGAGGAAGTCCTTAAGCCCAAGAGATAGTACATGTGGCTGACCCAGGTTCAATCCCTGGTACCCAAGACTAGCCAGGAGTGATCCCTGAGCACAGAACCAGGAGTGTGTCCTGAAAACCTTTAGGTGTAGCTCCAAGACACCTCTTCCACCCCACAAAGATGAAATCCTTATGAATGGAATTTAATTCCTTTAAAAGGCGGCTTCAAGGATGGAACAATAGTATAGTGGGTAGGCTGTTTGCTTTGTATGCGGCTGAACTGGGTTTTAACCTTGGTATCCCATATGGTACCCCGAGCACTGCTAGGAGTAATTCCTGAGTGTAGAGCCAGGAGTACCCCTGAGCATCACCGGGTGTGACCCCCAAACCAAAAATAAATAAATAATAAAAGGGAGGTTTGGGGGGCTCTCTAGCCCTTATCACTATGTAAGGACACAGAAAGAAAATAGCTATGAACCAGGAAAAGTGAGAGCTCTCACCAGAAGGAGGCTGTGCTTGTGCCTTCCTCTTGGACGGGTGTCCTTCAGAACTGTTAGAGAGAAACTGTTGTTTTTAAACTACCCAGTCTGTGGTAGCTTGTTATAGCAGCCCAAACAGTCAAAGACAGTGGATTTGGACTGGGGCCCAGACAATTCTATTTTTGACAAGTTTCAGAGATGATTCTGATGTGTACAACATTTGAAATACCCTGAAGCCTATTTAGAATATTCTGAGTTGGGCCTGGTTTTGAATCCACTATCACCCTCAATGTGGGTAGGGGGTTTGGAGTAGGACAGTTGTGATTATGTGATATATTGATTTACTGACTATTGATCTGTGACTCCCTAAATAGAAATTATTTATGGGTCAAGTTTACAGTTTAAATAATTGATCTGAGACTTTTCAAATGTCCCCTTAGGATTTTATAAAAATATTACCTCAAGGTTTATATTGAGGGGCCTGAGTGATAGTACAGTGGGAAAGGCACTTGCCTTGTATGTGGCTAACCCTGGTTCAATCCCTGACATCCCATATGGACCCCCAAGCTCACCAGGCGTG
The DNA here is from genome assembly GCF_027595985.1 of Sorex araneus. Classification (NCBI taxonomy): domain Eukaryota; kingdom Metazoa; phylum Chordata; class Mammalia; order Eulipotyphla; family Soricidae; genus Sorex; species Sorex araneus. Next base: position 24,695,984 of record NC_073313.1, read on the forward strand.
ATCCCTGAGAGTGGATCCAGGAGTAAGCCCTGATGGGGATGGTAAAAAAAGAGATTCATATTGAGCAGAAATGGATTTCAGTTGCATCAATTTTATGTTTCAGACAATACAAAACTAGGCTGAGCCATCTCTATTTTGAACTTCCTACCTGAGTAATATAATAGGGTATAACATCTAGATGGCCAAGATAATGGCTTCCTGACAGAGTACAAAGAAAATAAACATCTTGTTTATGCCAGTAAGGGTCCTATTTTCATATCCCACAAGTGACCTCAAGAAACAGCTGAACATGCTGGCCAATTATTGTCTAAACATTAATTACACCCAAAGCAGCACTGTTGTTCTTGAGTCTTGGCAAATACACTCTGCTAACCAGATGGAGAACTCTAAGCCATGGTGTTCCACGGATGAATTCACTAAATGGAGAGTCCATGCTGCAACTAACCTATTCTTATGGCTCACTGTGTCCAAAATGAAATATTAACAGTATACTACAGAAGACAAACTATAGCATCGAGGCTCAACTGAGGAGCTCAACAGACCTGGGTTCTCTTCCAAGTCTCCTGCTTATTACTGGGAACGTTAACTCCAATTGCTTACACTCAGTTGTCTGTAAAACTGGGTGGAGTTCTGAGACTGGAAGGTGATCATCTGTACATGCAGAGTAATGAATGTTCCAAAACCTGTGCCATTCACTGGTGTCACTAGGAATATAGGACCATTTCCAGAGAGACTGTGATTGAGGCTCTGCCTTTTTGCTGCCCCTCACTCTCTAAGCAGATGTCCAGCCTCTGGGTACAAACTCCACTGCAGAAGCTGGGAATTCAAGCTGCAGATAGACTGTCTCCTGTCCAAGCTGCAGCTTTTCCAAAACCAGAGCTCCTTAAGAATTCTCTAAGGAAGAAGGCAAAGAGAAATGTTTTCTCCAAACAAGCAAAGAAGGGTCTACGAAGCCACCAGCAGCAGGAGCCAGCAGCAGAGGCTCCAGAGGGTCAAGGACATGATGCTGTGGACACAGACAGCCCATGACTTGCTTCGAGGGCCAGATATTTGCTCTGTTCGAGTGCTTCTGGGAGCTCAGATGATGAGGCAAGCAAACACAGTGATGAGCTGGACTGGATGCCCCCTCCTGTCTCTGCAATTATTTTAGAGTTGAGTTCGATTCAAGGTAGTTGAGGAACTCTTAACAAGGATTGAGACTGAAATTCTTACAGGGAAGACAGAAGACAGTTTTATATGGAGATTTGCTTTTAACTAGAACACAAAATTGAGTAGGAGCCCAGGTTGATTAGGGGTGTATTTTGTGTCTCCAATAAATAGTAAGAGTAGGATTGTGTTCAGTGGATTTCCCCCCCTTCTGTGAAGAAACAGATTATGACTTATACTCTTTAAAAAATTGTGTTTAAGGAAAAGAAATTTTTTGATAATAACAAAATTTAGTTGCTTGGCTTATTTTAAAATGACTTGACCTTTTAAATTAACATTTAAAGAGAATGTGATGATCCTTTATGAGAACTAGTTTTGAGTCACAAAAATAATGATAACAAAGGTACACTTGTGGAAAAAAATGTTAAATTATCACGAGCTTCATGATTCAAAATGAGAAATGCATATATCAGATTACAGTCCAAAACTCATGGTAGTGTGTGAGGTCTATTATAGCCTAAGAAGTAGACTAATATGTCCATTTATCACTTTATGACCTTTGAATCAACTATTTCTGCCAAATACAAAGTAGAAATAGCAAGTCCTGCCCATATACTGCCCTGACCAGAATATGTTCATGGCTGAAGTCCTTTCGTCCTTTACCCAGTGGAATTTCTATAACCACCAACCTGCAGATGTAAGGGGGGGGAGGGGGGCATGGCGCAATTAGTACAGTAGCTTCATTCTTTCAGCTCATCATAGGTCCTGTATTTGATAACTATACATACACAACATCAATAGTCAGCCTTTCAACCACCAATACAGGAAAACTATTCATAAAGGTCTCCCCAACTTTTTCTCACCATGGAACAGTCAGTCTGCTATTAAGTTTGTTTGTGTTACTTGAGAAAGAGATAATAGGGCTGGAATAATAGAACAGCAGGTAGGGTGCTTGTCTTACACATGGCCAACCTGGATTCAATCCCAGGCACCCCATATGGTCCCTGAGTCTGCCAGGAGAGATCCCTGAGTGCAGAGCAAGGAGTAACTCATGAGCATCACTGGGTGTGGCCCAAAAGAAAAGAAAAGAAAAAAATTCTCTTCTCTATTCTTACTACATGAGGAAAGGATGACTATGGTATCAAATAAATAAGTTATTTCTGATTGTTATATTTGATTTTACCTTATCACTACCAAAAGCTAAACATCAGTTTGATATGCACACACCCAATATTTAGAGAAGAAATTACATATTTTTTCTTAACCATACTCTTTTTTCTTACAAGTATCATATAATTTTATCTGTAAATTTCATTGCATTCCTATAAATTAAACACAATGATTCTATTTTATACCATGCTTTCTGTAATTTCTCAGTGATTTTATAAGATTTCTATAAATACATTAATACATTTGAATTTAAAAGATTTTTTTCTTGGTTTCCAGGTTTTTTAATGTGTTTGACAAGGAAGACTGACTTTGTCAACTAGGTATTTTCTGCAAATTTAGTAAGCTAAAACTGCAACCCCAAGGCTTTTTATTTTCTCAAGTTCCAAGCAAATGATAAAAGCATTTTATCAAAAATAATTGGATTGGCAATGGTATAATTAAATTACCAACATTTCCATTTTCATTACCCTTTTTGAATATATTTGGTTGACTAAATTGCTTTCATGTAAAAGAGAAAGGGATATAATTAAGAGCCATTTGATAATTCTTGATAAACCCTTTTTGTTATATTTCCCAGAAAGGGAGAAAGGAAATGATTCTATTAGCTTGGAAACAACTTTTCTGCTGGTCTAATCCATTGCTTGCAACAAATTGAAGGAGGACTTAATAAATAAATTAAAACCCCTCCTTCTAACAATAATATATTTATCTACAAATGATGAAAACCCACTCATCTCATTAAATGTTAGAGAATATGAAGCAGGAAACATGCCAAAGAAAAAATATCAAAAGAAGCCAGAGGAAAAAATGTATCTTGCCTACAAAGGAGCAAAGATGAAAATTACATTGGACTTCTCCATGGTAATAATGCAAGCTAGAAGAGAACAAAGTAAAATATTTATCATATTGAAAGGGGAAAAGACCCACCAAAGTAAAATTCTGTACCCTGTAAAATTATCCTTTCAGAGGGAAGAATAAAGACTTCTTCACACAAAAAATTGAGGGAATTTGTTTCTAATAGACCTATCTTACAAGAAATATTTTTTAAAGTTCTTGAGAGGAAAATAAAAAGAATGGAAAATTATATTGATCAGAAATTTAGATCTGCATAAAGAGCAATAGAGTACAAATAAGTAAAGGTTTTTCAAAAAACCATACTTATTTTTTGCGGGGCTTGGGTCACACTCTAATAGAGTTCAAGGGTTTCTTCCTGCCTTTGTGCGCTCAGGGATTACTGTTGGAGGTGCCTGGGGACCATATTTGTTGCAGGGGATCAAACCTGAATGGGCCAAGTGCAGGCAAGCGTCTTATCCCCAGTAGCATCTCTCCAGTTTGAAAAATAAAACCATATTCTTAATATAATAGACAACTTTTAAATTTAAAATAAAAACAACACTGTATCCAATAATAAATAATGATGTGTGCTTTTATGGATCTATATGCTTACATATGAGCAAAATTGATGAAACCAATGATATAAGGAATGGAATGCAGAAATGAGAAATATTTTGTTATTATAAAGGAACCTGCTCTACTGGAAGAGTGTTGAGAGTCAACTTTCATTAGTTTAGAATGCATATTACAAACTCTAAAACAACCACTAGAAGTGAAGAGTATAATTGATATATGCTAAGAAAGGAGAATAACACAAAATGCTCGATAAAAAGCATAAAAATGCATGGAAAGCAAAAAGAACAAAGAACATAAGAACCAAACAGAAAATATGAAGATTAGTGGTAAATATTAAACCAATGCTATCAATAATCACAAACAGCAATAATCTAAATTTACCAATTAGCAGAAATTGTCAGAGCAAATAAAAAAATAAGATTCAACTCTATGCTATTTATAAGCAACCTACTTTAAATCAAAACATATAGTCATTAAAGCAAAGACATGAAAAAAGATACAACATGCTAACACTAATCTTTTAAAAACTTGGGTTGAGGGGCTAGAGCGATAGTACAGTGGGTAGGGCGGTTGCCTTGCATGTGGTCGACCCAGATTAGATTCCCAGCATCCCATATGGTCCCCCAAGCACTGCCAAGAATGATTCCTGAGTGCAGAGCCAGGAGTCAGCCCTGAGCATTGCGGGTGTGACCCAAAAAGCCAAACAAAAAAGTTGGGTTGAATTGAATGGTTAAGGCGCTTACCTTGCATGTAGGTGTCCCCAGTTTTATCCCTACTATCCCACTAACACATGGCCCCTGAGCACTGCCACAAAGTGACCCCAAGCACAGGGCCAAGAGTAGCCCTTGAGCACTGTTGGTGTGACACAAAAACAACAGCAAAAAAAGAAGTGGCAGAAGCTACATTAACTTCAGATAGCAGAGCAAAACGTATTATCAAGAATAAAGATGGTCATTAAATAATGATAGGGATTAATACCCTAAGAAAATATAAGAATCCCTAATGTTTATGTGCCTGACAACACAAAGTCCAAAATGTGAGGCAAAGTCTAATAGAATGGCAAGGAGAAATTGAAAAAATATGCCATTATAATTGGAGATGTTAGCACTTTATCATAAATGGACAGATCTAGCAGGCAGTAAATGAGTGAGAAGATGGCTAAACTTAACAGCACCATCAATCAACTGGATATAATTGGCATCAACAGATGATTTCATTCATTCACAGAATGCACATCTTTCTCAAGTTCACATGGACCATTCACCAATATAGACCACATTCTGAGTCATAAAACACATCTTTGCTAATTTGAAAGCATAGAAATAATACAGTATCTGTACTCAGACCATAATGGAATTAAACCTGTAATCAATAACAGAAAGAAGGGCCAAAGAAAGTTTAGCAGATAGGGTGCTTGCCTTACACACAGCCAACTTGGTTTTGGTCCTGAACACCTCACATGGTCTTCTGAACCCCACCAGGAGTGAATCCTGAGCACAGAGCCTGGAATAAACCCTGAGCACCTCCAGGTATAAACCAAAAGTTAAAAAAAAGAAGGATAACTAAAAAATCTTCAAATACCTGGAGATTAAAGAATATGCTTCTAAAATACAATTTTCAACAAATGGGTTAAGAATAAGTCCCAACTGCACTCGTTTGTGGAATATAAAATATCATAATATGAGACTGACAGATAAGGACAGTAGAGGCAGGGCCAGGAATATTCCTCCATGGTTGGAAGTCTGCCTCATGAGCTGGGGGAGAAGGCAGCTGGAATAAAGATGGGATCACTAAGTCAAAGATGGTTGGAGGGATAGTTCAGTATGGGAGAAGTGTGCTACAGGTAGATAAAGGATCAAAAGTGATAGCCTCTTAGTATCTTTATTGCAAACCATAATGCCCAAAAGCAGAGGGAGTATGGGAGAAATTTTCTGCCATAGAGGCAGGGAGAAGGGTGGGTTAGGGGGATACTTTGGACATTGGTGGTGAAAAATGTGCACTGGTGGATGGATGGGTATTTGATCATTGTATGACTGAAACTCAAATATGAAAGCTTTGTAAATGTATCCCATGGTGATTCAATAAAATCAAGAGTAAGTCTAAAGAAAATTTGAAATATTTTAAATGAAATGAAAATACTACCTAAAATTGTGGAATGCAGTAAAAAGTTCTTACAGGGAAATTTATGGCATTAAGTGTATATATTAGAAAATAAAGAAGATAGTTCAATGACTTAAAGTATTTTTCTCAGCAAATCAAATCCTGGTGCCACTAGCAACTGCTAAATGAAACCTAAGAGAGCTGCTGTTAGAGATTCCCGTGAGAAAGGGCCTGGAAAGTGGCTCAGCCGCTGAGGAAGTACCTGGGCAAGAGTGAGGTAGTGAGCTTAGTCCCCAGTGCTGTGCATATGTTGAGAAGATTCTGAAGACCCCAGTTGGGGGTCCTCAATAAAGATGGGGAGGGCATTCTAAAATCAATAGCCTAAGCTTCCACTTTAGAAACTAGAACTAAGATAAGCAAATTAAATACTATGTAAGGAGAAGAAAAGGAATGACAAAAAATATGAAAAAAAAGTAAAATAGGAGTAATCAGAAAAATCAATAAAATCTATTTTATCTGATTCTTTCAAAAGATAAAATTTCTGTAAGTTCCTAACAAAACTAGTGAGAGAAGATAAATTTCCAGTCTTGGAAATTAAAGAGGGCATATTATTATAGAACTAATGGCTATTGAAAGGTTAATAAAGGAATATCATGAACAACTAAGTCTAAGTTCATAATTTTTATTTGTTTGGGGGGCCACATCTGGTGGTTTTCAGGGGTTACTCCTGGCTCTGCACTCAGGGATCACTTATGGTGGTGCTTGGTGGGCCATATGGGATGCTGGGGATAGAACCCAGGTTGGCCATGTGCAAGGCAAAAGCCCTACCAGCTGTACTATTGCTCTGGTTCTATATTCATAAATTTTATTAGCATGGTTAAAATGAACCAACTCCTTGAGATACACAAGCTATCAAAATTTCACAATAACTACTAAATATGACTAGGCTGATGTATAAAGAAGATCAAATCAATAATGACATTCAAGGGGGCTGGAGTGATAGCACAGCGGGTAGGGCGTTTGCCTTGCACGCAGCTGACCCAGGTTCGATTCCCAGCATCCCATATGGTCTCCCAGCACTTCCAGGAGTAATTCCTGAGTGCAGAGCCAGTAATAACTCCTGTGCATCACTGGGTGTGACCCGAAAAGCAAAAATAAAATAATAATAATAATAATAATAATAACATTCAAAAAGAGAAATTGCCAGGCCCATATGTGATGAATTCTACCAAACCTTAAAGGAAGAAACAATACCAATTCTATAAAAGTTTTTTCAGAGAATGTCTCCTAACTCATTTTATTAAACTACCATAATACCAAAAGAAAGACACTACACACAAAAGTACTACAGACCTATCTTTCTTGTGAACATAGCTGCAGAATCTTTAACAAAACATCAACAAATCAATACAACAATGTACTGGAAAGAATTATACACCATGACCAAGTGATACCTATCCCAGGTACACAAGTCTGGTTTAACACTCAAAAGTTATTGCAATCAGGAGCTGGGGTTAACTCAGTCATAAAGCACCTGCCTTGCAATTGTAAGGCCATCAGTTCAATCCCTGGTACCACCTACATACCCAAGTACAGTGGCAGAGGCACTACCTTTTAAGATCCCCAGTGCCACAACAAAGTGTATGATCTTCAGTATATCAAAACCAAGTGTGTGTGAGCACCGGAACTTAAGTGTACAACTCCCAGCAAGCACCACAGCCAAGTATGTACAACCTATGGTACTGCGACAACAGAAAAGGAAGGGAAGGGAAGGGGGAAATACATAACCATTATACAATTCAGAAATTAATATAACCAACACACTAACCACATAAAGAATACCACACAATCATATCAACAAATGTATAAAAAGAATTTGATAAAATCCAAATAAATAGCAGTGCTCCTATATTATATAAAAAAAGAATTTGATAAAAATCCAACAGTTATTCATGATAAAAAAAAACCTCTTGGCAAACTAGGAATAAAGGGTAACTGACTCAGCTTGATAAAGACCACCTAAAAAACCTAAAGCTAATATCATAATTAATGATAAACTTAAGATTTAGCAGAAGCGCAAGAACAAGTTAAAGACTTCCCCCCTCTCCAGAAACAGAAAAAAAAAACAGAATACTTTCACAATTCAACTTCAATAGATACTGTATAATTACATTATTTAAAAAGTACGATATGGAGAAAATGCACAAATAGATTAAGGAAACAAGAAAGCTAGCCCAGAAGCAGACCTATATAATTATATTAAACTGATATTTGTCAAAGAAGCAAAGTTGCACAGTAAAGACAGTCTTTAAAGTAAATGAATGGGAACATTACACACCTCTATGAAGAAAAAATGAATCTAGATACAAACTTTCACAAAAAAAATAAATCAAATGCATGCATATAAGTGTCAACAGAACATATATGCATCTAAATATAAAACACCAGGGTCTAAAACTCCTAAGAAGATAACAGAGAAAACTTAGATGACCTTGAGTATGGCAATGACGTTTAGGGGAAGCCTCACCTGGCAGAGCGCAGTGACTAACCCCCAGTTCTGTGCTCCAGGGATATGTGGTGGTTTTGGAATCAGATGTGAGCATACTGATCCCAAGGATCAGATCACATGCACTCAGCTACCTCTTCCACACAGCAATGGCTTTTCATATACAACATCAAAGGTACAAAATGTCTAAGACACAATGGATAAACTAGACTTCAGTAAAATGCTAAATTTCTATTCTGTGAAAGACAATGTCAAGGTAATGAGAAGACAACACACAGTGGGAAAAAATATTTGAAAAAGATGTATCTGATAAAGAATTTTTTGGGGGGGTCACACCCGGTGATGCACAGGGTTTACTCCTGTCTCATGCACTCAGGAATCACCCCTGGCGGTGCTCAGAGGACCATATGGGATGCTGGAAATGGAACCCGGGTCGGCCACGTGCAAGGCAAACGCCCTACCCACTGTGCTATGGCTCCAGCCCCTGATAAAGAATTTTTTTATCTGAACTATATAAAGAACTCTTAGGACTCAACAACAGGGAAAAAGAACAACTTGACTTTTCTTTTGGTTTTTGGGTCACACTCAGTGTGCTCAGGAATGACCTCTGGCTCTGATCTCAGCAATCATTCCTCATTTTGTATTTGTAGTGCCCATATTTGTGTATAGTTACCAACAAATGCTTAGGGGACCAAATGGGATGCTGGGGACCAAACCCAGCTCAGCAGCATGCAAAGCAAGCACCTTACCTGCTGTACTATCACTGCAGCCACACATCCATTTTAACTTGGGATGAAATTATTTTTAATTTCAACTAAAACATTTTGAAGAAGGTATATAGCCTTTCAGAATTCTCTCAGAGGTTATGGGAACCAAAGTTTGAAGACCAACAAAATGCTTTCCACAGGGATTTGCCACATCTTAGGAAGTATGGGAAGTCGTGGAGGATGGTGGCCACAATAATTGGAGGAAACTATTGGCACTTAGTGGACAGAAAGTTGATGACATTAAATAACTCACAATGTGTGTGACAGCTCCACTCAAGAAGTTTTCTGTATCCCACAAGACTTGTGACCATCCCTGCCTCTTCAATTAAAATTGAGCTCAGAACCTAACTTTGTTTTATGTGCAGTTACAAAGTATTCCCGGAACAGCTGTGATAGATGCTAAATTTTAAAGAAAAGCTACTGCTACAAAAAACAAAAGATGATTATGATTATACTTTGTCTTGTTGGCAATTGTACCCAAATATGTGCACTACAGCAATGCCATTCATGGGATTCGAGCTCCAGTAAATTGACTCAATAGAGCTCTGTCTACATAAAGAAGGTAAGAGACTCCATTTCACAGACCTGCAATCAAATACAATCAGATAAACAGAAGCACTAAATACTGATCACGTTGGATTTTACTAATAGAATGGCTTCAACATCTTGTAGGACTGCCATTCCATCATTTTATTTGGGAAGAGATAGTGTCCCAAGTGAAAGTTACTCCTGTTGATACCTCCACCAACTGGGCAAGCGTCTTAGTATTAGGAGCCAACAGTGGGGTGATGTTTTGGTCCTTCAGCAGTGACCATGAGGCCCACCCCAGCAGTCTTTGGAGGCTTCCAGGGCAGTGCTCAGAGGGCCATGTGGTGCCAGAGATCAAACTTAGGTCAAGTCCATGGAAAGAGCATGCTTGAACCCCTAGAAACTATCTCCCTAGTCCTACGATCCAATTATTTGAAACTGGAAAATAAGAAATCAATGGAGAAAATAACATGCTGAAAATTTTTATTATGGTTTAACGTTGCTTCTAAATTTTCATTCTTTGTCACTGTTCCTAGAAGTTTATATACTATTTCTTTATAGCTTTGGGTCATACTGCTTCAGCTTCCATTCATAGTCATGAATGCGGGAAGGGTGAAGTTCAGGTAAAATTTTATATTTTATGTAAATTTTATTAGTTTGCCATTGATTAGCAATAACACAATAGTTTATTTTTATTTATTTTTAATTAGAGAATCACCGTGAGGGTACAGTTACAGATTTATACACTTTTGTGCTTATACTTCCCTCATACAAAGTTTGGGAACCCATCCCTTCACCAGTGCCCATTCTCCACCACCCGTAAACCCAGTGTCCCTCCCACCCTCCCCAATCCCATCTCCCCCCCACCCCACCCTGCCACTGTGGCAAGGCATTCCCTTCTGTTTTCTCTCTCTAATTAGCTGTTGTGGTTTGCAATAAAGGTGTTGAGTGGCCGCTGTGCTCAGTCTCTAGCCCTCATTCAGCCCGAAACTCCCTTCCCCCACATGGCCTTCGACTACAATGTAGTTGGTGATCGCTTCTCTGAGTTGACCTTTCCCCGGAACGTGAGGCCAGCCTCGAAGCCATGGAGTCAACCTCCTGGTACTTATTTCTACAGTTCTTGGGTGTTAGTCTCCCACTCTGTTATTCTATATACCATAGATGAGTGCAATCTTTCTATGTCTGTCTCTCTCTTTCTGACTCATTTCACTCAGCATGAAACTTTTCATGCCCATCCACTTAACTACAAAATTCTTGACCTCCTTTTTTCTAACAGCTGCATAGTATTCCATTGTATAGATGTACCAAAGTTTCCTCAACCAGTCATCCGTTCTGGGGCATTCGGGTTTTTTCCAGATTCTGGCTATTGTAAACAGTGCTGCGATGAACATACATGTAACACAATAGTTTTGAATTACAGCTTCCCACCTCTATAAATGTGTAATCTCAACATTCCCACAACCGAAATTCTAGTGCCACTGTGCTATCAAAATAGCCCCATCTACTAAATCCTCAACCACCCCAAAAGTAGTTTTAAACTTGCAGTAGCTGACAAAAAAGTAAAAGCACAGACACACTGTCTTCTAGCAACATCTTTCCTTCACAGTAGCAGTCTAAAGCTTGAGCATGCCTGGATCATGCACTATCACCAAAACTGACCAAGTAAACAGATATGCTGCCACTAGAAGGTAGAGAGGTGAGAGACAGGTTGTCCTCATCAAATAATATCCCTTTCACCTGTATCAAAATCTATAGGCCTTCTGGAGGAGGAAAGTTTAGATTCATCCTCTCCCTCTCCACTAACTTAGTGTATCAGTTTCTTCACTGTAAACTGAGATTACCTAAGTACACAAATCCCCATTTCTTTGACATATGATCCACAGAGTCAAGTAATTACGGCTCTTGCAAGCCACTACAGGTAGCACAATGTAGTCCCAAGTACCAGGGATCGCACAAAGAAAATAGGTAATGACTTCGTTTAACCTTAATTTCCTAAATCTTTGCAAGTATTCAAGATTTGAAACCAGAAGAATATTGCATTTCTCCATACCCATTAGAAAATTTTATAAAAATAAATTGGAGGGGCTGGAGAAAGAGTACATTGGGTAGGGCATTTGCCTTACACAAAGCCAACCTAGGTTTGATCACCAGCATCCGTCTTAGATACCTGAGACTCCAGGCTGGTCCCCTGAGTACCACCAGGAGTAATTTCGGAGCACAGAATCAGGGTAACCCCCGAATATCGCCAGGTGTGCCCCCTCTCCCAAAAAGAGGAAAACATAAATTGGATTAGGCCTTAAATACAAGGAGAAAGGCATTAATGGGAACCATGAAGCACTTACCCTTAACCGCTGGTGATATTAATAGACTATCTCTCTTTCTGATGATCAATGGTGCACAATTCCAAGATGCAATTTCCCCTGTGTTTCTTTAATCATCATTTAAAATTTCATCAGTGAAAAGTGAGCCAGTCTGAGCAGAATCAAGACTATTAACTGTGAAGTTTTAATGCTGGAACTCTGAAAGGAGACCTTTTCCGGACGTATGCTATATATAAGGGAGTTTTAAGAGAAATGTACTTCTTACCTCCCACCAGTAAGTAGCTGTTGGGAAACAGTGTTTTTGCCTGCATAAGTGCCCTCGCATGGCCTGAATGGAAGAGGTCAAATATCCCATCCGCATATACTCTGACAGGTCGGTCCGCTGTGCAGGAAAGAAAACACCATCAACAGAATTGCAACACAAGGAATCCCAGTTACCTGATACTTCCTTCAGTGTAGCATCATTAGACAGTTTACCTGGACCAGACAAAATGTCCACAAACCATCACTTTCACACTTGTGCATGAGAGTCATTTTCCAAAGAGATTCCTCTGAGGACATTGAAGCAAGGCAAACACATAATAAAATTAGGAGCAGTTCAGAACACATTGTGTTCGTTTAATTTTGGCTTTCGAACTACACCTGACAGTGTTCAGGGCTTATTCCTGGCTCTGTGCTCAAGGGATCATCCCTGGCAGTGATTGGGGGGCTATATGCAGGGTATGGAGTCCTGGGACTGGAACCAAGTTCAGCTGCATGCAAGGGAAGCATCTTCTCTGCTGCACAATTTCTCTGGCCCTCCACACACATTTTACTTGATAGAAGATAAAGAAGCACCGGGGAATCCTCGTGAGTCAGCCTGGAGTCTCAGCCTGGAGTCTCAGGTGTCTAGACTGGCAGTATCAGATAGTCCAGGCACACTGAAGGCTTGGCAGAATCAATACAGAAAAAATATATCAGAAAAGGGGACTAGAGAGGGGCTGGAGTGATAGCACAGCTGGTAGGGTGTTTGTCTTGCATGCGGCCAACCCGGGTTCGAATCCCAGCATCCCATATGGTCCCCTGAGCACTACCAGTAGTTATTCCTGAGTGAAGGGCCAGGAGTAACCCTTGTGCATTGCCGGGTGTGACCCAAAAAGCAAAAAAAATAAATAAATAAATAAAAGGGGACTAGAGAAATAGATCAAAGGGTTGGAATACACACTTTTTTGGGGGGGTCACACCTGGCGATGCACAGGGGTTACTCCTGGCTCTGCACTCGGGATTTACTACTTGCGGTGCTCAGGGGACTATATAGGATGCTGGAATCGAACCCGGGTTGGCTGCATGCAAGGCAAACGCCCTACCTGCCGTGCTATTGCTCCAGCCCCTGGAGTGCACACTTTGCATGCAGGAGGCCCAGGTCTGATTCCAGGCCCCTTATGGTCCCTCAGTATCACCATCGGTCACCCACACACACTGGCCCCCTGCACAAAACAAAAAAACAAACAAACAAAAAGATTTTTTAAAATGCATCAACGAAGCAAGAACTAAGGCACTGAATGGAAAGACCAAACCACCCCATCATCCTAACATCTGGCCATCCTAAATGGAGAGCCCTGGCTTGTGCTTGAAAGACAATGTTGCTCTGGAGTCTGCTCATGATGCCCAGGTAGACACTTTCTTTTCAACACCCAGTGGCACTGGGAGCTGAGGTCAGTCGTGGTGGTAGCTACATCACCGAAATGAGCAAATGCTACAAATCAGGACTTATTTCCCTCTGCAGGACCCTTTGTTAGACACTTCCCGGTACACTACTGCAAAAGGTCACCCCGAAATCATAAGAGGTTAGAGGGCATGTGCTTCAAAGGGAGGAGAACCAACAGAAAAATTGCATGAGGAGTGGCTAAGAGTAACACTACAGTCCTGCACAGGGAGGAAAAGGGAATACTTCTGCTGTGCCATCCCAAAGACCCATGCCCTCAAGTCAGAGGGTGACAGTGTGGGTAGAGTGGTTGGGTACCAACTTTTTTTTTTATCATTCTGTACTCTTGGCAAAGGAACCAGAAAGTGAAAATATGGTGAACTACAAAGTAAATATAGGAAGCGAACACACAAACATACATATCTACTTCTTTTCATACACCATTAAAACAGCAAAGGAGGAGTTAATATTTTTAAAAGCATAACTTTCTCCACCAAGGGCAAAAAAATCAAGAAAAACAATGACAGTTAATGAGAGATGTCAACAACATTTAGGAAAGTAGATTGGCAGACTGCTGAGTGCCTACAGGGAATAAGAATCAGGGAATGACAGGTAGAGAAAGGAACTGCAGGATTTTATTTTTAAAAATATGCCGAAGAGGAATGAAAAGACAGTACTGGGTTAAAGGCACTTGCCTTGCATGCAGCTGACCTCGGTTCAATCCTGGTCACAGCATGTGGTCACCAGAGGCATAGCTGGACACCTCTCAGTCCCCAGCACCACCAGGTTTGGCCCTGGAGGTCCCAGAGTACTGTCAGAGTGGTCTGAGTAATCGCAGACACTGCACAACCACCATAGTGGCACTGTGTACTCGGACCCTTGCATTGAACCACTAGTCCAAGGGCCACGAGGCACCTTTTGGGAGACTACCCCCAAAATAACAAGCGTAAAAGTCCCACTGACTTTGAAAAAAATTACATATATTTTCCAGATGCTATAAAAAGTAATTTACAATCAACACAAACTACTATTGAATGCTATTTAAGATTTATATTTTAAATTGTGATTATTTTCTAAATCCGTACAACCTCATTAATTTGGAAAAAAAGAAAAAGGAATGTTTTATTAATAGATTCAGATGGTACAATGTTTCTAATAAATTTAATTTCTCTAATAAAAAAAACTTGAGAGACTTTATGTCAGATAGGGAATAGTAATTATTCCCAATTATATGCCATTTTGAACAAACAGAACTGCCTTCACAGGATTACACTATATTCTAAATAAGGCACAGTAAATAGAAAATGCTTTGAAATAACAAACTGTCTAATGAGGGATCCTTAGTTTCAATGTTCTTATTCAATTTGAATTCAATTGAGGAAAATTTGTCTTAAGATATAAACCCCAGGGAAAAGCAGATGGCAGTTTTGTGAAACTTTTTGTTATTGATTCAGAGGTGATCGAGATAAATGAATTCAGGAAGCAGGGAGGAAAGAAAAGAAAGATGACATAATTACTGAGTAAAAGACCATTCATTTAGTAAATCTTTGAAAGTATTTGCGGAGTTGATTCTGCAGTAAGCTTACTTTTAAAAATTGGAATGTATCAGCAAGTTCCAGGCTGAGAAACCAGAAAAGAAAAAAAGTTGCCCAAACCTCCTCAACAAATAAAGTTCAGGAACAAAAAGGAGAAAAAAAGAATGGAGGCGGAACCTGCATTAAAAGAGGTTAAAAAAGATTTAAATGATATGTTAACATTAAATGTATGGGTAGCATTTAGGTTAAGACAATAAGTAAATGATGACAGAAAACAACAGAAATTGGAGTATTACATATTTGATATTAAAAGTTTTATGTGAGGTAGTGGTAGAATGTTGTTTTTTAAAACAAAGTTCTTTTTTATTCTGCACCCTGGGAACTTCTCAGCAATTAATATCTTTAACTATTTCTACTTCACTGAGGTTGCCTCGTTGTCTTTCTGGTATTCTGATGATTCTTATGTTGTCTCTCTTGAATTCATTCCCTAGGTATCTTATTCACCTGAGCGCTATTTTGAGGTCTTTTTCTATTATATCTTTATTTCCTGAAGGCCTGCTATGGGAGCAGGCTCAAGTGTGGCTGAGAAAATTAGAAATAATGGTGGTGGGAAGGTGCAATTGTGGTGGGATTGATGTTGGAATATTAGATATCTGGAACTAAACTAATGACTTAATCAAGTTATTAAAATAATAACAAGAAATTTAAAAAATAAAAATAAAACAAAGTTATTTTTTAGACATGTAGATATCTATGGATGAAATTCTCGGAACTCTGGATATAGCACAGTGGGTAGGGCATTTGCCTTGCATGCGGTCGACCCAGGTTCAATTCCTCCACCCCTCTTGGAAAGCCCGTAAGCTACCGAGAGTATCCCACCCGCACGGCAGAGCCTGGCAAGCTTCCTGTGGTGTATTCAATATGCCAAAAATAGTAATAACAAGTCCCACAATGGAGATGTTACTGGTGCCAACTCGAGCAAATAGATGAGCAATGGGATGACAGTGACAGTGACAGAGAATTTAAAAGTAAAGAGTTGTGCATTGCACAAGACTGGCTGTGGGTTGGCAGCTCCCAGGTCTGAGTGACAGATTCACAAAGATTCATTATGTCATTCCACTTTTGTGTGTATTTAAAGTTCTTCATAATAAAAGAAACATTAATAGAGTGATTTATGTTAGTTTGTATGCTTAATAATTTTACTCTTTTGAAATTTTTTTGGACATACTTGCGACACCCAAGGACCATCCAGAGTATCTACACTGGGGACAACTGGGCCTGGGGTACTGGATGTTTGGCCAGCATCAGAAGTCAGGACACAGATTCTATGGCCACAGTGGAGGGACCTGCCGGTGGTTCCCAATGTGCCTTCCCTCATGGCATTTGTGCCTTTGTGTGATCCCCTCCCTTTGAAATGATGAGTGGAATCTGACTTGCTTCTCTAGTCAGAGGAATCTGGAAAAGGTGATTGAGGAAGACTCTATATTGCAAGTAGACCTATTGTTTTCCCTTAGTGACTTTGAAGAAGCAAGTTGCCGAGTTGTAACAGGGTTACTTGACACAGAACTACAGGTGTCTTCCAGGAACTGAGAGTAAACTCTGGCAGACATGCAGCTAGAGAAGAAAGACTCTTGATCTAACAGTTGCAAGTGAATAAATTCTGCCATCAACCTGAGTAAGTTCATAAGTGAATCTATCACCAAACTTTAAATTGAGAACTGAGTCCTTGGTGATACCTTACATGGAACCTTATGAAACCCAGAACAGAGGACTTAGCTCAGCCAGGCTCAGACTTCTGACCTCTGGAAATTACGAGATAATAAACTCGCATTGTTTTAAGTAACCGATTCTGTGGCAATGCGTTATACAGCAGAGAAAACTAACGGAAAGCATTATAGCTTTTCTGTCAATCATAGTATTATAATGGTACAATAATAATAACAACTGCCAGGCCATAATATGATGGGGGAACACCCAACGGTGCTCAGGGCTTACTCCTGACTGCACTCAGGGATCACCCCTAGTGTTGCTTGGGGGACCATGCAGATCACCAAATGAAGTCATTGAATCAAGTCACCTGCTACCACCTTTTATAAAAGTAAATTTTCAACTCTCTAAGCCACTTGAACTAGATATTATACAAATAAAAAGGGAAATTTAAAGTAGCAAAATGGGGAGAAAATAAAATATGACATAAGTTGAAACCTCAAGTATATAAGCAGAGAACAACTGTCCAGAATCCAATCTCAAAATCATGGGAGATAATATCTACCAGAGAAGGCCAGAGTGATAGTACAGAGGGTAGAATTCTTGTCTTGCATGCAACTGACTTGGATTCAATCCCTGGCATCCCATATGGTCTCCAAAACACCTCCAGGAATTATCCTCCAGTGCAGAGCCGGGAGTAAGCTCTGAGCATAGCTAGTGTGTCTCAAATCCTATCTATCTTCTTTCTTTCTTTCTTTCTTTCTTTCTTTCTTTCTTTCTTTCTTTCTTTCTTTCTTTCTTTCTTTCTTTCTTTCTTTCTTTCTTTCTTTCTTTCTTTCTTTCTTTCTTTCTTTCTTTCTTTCTTTTCTTTCTTTCTCTCTTTCGCTCTTTCTTTCTTTCTTTCTCTTTCTTTCTTTCTCTCTTTCTTCCTTTCTCTTTCTTTCTTTCTTTCTTTCTTTCTTTCTTTCTTTCTTTCTTTCTTTCTTTCTTTCTTTCTTTCTCTCTTTCTCTCTTTCTCTCTTTCTCTCTTTCTCTCTTTCTCTCTCTCTCTCTCTCTCTCTTTCTCTCTTTCTTTCTTTCTTTCTTTCTTTCTTTCTTTCTTTCTTTCTTTCTTTCTTTCTTTCTTTCTTTCTTTCTTTCTTTCTTTCTTTCTTTCTTTCTCTTTCTTGAGCAGCAAATGCAGCATTGCAATAATAAGGAAATTCATTGATTGAGAAGAAAACTCAAGAAAGCAGGTCAAAGTGACCCAAGAAAACTCAGAAAGGCAGTTCCATGTGATACAAGAAAACTCAAAAAAACTAATCAAAGAATACAAGAATACAATAAAACCCAGGGAAAAATAATGAGCTCAAAAAATAAAGTCAATGAACAGAAGGCAGGAATAAGAGTTTTCCATTAGGAAATAATAGACTCAGAATATGAGATCTCAGTAAATGGGAGCAAGAGCTCCAGAGAAAGCAATGAATACAGAATAACACCAAATGAAGGAACAAATCACTGAGCTCAAAGATAATAATGGACAAATGATTCAGGTAGAGGAAGAGAGAAAAAATATATTTAAAAAGCGAATAAACCTCATGAATGTGACCAGCTCCATTAAGGCGGCAATATGAAGGCAATAAGCACATGAAAAAGTGCTCAGCATCACTTATTATTTGGGATATCCAGCTTTGGAAAGGCTGCAAGTAGCATAATAATATGCTAGTGTCCATTTTTGTCTCTTAGTTTTTCCTTTGCTGCTAGAAAATAATGGCTTTAACCCTGAAGTTCTAAAGGACAGTAGGTTTTCAACTTTTTTCAGACCAGTATTGGTCTGTGGACCAGTGGTTGAAAACCACTGCTCAAGGATATATTTTGTGTGACTAGTTTTACATCAGTTCTTTTCTAGGATAGGAAAAAGCACTATTTATCTATATTTTCAGGTATCTATTTCAGGGAGTTTGCTGTTACTACATAATTTTATGGGCCTTTTGGGGTTCCATTTTAAAGTCTCTTTTTTTAAATATCTAGCTAGTGTAGTATTTTCAGTCACATTTCCTCATTTTTTATTTTTTATTTTTATATAATTTTCATCCTCACATTATTTTTTATCTTCTCATCCATTTCTTTTCTGAACATTACAATACACTTTTAATTATTCCAGATTTTAATATTTTTACTCTCTTACATGAGCTTGTTTTCTTTGAGACCTTTTAATTTTATGTTTATTCTTTATTAAGGTACTATTGAATTATAGGATTGTATAAATGTTAGGGCTTCCTAAAGCTCTTTCATTGGCTTTATTTGGGAAGGCTGGGGCTTGGGCAACACCTGGTGATGCTCAGGGGTTATTCCTGGCTCTATGCCCAGAAGTGACCCCCTGGCAGCACTCTTGAGACCTTATGTGGTACCAGGGACTTGAAAAGGGTCTGGTGGGATGCAAGGCAAGTGCCTTTGAACATATCCATGCAGTATGTTTAGTATGTTATTATCTCTTTTACTTTATAGTTTATCTTTGTAAATCCATGCTAGTTATTTTGAGATTACTGCTCATTTTAAGACATAGCTGGATACTTATGGAAGTCAATTAAGGTGATGAGAGGGTAAATCAAAACAGTCAATAATTTCTATGAGCAATGTGTCATAAAAACTCAAAGAAATTCATCACTGCCTGTGGGAAATTGTGGGATTAGAGCTAAGCAAGTAGAATTCTTGATTCCTTGCTCTAAAAAGATTTCTCAAAAAAAGAAGTTCCCTTTCAACAATCTTATAAGCAATGTATTAAAATGGGACCTATACTGGAGAAGTTATGGTTGATTTGCACATTGTATGACTGAAATGTCACTGTTTAGACTCAGCCAGGTCCCTAACCTACAAAGTACCCACTTTGTGCTCACTGCAACAGCACATATAAAGCATCCCCTTTAGCACACTTTGTACCATCCCTTCTTCTCCTATAGAAAAACACTCCTTGGAATAGATGGTTTTAAAATAAAGACTATGATGTTTTCTTGACAAATAAGTAATTTTTACTACCTCCAATGAGGATGATTCTGCACAGGGAAAGAAACTTGCATGATAATAAAAAGAACACCAGGGAGATAGCTCAGGTGGTAGACAACGTCCTAGCTCGTGTGAGGCTCCGAGTCAATCCTTGGAACCATCTGGCCCTGGGATGGTCTCAGAGGCCCCTCATGGTCCCTAAACAGCACTGCACTACCAGAATCGCTCCAGAGACAGCCCCCAGTGCCCCTGGGTGTGACCCCTATGCATTTTTTTTAATGTATAGACAGGACCCAGGAATTTCTCAGTGGTAGATCACCTGCCTTGCAGGCACAAGGCTGTGAGTTTGATCCCTGGCACCTTCCTGCATGCCAAATATTATTATAATGGCACTGCAATTGAGGCTCCCCAAGGGCACAACAAAGTATGCAATCCTGGACACACTGCACGCAAGCGCGCGAGCATGACAACTAAAGAGTGTGTCATCCCTGGTGAGCACAACTGTGTAAGCACTGCAGCCAAAGTATGCACAAGCACCACAGCTAAAGTGTGAGCACTTGCAACCAAGAGTAGAATCCTTGAGAAGTAGTACCACAGCCAAGCATGTGAGCACTGGAACCAAGTATGTGTGAGCCCACTACAATAACAAACAACAGAAGGGCAGGGAAATTGGGGTAAGGAGCGACATCAGGCAGTGCTCAGGGCTTACTCTTCCTGGCTCTTGCTCAGGGATCACTCCTGGCAGTGCTTGAGAGACCATATGTGGTGCCGGGAGTAGAACCCAGGTCGGATGTGAGTAAGACACATACCCTACCCACTGCCCTAGCTCTTCCCAGAGACTGTTTTTTAATTTAAAGAATCTTTTAGGTTCTAGAGCAATAGCACAGCGGGTAGGGCGTTTGCCTTGCACACAGCCGAGTTTGATTCCCAGCATCCCATATGGTCCCCCAAGCACCACCAGGAGTAATTACTGAGTGTGGGGCCAGGAGTAACCCCTGTGCATCACCGGGTGTGACCCAAAAATCAAAAAAAGTAGAATCTTTTAGAAAATAAACAATAAACCATCCTACTGAACAGGAGATGTTATTTACACACCACATATCCATCAAGAGGGTTATAGTCAAAATATATAAAGGACTCCTAACATCAACAATAAAGAAATATGCCAAATAAAACAAGAGGAGAGGATCTAAATTGTCACATCTTCAAAGAAGACATATTGATGGCCAAAAGGTATCTAAAATGTGTCCATCATCTGTTATTATAAGGAAAATGCAATTAAAAACAATGAGCCTCACACCCACAAGATAGCAATTACCCCAAAAACAAAAACCAACAAACATTGGAGAGGATGTGGAGTACCTATTGGTGGGAAGGTGAATCGTTGCAATCTGTATGGAAGCAGCATAGAGATGACTCAAGTACCAAAAATAGAAATTCCACACAATCCTGTTATCTTAATTCTAGATATCTAACAAAAAATACAAAAACGCTTATTCAAAGAAATAATCTGCACGTTTATGTTCATTAAAGCATTATTGGGGGCATGTTTGGGGCATGCCTGGCAGTGTTCAGGGCTTATTCCTGGCCCTGTGCTCAGAGATCATTCCTGGAAGTACTTGGGGGAAACAATACTCATTGCTAGGGATTGAACTAGAGTTGGCAAATGCCTTAGCCTATACTATCTCTCCGGCCCCCACTGCAGCATTATTTATCATATCCAAGAACTGCAAACAACCTCAATACCCACTGACAAAAGAGTGGATAAAGAAGATGTGGTTTAGAGACACAATGGAATATTATATGATTATAATAAATGATGAAATTCTACCATCTACTAACATGGATGGACCTAACAGATATTGTATGTAGTGAAATAAGTCATATAGAGAAAGAGAAACACTATTTTTTTACTCCAATGAGGAATACAGATGAATTTTAGAACATTTTGAAAAATAAAGCCAATTACTGGTTTCCAGAAAGGAAAGGGAGGGTAGGCAAACTGGCACAGAAAGAAAAAATATTTGGTGTAGGGCAGAATTAAACTTTAAGTGATGAACTTAATGTAGTTTATTCCCATGCTGATTTTCAATGAGGCATATCTGAGACATAATACGATATTATCTCAATAAAAAAGAAAAAGGTCTCTACTATACTCCACATCCACTCTACCATGCTCCAGAGGGAAGACCAAGCAGAGGTTTTAAATGAAAGGGACTTTGGGGATGAATCATAGCTCTACACTGTCAGTTATAATGTGCTCCAAATCTCATTTGCCTTATTTGTGGGAAGGACACAAAATATCCATCTCATAGTTTTCATAAGCAGGAAATCGGATAGAATAGAGGGCACAATACCTAAGAATTTAAGTTCCTCTTCCCTTTCTTTTTCATTAAAAATGGAATTCTTGGGGCCAGAGTGATAGTACAGTGGGTAGGGCATTTGCAGCCAACCTGGATTTGATCCCAGTCTCCCATATGGTTCCCGGAGCACCACCAGAAGTAACTTCTGAGTTAAGAGCCAGGAGGAATCCCTGAGCATCACTGGGTGTGACCCCCCCATAAAAGAAAAAAAATGGGATTCTTTTCTGCTGGACACCTGAAGAACATTTATAACTCTAGGTCAAATCTGTCCTCTTCATATATCACCTAGACTTGGATTTATTTCTGGATCAGGTTTTCCCAGTGCATGGTTTGTAGACCACTAACTTCAGAATCATCTGAGCCGTTTAGCTGTTTGCTAAAATGCAAATGCCCCAGTCCCTTCAGAGTTATGGGTGGAGAGAGACCAGAACACCCGCTACTTTAATACATTTACAAGGTGGTGTTGTACACACTGAAGTCTAAGAATCACAAGTCTGAGCTACACAAAGACACTACTTTTGTCTTCTCCTCTGCTTATACGTGCCTAAAAGGGAGGAAGAACATCATGATTCAGAGATCAAACTGAAACATCAACAGGTTTGCACTCTAATCCCAGCTCAAAGTGTGGGCCACCAGCCACTGCATTGCCTGGGAACTCGCTAGAGAAGCAAACTCCCAGGACCTTGCCCAGTTGGACTAAGAAACTCCAGACTCCAGAGAGGCTTCAACTCTATTTCAATGCAGCCTCCAGGAGATTCTGACGCAGGCTCAAGTGTGGGAACTCCGGACACTAACTGAATTACCTAGTACAGATTCACACTTCTCTCAAACCTTTACTTCCTCATCTGCAAAATATTAAAACCACTAACCAGGAACCGTTGTGACAGTAAAATGGCATAATAAATATGAAACACTTAGTACATGGTATGCACTTAATAAATATCCACTGATAGCAGTTAATAATAACAGCAAAGAAGTCTATGGGCCTTTGTCCCACAGATTCTGTTGAATTTGAGGTATTTGTTTTTTAAAATGATGAATGGAAACCACTGAGTTATATTATTATGCATGACTCAAAGCTCACCTACCAAACTCATTGTACTTTTCACTCTGTCCTAATGAGCTGGAGCATCACTCATTCACTCCTACAGAATTCTCTGTCATGCTGCCTTCACTATTCCTGCTCCACTTGCCTAGAACATGCTTCCATGTTCTGCTCACAGAGCCCAAATCTTACTTTTCCCGGCAGGCTCAGCTGTGGTCTGCTACCAGGTGCCACCTGACTATTCCAGGACAAATGACTCTGCTCTTCTCCAAACTGCCAGGGAAGCATTTCTGCAGCAAGCTTTAACCCCCTAAGCACATGTATGCTTGTTAAGTGGATCTTATTCCATAGCAGTTGTTTCGTCTCTTTAATTGTAGCAGAAGCTGCGGGAAAATAGAGATATACCTTATGGTGCTTCTTCGCAGTCCCTCCTGTCCATTCTCTGACATATGCTATAGGAGTGAATCAGTGAACAAACTCTTAGTGCACAGCCCAGTTTCTTTCCTCTAAGGGACAATTGGTGACACTTTTTAAAAAAAGAGATTTAAGATTGGGTAAGAAGGGGTCTGAGAGATGGTGCGGGGGTAAGGCACTTGACTGCTAGGTGACTGATCCTAGTTTGGTCCCTGGCACCACATAGAATCCTTTGAGAACTGCCAGGATGAGCCCTAAAAGCCAGGGGCAGTCCCTGAGCACCACCGGGAGTGGCCCACACCCCAAATAGTGGTGAGAATTAATTTTTTAAGGTTTTAATTAAAGCACTACAATTTACAAAGTCGTTCATCAGAGAGTTTCAAGCATACAATGCTCCAACACCATTTTCAAGAATTTTAAAATGATGATAGTAGCTTTCTTGGGCTTGTAAAAGCCTTTGTAATTTAAAAATCCCTTTGGGGAGCCAGAGAGATGTGCAGGGGTTAAGATATTTGCCTTTTATGTGGCCAAGCCTGGTTTTTTAATTGAGATTCTGTGGTTTAAAACGCTGTTAATAATTGTTTCTCATGCACATAATTCCAACACCACACCCATCCCCGTGGTAAGCTCTCTGGCACTAGATTTAGTCCCCTGAGCACCACCAGGAGTAACCCCTAAAACACAAAACCAGGAATTAAGTTTCCAGCACCACCCCTCCAATAAAAATCCTTTGGCAGCCAAAGATACAGTTCAGTGGTAGAGGACTTGCCTTGCATATGTGAGGCCCTGGATTTTGTTTGGAACCATTTTTTAAAATAAAACCAGAAACTTTGGTATTTGAAACCAAATCAAGTTGTCCCACAAACCTTATGAGGCTGGCATCCTTGTCCCTGTGCTATACATGAGAAAATAGATTCAAATCATTCCTGAGATTTGCCCAAGGCAACAAGTGAGTAACAGCACTGAGCTTCAACGCAGGTATCACATTGCATTTTTTTTTATTTAGAGCCACAGTGTGCAGGGCATTCTCCTGGCTCTGTGCTCAGGGGACCATATAAGGTGCAGAGTGTTGCAACCGAGTTAGGCTCAGGCAAGGCCAGCACCTTACCCACTGTACTAGTTCTCTGGCCCCGCCCCATTGCATCTTTGACGTGGCCAGTGAGGCCGGTCTAGCTTACCACTGCAGGAAGTTTATCTCTCCTGGGCTGTGCTATAGTCTCTACATGAGCTCACCTCTGAGAGTGAACATTGCTCCAATGAGGGCGAGCACTTCTGCTCATTTAGGTGTCAAGACACTGGCCCTTCCAAGGAGAATTGAAGCCTCACCTGGTGTTCCTAAGCGGGCCTGCGCAATGGTGAGTTTCTCGTGTGGCGCTAGGCACTGGCAGCTGGTTTCATCTGAAAACGGGGCCGGAGCAGTCAGGGTCTAGAAAGAAAAAGAGAAAGGGAATCTAGTTTGACAAACCTTTCAAGCATACGAACTCCCCCTAAGTTTAGATTTAGGTTGAATACACATGTATGATTAAGAAGTATAATACACGACCGGAGAGATTGTACTGCAAGTATGGGAATTGCCTTGCACATTGTCAATGTGGGTTCAATTCCTGATACCACATATGGTCCCCCAAGCCTCGCCAAGAGTGATCCCTGAGTGCAGAGCCAGGGGTAAGCCCTGAGCACCACACGGTGTAGCTCCAAACGCCCAAACCATAAAGTATAGTATATATGCTGCTGAATCATCTTAAGGATGTTGTCCTATTATAAATGAAAATAGGGCCATTGCCAGTGACCTCCAGAAATCATGTCACTTGTACCACTTCACTGCCTAGATACCAGTGAGGTACCCCAGATGTGCCATCCTCCAGGCCTCACAACAC